>NC_079189.1:486402796-486709720 GCF_029499605.1 Hyla sarda
CCCTGCTCGCACACACAAATTGATCCCTGTTTAAAAATGAATACAAATGTTGTTGTAAAAAAGGTAAATTTTGTTAAATACAAGTTTTTCCATCATTACTGTATCTTTTTTTACTATTATTTTTTTTAATGGTACCCTATAAAATGTTATAAAAAAAAAGGTATCTCCATCACTTTTTTGGATTGCTAAAGTCCAAAAAAGAATAAAAAACGCCTGCAAAAATGCCAAAGTTAAAACTCACATGGCATTACAAGTGGAATTCTAGCCTTACCATTCCTTTTTTGTACTTTAAAAAATATATCTGATTGTTGTTGTGGACAACTGCTTTACTTTTCCTTTGCACTTTTTTTCTTTTTCTTTTTTTTACATTTTATTTATTTAAACATATTCTACCTTATGTTTTCACTCTGTCTCTCTCTATCTCCCTCTCTTTCACTTTGGCTGATGTATTAAAATTTTTGGCAAACAGACAGGAGTAGTAATTTTTTTTAGATCTGGTCGGGAGGTGATCATTTGCTGAAAAATTTGCACAAAAATTAAAAACATCCAGATAATACATTCGTGACCACTGCATCCGCATGGTCTAGCAACACCAAAAGGTCAAAAACGCAAAAATAACCCTCAATTTGTGCAACAATTTTAAGATTTTGCAAAAGTAGACCAAAAAAAGCAATAGAACACAATTGATAAATAACCCCCAAAGTGTAGTGAAAAAAAAGTGAAGTGAGAAAAGAAGATCCATCCATCACATCACAACCTTTCAGACCTAGAGCCGAACTTTCAAAAACTATTGGTCTGGAATTTGACGCAGACCAGATTTCTTTCAAGGGTTATGACCTTTGTGGATATTTTTTATTATTGCCTGGTACTTGAATGGTCAAATGTTTGCATACCCCAGGATCTTTATATCTGCAGTAACAGGATACTGGACTTTAGTAGAAAGAACAAAAAAGCTTTACTAGCAGCCAAAGTACCAGAAATTGGTTTTCCCATAAACTTTCTCTTTAATTCAAATATTATTTGAAGTGTTGTCTCATAAATACAGCTCACGTCTGTCAGAACAGGGGCTACCTGTACAGAGTGGCTCCCATTATAATGTTCATATGCCTTAAAGGGGTTGTCCAGGAATAGAAAACCAGAGCCAATTTCTTCCCAAAAAAACTGTCCCACTCCTGTCCTCAGGTTGTGTATTATAACTTTTCTCCATTCACTTCAATTGAACTGAGCTGAAATAACACACACAACCTGAGGATATGCGTGGCGCTGTTTTTGGAAGAAATTAGCACTGGTTTGTTATCCTTGGACAACACCTTTAATGCAAGTCAGACTTTTAGGCCCTCAGACCTCTTTTGGGGGCATTTGCAAAATCTTAAAATTTTTATCTGTAATATTTACAGACTTAAAGGGGTACTCTGACCCTAGACATCTTATTCCCTATCCAAAGGGAATAAGAACGCAGGGTACAGCAGGGAGATCGCGGGAGTCCCCAGCGGCGGAACCCCCACAATCTCCATGCTGCATGCAGCGTTCATTTAGAGCATAGGGTGCAGCGCCTGAGTCTCGTGATGTCATGGCCACGCCCCCTCAATGCAGGTCTATGTGGGGGTGTGGCCAAGACATCACGAGCGGATGTGAACTTGACATCACGAGCCTCCACACCGCATCGCCAGTCATCCTGCACGGAGCGAAGTTTGCTCTGGGGTGCCGCAGCCGAGATTGCGGGGGTCCCCCAGCGACGGGACCCCTGAAATCGGACATCTTATCCCCTATTCTTTGGATAGGGGATAAGATGTCTAGGGGTGGAGCACCCCTTTAAATATAAATTATATGTGAACTGAGAGATGTTTTTGCATTTAGCTTGTCATTCAATGAGAGAAAAACTGCCATTTTTTCTACATTTCTAGAGGTATAAAATGGATCTCAAAATGTGCCCAAAACCAAATAACTGTGTGAACACAGCCACATAGTTATAACATGGCTGGGAGAATGGCTTAAAGGGGTGCTCCACCCCTAGACATCTTATCCCCTATTCAAAGGATAGGGGATAAGATATCTGATCGCTGGGGTCCTGCCACCGGGGACCCATGCAAGCTTGGCTGCGGCATCCCGTTGTCATCACTGCACAGAGCAAACTCGCTCTGTGCATAATGGCGGGCGATACAAGGACCGGAGCATTGTGACATCTAAGATCCGCCTCCTCGTGATGTCACGGCCCGTCCCCTTAATGAAAGTCTATGGGAGGGAGCGTGACGGCCGCCTCGCCCCCTCCCATTGTATTGAGGGGGGTGGAACATGAAGTCACGAGGGGGCAGCATGTTTAGGGGCAGAGTACAGTTGCATAGGCAGAGTTTGCACATTTAGCCATAGCCAAAGGTTCTGCTGGCTGGGTTTCCACATTTAGACTACAAGCTCAATACGTTCATTTATATAGTTTGAAAAATGACAACTTGTATATTATGAGTTAAGATTTCCTACATTTCCTCTACTTTTCCTTTGTTTTTATTTGGTATATTTTTTAAGTACTTCTCTTGATTTTTTTCTAATATTAATTGATTGATTTTTCTAATATTAATTGTTGTTAGTTGATGTTTTTATATGCGATTTAGAAAGTTTAATGGTTATAAACATAAAGCATATTGTTTCTACTAGCCTAGGCATAGGATGGTACTGGAATATTTGTGCAAAAGAGTTCCTGATTTTAGTTTTTTTTGTACATTTATTCTGGTTGCAGAGTTGGCGGCTTTTTTGTTTTTCTTGTTACACGTGTTCTATGTTAGACACACTGGGCTAATGTTTATGTTATTTTTGTAGTAGTTGTTAAAAGGTTGTCTTGTCTAGACATCCCAAATTCATATTGTGGGTTCCATAGCCTCAAGCTGATTGTGCCGCCCTGCTGCTGGGAGCTTCACATTCAACTTCAGTATTTCAATGGATGCCAATGGTTAAAAACTCAACATGCCTTTATAGGTCCGAAACAGGTCTATGGCCAACAAGCTCTTTCATTACAGTTTTAGACGGACATCTGTAAGAGTTTGTCACTTCATACTTGGTCTTCACTATTTTCATTCAATCCTCGATCAGAGTAAAAGGCAGGATGAGGCTTTTAAATGAGAGTTCAGCATCTGTGCTGCTTTTTGGCTGTTTTCTGCATGAAAGAGCATGAAACACTTAGTTACAAGTAATGGATTGCAGGTCTGTTTCTGGCACATCAAGGTATTTCAATGTCCAATTCTGTCTTCACTTGTTTGACTTGTTTTGAAGACTTGTATCTGTCTTATGTTCTGCAGTAATTGTTGGTCTCATGTAGTTTTAATGAAAATACCTCTGTTTTGCGCTCTCCGATAAGGAGCCAATGTCTAACCTGATTGCAGTGACTATTTATTGCCAACAAATCTCATTTGAGATACAGTATCTCCAGTGTCTAACCAAAATCAGCATGCACATAAGTACAAGAAGGTCAAGCACTACAGGTTAAGGCCTATTGTGCCAAAATGTATCAAACACTAGAGACTTGTACTGTTTCTTTAAACCTATGGAAATTCCTTAACTTATGAACTCTTGTTAATATGTCAAAGACTTGGTTCCTCCTTGGTTCCTTATGGTTGTAAAAAGCAGTAAAGACTCGTCTAGGACATCTGACAAGCATTTGCTATTGCTTAGCAGATAGTAGTTGGTGTTACATTTGTTTAGTAAGCAGAGGTGCTAAAGACAGATTGGAGGCCATATGCATAATATCAAAACCAGCTGAGGGATAGTGATTTTGAAACCATAATGTAGCTTTCTTTACAGTAAAGACAGAGCTCAGAGAGTATCTATAGTACTTTTCTAAAGTTCCTTGTGATTCAAGCTTATTGAAAAGATCCTTTCTGTGAAGGGTATGAGAGATTAGCTCCACATAACCATTCAAATAGCAGCAAAATAGAAGTAAGAGACAGGGAAATGGAAGTAATGTTTGAACAGGGCTCTCCAATATGTTTTTAGGTAACAAAACAAACACAGTCTTTAAATGGGTACTTCAGTAGAAAACAATTATTATTTTTTTTTTTAATCAAGTGGGGCCAGAAAGTTAAACAGATTTGTAAATTACTTATATTTAAAAATCCTTCCAGTACTTAGCTGCTGTATGCTCCAGAGGAAGTTCTTTTCTTTTTGAATTTCTTTTCTGTCTGACCACGGTGCTCTCTTCTGACACCTCTGTCCATGTCAGGAACTGTCCAGAGCAGGAGAGGTTTGCTATGGGGATTTGCTCCTGCTCTGAACAGTTCCTCTGAAAATAAAAAGCCCTCCTTGATGTAATAAAAGAGATAACTGTCAATATAAAATGTAGGCATGAAAGCCACTCACCCCAAGTAGTTAGTAAGCACATCAGGTAGCAAAGGTATCCGCTGCCCTCCAGCTGAACAATAGTGGAAAATTGATATGGCTTCAAGGTAAATGCCGGCTCCATGAGGTGCAGGATACAATCAAGGAGATTGTATCCTGCGCCTCGTGGAACTGGCGTCTACCTCGAAGCCATACCGGTTTTCCACTAACTAGTTCCTGACATGGACAGATATGTCAGCAGAGAGCACCTCTATTAGCACACCCCTAAAATGAACTTTTATTAATTAATTTATTAAAACCGCAAATGAAAAAGGTAAAAAAAAAAGTTAAAAAATAGCACCAAGATAGGACAAAATTAAAGCAACTCGTATTAACAAGGATAACCCCCTAGTGATTATGAACGCGATACTGCAGTTCACCACTATTGTTAGTACCTGCCTAGGTGTCTGATTGAAAACATACACTACCTGCCAACCTCTACATGTTTCGCCGTAACAATGGCGTTCTCAAGAGGCATATATTGGCAGTGATTACTGTGAGTGATCATACAGCAGATCATACAGAATACAGATCATACAGTGAGCATACAACAGCTGATAACTACTGGAAGGATTAAGATTTTTGAATTGAAGTAATTTACAAATCTGTTTAAGTTTCTGGCACCAGTTGATTTAAAAAAAAAAAAAAAAAACTGTTTTCCACCGGAGTACCCCTGTAACTTCAGATACAAATACAAAATAAATCCTGCTTGTCTACTTAATCCGGCATTAACTACACAAAATCTTCCCTGTCAATATATGGGGCTTTCTACTAGCCACACAACAAAACAGCGACCAGAAATTGTTTCTTACACATGGTAAATGTCCCATTTTTGAGGACGCCTACCTCAGGACTCCAACTCCAAAAGCCTCTCATTGAAGACTTAGTTACAACTTTTGTAAGGCCACTATTACTCGGCCTCAGCACCTGTGCTGAATGGGAGCCAACCTGAACATCTGAACTGTCCCAGGAAGGTAATGAAAGGCCCCCACTACCAAACCTGCCTTTCATCATTTAAAAGTCCAGGCCTAGTAACAGGACTTACAGAATTCCCTAACAAGCTAAGTCTCACCAGGTATTTTAACTATTTCCTTAATTCCATATATCTCACCCAGCTTTCCTCGAATGAGATATGCACTTCCTGAAACCTGGTGTCCACATAGGACAGGTACCTTGGCAAAATATATTGATTCCCGACGACCATTCCTGTCACTGTCTCAAAGGGACAGATCATGATACACAATATATTTAGAAACTGCTTGAAATGTTATGGGCATTTCTCAACTTCTGTAAGAAAAATATGCAAATGTTATCCTTTTATAAAAGCCATATAATTGCCATGCCAATATAAGAACTTAACACGGCTCCAGTGATTAAGTCATTTGACATATTTTTGCTAGGTCAAAAACGCACTGCTAGAATGAAACACGGCCATTTTTCAATTAGAATCATTTAAATAAATGCTCCATTGTCTAGACCTTTCTTTTACATACTTATTATAGTGTTCCTTTGATTCCGTCAATGGATATCCACCTAATGTACGAAGTGCTGGTGAGAAGAAACCACATCTAGGGAAAAGCTGGCCTGCACAACATCAGAATTTACTTCCCATCTTGAGTTTACAGGAGGTGGAACTGAAGATGTGCGTCCACCAGCACTGGGCGCATTCAAGGGGTGGGACACTGCTGCAGGCAGCGATTTACTGAGCTGTACTGTGACGGGCCCAGGAAGAGCATCCCACCGTGGACAGGAGCAGGATACCGGAGGCACTGGGAGAAGCACAGAAGGCTAACCAGCTTTAGAGTGTGCAAAAAATGTTACCCTTTGTCCTACATTCTTTATTCTAACCCAAGCAAGCATTTACGATATAACAAAGGAATGTCCAGCTCCAAGCGCGGTAAAACGACAGGTATTTTATTGTAGGATCAGTGGATACAAACTTGCATCAGGCAGGAGCCGACGCGTCTCGGACCATTACAGGTCCTTAGCCATGGCATAACACACAGGATAAAATCCAAACTTTTTATACTTTCTTAGGAACATCACATGTATCATGACATCACACTTAATAAAGACATGTGGAAAACATGGAAATGGAACAATGGATGTGTATGTATACATGAATTCAGGCAGAAAAAAAATAAAACAAACAAACAAAAAATGTATGCAATTATATAACAGCCCTACACAAAGTAAGAAACAATAAAAAAAAAGTGATTATGAATAAAAATTAAAAAAATTAATAAAAAAAAAAAACGCTGTCGGCTAGCCTGTGTGCTGGTGCTGGAAACACGGGGGAGAGAGCTGTCCACACACAGTGTTGCTTCCAAGCAAGCATTTAATACAAACAACCAGAATTTCTGTGTGATACAGAGCAAATGTTCACCCAATATTCCTGCTATTTTTTTCCTTCTGTTAGACAAATGTGATAATTTTCTTCCTCGGAACCACTCCTCCATTTCCTATAAATAAGCTTTATTTAGTCTATTTCCTCCTTGGAGATGTCTTTTAACTGTGTCCCAGTAGGTGCTTGGCTCTCCACAGGCTGGCTGGTATGTACAAGATATCAACCCGGGTTACCATGACAGATCAAGCTATGTCTACAACCAGTACACCAGACATAATACTGGCCTTGTGTTTTACATTATGTGCATTAAATGGGAGATATTTAAAGAAACTGAAGTGGCCACAGACTCGGCTCCGAACATTTGCCTTAACAAAGAAAATGTATCAAATAGAGCTAAAACTGACTCGATCCCTTTGTTTAAATGTAAATAAACAGGGAAAGAGACGAAACAAGCTGTAGATGGAAAGTTTAAACAGCAAGATGACAGTAACAAACATACAACTGAATGTAAGAAATCAAGTTTAATACAATAATGAATAAAAATGACAACTAAATTATGCAAAAAATAATAATAATACATATTTGTGTGTTTTTGCTGAATACCTTTTTCAGTTACAGATTGCATTGGCATAAATGGGCGGTGAATAATATTTTGTTAATTAATGTCGTTTAGGAATAATGTAAAATATCATGTAATATTAGTGTGATATGCAGTTTTTTTTTTGATTTTTTTTTTTAAAAGCACTGCAGTTTTTAGGCTAGGTTTCCCCACAGGTTTTTTTCTTGCGTTTTTTGAAAAGCTGCCACTGCAATTTTTGAGCCAAAGTCCGAAGTGTATTCAAAAAGAATAGGAAATATAAAGGAAGGACTGCTACTTCTTCATACTTCTTCATACTTGATCCCCCTCTGACTTTGGCTCAAAAACTCCAGTGGAAGTTTTTCTAAAAACACCAGAAAAAAAACCTGTGTGGGAACCTAACCTTATAGAGTTCAGGTGGCAAAGCCAGGAGAGGATCTGAAAGGAATGGGAAATATTAATAAACATTTTTTTTTCTTGCCAGATCCACTTTGGCTCACAAAACATCAAAAACGGAAGTGGTGTATATTTCAGTCTGTGGCGCAAATACATTTGCAGAAACTTCAGTTTAGATTAGCTAAAGGTCAGACTTTTCTTTATACCAGAAAACTGGCATACTAGGTTGCTAATTTCACCCTTATGTTTTGTAATTATATTTGAAAAATCCTTCATAAAATGGGTTAATTTATGCTCTTACAAAGGATGCTGGAACGGGGGATCATGCAATTTTTTCTCTTCAAGCTATTTAAATTGCTTTGACACAAATGACTACATCTACGCTATAACATGTTCAACCTGCAGTGTTACATGTTCTCACTGTGTCATGTTGATCCAAGTGTCAATTAAAGGTAACCTTCCTGACTTCATACACTAAATTGATTTGCTCCTTGGATCAATCTCTAGCTCTGATCTGATGGTTACAACCATTGATTTCATTCCATTCAGTCTTTCTAAATTTAACTATTGACTCTTCTAGTCCCTCAGCAATAAAAGTTAGACCCTATAGTGTTATTGGTATTAATAAAAGTGGGAATTCCACATGGGGAATTTATACCTTTTTACCATGGCCAACTTTTATAGGTTCCCGTCCCATAGCATTTAAAGGTTAAATGGGCACTGTCATTTCACAAAATGTTTCATATGTCTTAGACGTTCTCTCCCGGATCTGTGTCACGTGACTAAGATGGTCTCATAATGCAACTCTATGGGACCCTCACTCACATAGACAAAGAACATAGAAAAAAGCACACAGCTACTCCGCTCGTTCTAGTGATCAGTCAGGGTGTGAACACTGTCTAGGTCTTCTGACCCAAGTATTAAAATAGCAAATGGGCACTGTTATTGAGAACAAATTTTGATATGTCCTAGAGACATATCAAAAGTTTTGATTGGTCAGGTCTAAGTGTTCAGTAGAACAAGCAAGGAGAGGTGCGTGCTAAGCCTCCCCATGGCCTCACAATGGAACTCTATTGGACCCTCTTGCTTGTGTTGAAACACTCCGATTGATAAAAAAAAGATTTGACATGTCTCTATGACATGTCAAAAGTATTTTTGTGATGACAAGTACACGTTATGATGTCACCCGTCATCACCCATGTGGAGCTGCTACTCCTTAGATTTGGGTCTTTTTTTATCTATCACTTTAAGCCCCAATATGCTAATGATGGTCTTGACTGTCAATTTGGTGGTTATCACCAATCTGTTCTTAACAGGGAGAGAGCTTATATTCACATCATATTGTTTTGAGCTATAAAATGGCAGAATGTTCATGTTTCCCCTATGGGGAGGGAGTAGTAAGCCACAGTCAGACAACTTCGGTGCCAGCTTCTCTCTCCAAAAGGGATGGGCATTGAAAATACCTCACACCCGACCCTTCTCTCCACCAATATCCCTCAGTGGAGAGCCAGGAGGCTATCATACACCAGTCGGCCCAGTCCACTGGTGGTGGTGAGTTTGGATTTTAGACTAAGGTGTATGGGCACCTTAAGAGGGCAGTCACCACTGTTCTCAATGCAGAGTACAAGGCAATAGAAAGTTTTTACATAGAATAAAGGAATTTAAAGACCCATTCATAAGATTTTTTGTTTATTCTTTTTCTTTCACTAAAATATAGTTACGTTATCACTTTAAATATTACAAGTAGCAAGAGCTTAAAGCTTGATCACTCACATCCATTGCTGAATCTGAAGCTATGTTTTGGGGCGGACTCCTTAATCATGTGTGAACCTGACTGCCTACAATCTAGACCTTTATTAGCATATTGGGTGCAGAAACTAAGGGCACTAATCAAGAAAAAAATAATCTTTAAAGAAAAATTTTAAAGAAGGGAACTATTCTGCATCAAAAACATGGTTTACAGGATAAAAAGTAGCCATTGTAGCCATTTTCAGCCCTTGCTGCATCGTTTCTTCCATTGAACAGGGTCATGTTTGTACTGCAGTTACACCTGCTTTCTCTCAAAATGTTATTTCGGTGAAACAATTGCCAAGAGGAACTTCCCGTTCCCCTACTTCCACTGACGTTTCTCTTCCTAATTGATGCCTGAATGAATCACCCCCAACTGATGCCTAAACCGTTCCAGAGAAAGAGCCAGTGATTGAGCTGCAGAAGCAGATAGAGCTCTGCTAAGCATTATTCCTGACAGACACCTGGATTCCCAGCCTTGGCTATATGACGTGTTCCTTTCTAAACAAATAGGAAGCAATCATGTGCTCATTGTTATGACTACAACTTAAGAATAGACACTTCCTTTAAAAAACAACACATACAACACCTATTAACCTGACAACAGCTTAATACTTTCAAATCAAGTTTATTGCTAAATTGTCAATGTCGTTTTCAGGAAACATGTATGTGAAAGTTGTTCTCATAACAATAACCTAACTTGTTAGTAGCCCAGGGAACTTGTTGGTAGCCCAGGGATGGTATAACACTATGACTAAAGGAACCCATACACGTGCGAGAGCTGTAGGCTGAACTTTCATTTGGCTGACAGCTGTCTCTCCCAAACCAATCCAACATTTATCTTGTCTTAACGTTTGTGTGATCTGAAAGGAGAAAGTAGAGAAAACTGCTGCCAGACATCTATGGCAGTGATTTATCTCTAAACACAAAAAATCCAATATGCTTGATCCTTCTCTGTCCCAATATCATCAGTCAGGGAAGAGCCAGGAGGACTCAAGCAAGTCTCCAAACTGTGGACCTCCAGATGGGGCAAAACTGCAAGTTGTAGTTTTGCCACATCTGGAGGTCTACAGTTTGGAGACGTAGGCATTAGACAGTAAGTCAGAGTTAATTTTTTTTCTAATGTGTATTGGGGCCTTAAAGGGGTACTCCGCTTCTCAGAATTTGGAACAAACAGTTCCGAACCCTGGAGCCGGGAGCTCGTGACTTCATAGCCCCACCCCTCACAATGTCACACCCCGCCCCCTCAATGCAAGTCTATGGGAGGGGGCATGACAGCTGCCACACCCCCTCCCATAGACCTGCATTGAGGGGGTGGCGCGTGACATCATGAGGGGGCTATGATGTCAAACGCTCCAGCATTCGGAACAGTTTGTTTCAAATGCTGAGTAGCGGAGTACCTCTTTAATATTTCCTAAGGGTACTTTCCCACATTTGGTATCGCCTACATATTTTCTGCTGCTGATTTTCCTTCCCATAAAAGTCAATGGGTTTGAAAAACTGTAGCAGAAAATAGGCACCAAAAACACAATTGATACTGTATGTATTTCACGCTGCGGAATCGCTGATGTCAGTCACGAGCAAGCTCCTTTATTATGAGCATACACACATGTCGCTCTAGTGACTGGTGTTGGCGCATCCGCAGCTTGACCTTACCCTTAAAGGACCCTTACAGATTTAAACCACATTTACAAAACCACGATCTAAGAAATTCCAGATAAACTTCCCTCCTCTATCGCAGCCCAGTGCCTCCCACAATTATTGGATTGACAGCCTCTTTGCTGTCCAATGTCATTCTTTCTAGTGCCATAATCTCATAAATGTTGTTGATGGAAAAACCTTCACAACAGGCGACTGGGCAACAGATGCTTATATGTTTATTATTGTTTTCTGACACCTAAATAATTACATCTTTGCTGCTATTGAGCCGCTGTTTTAGATTTACTAGCAGACAAAATACCCTAATTCATTATTCTTATGGGGAAAACTTATCCAACTATTTGAACTTCTATTTGCAGGTCAAAAGGCTTTACATGACATTCCATAACACAATTTACAGCATATCACCATAATCTACTAAGATTTTACATTTTTTTGGCATATGTACCAATCAGGTCTATGCACTGGCTTAATCATTTAGAGTTGGCTCCTTCTAGGAGTTGAAGATACATCTTAAGAGCTTAGTAAAAAGCTATTATGAGTTTTTTTTTTGTAAGATTTTATTTTTTTTGCTTGAATTTTATGTGATTTATAAAACAAATAACTTTTTATATTATTTCATTTTATAAACAACAAGTGTGGACATAGGGGGAGATTTATCAAAGCATTTAGTAGATTTTTTTTTGCTTAAAATTGTCGCAAAAAAGTTGCAAGTGCGACTACTCTCTTTTTTCTGCGACTTTTTGGTTGTGCAGTGTCCTAAGCAAAAAATAAAAATCTTGCTTACCAAAGCAAAAAGTGATTTTTGACTTGCAGTGGTCAGAGATTTATCAAGTGCGAAAGTCGCAAAAAAAGTCGCATTACATGAAAAAACCTACTAAATTTACTCCAGCTCAGACATGGAGCAGAAAAAAACACTACCAAAGCAAAAAAAGAAAAATTGCTTAGGTGAAACAAATTTATCAACAGGCTGAAAGCAGTTGATAAATAAGTCGCACATAAGCAAAAAAAATTGTAAGAAAAAAATAACTAAAAAAAGGAATAAATAAGCAAACATTGATAAATGTCCCCCATAGTCGTTCATTGGTCTGTCCAGTTTTTATACACTTCTGGGGAATTTTGAAGGAATAGAAGAGGGGTTCCTTGTTCAGGACCCTCACCATTGGACCACAAAGATCGTGTCCTGCATTACACAAACCCTAATGGGTACTGTGTAATGCTTTTACTTCCCCTGTGGCGATGCTGTAAGGAAAATGAACACTTAAAGGGGTACTCTGGTAGAAAACACTTTTTTTTTTTATCAACTGGTGCCAGAAAGTTAAACAGATTTGTAAATGACTGCTGTTAAAAAATCGTAACCCTTCCAGTACTTATTAGCTGCTATATTCTACAGAGGAAATTCTTTTCTTTTGGAATTTCTTTTTTGTCTTGCCCACAGTGCTCTCTGCTGACACCTGATGATCGTATCAGGAATTGTCCAGAAAATCCCCATAGCAAACCTATGCTGCTCTGGACAGTTCCTGACACTTACAGAGGTGTCAGCAGAGAGCACTGTGGACAAGACAAAAAATAAATTAAAAAATAAAATAATTTCCTCTGTAACATACAGCTGCTAACAAGTACTGAAAGGATTAAGATTTTTAAATAGAAATAATTTTCAAATCTGTTTAACTTTGTGGCACCAGTTCATTAATAAAAAAATAAAAAAAAGTTTTCCACCAGAGTACCCCTTTAATGCTAGGTTTCTCCACAGATGTCAGATGATTGCTGATTATTAGCAGGGGACCAAGAGACCTATCTAATATAAAGGGGTTGTCTAAAGTGGAAAAACGCTTCAAAGAGTTTGACTGGCTTCAGAAACCCGAATAAACAGTTGTTACCCCTAAGGGCAGCTGCACCTAAACCCAATGCATTTGGAAAATCAATAATATGTGCCAGCAACTCGTCAGAGTCAGACAGAGGGAAAGACACACTTGAAAGGCCCCTTTCACACTACAGAGATTTTGCTCCCATTGATTTCAATGGGATTCTGCTGCTTAATTCAGACGTCCAAAGTGCCGCTAGGAATTGTATTGCTGGAAGAATAATCATGTTCATTCTTTCAGCAGAGTCCACATGAATACACCGATTACTAATGGGACTTTGAATTCAGCAAAGAAATTCCTAGAGGAATTTCCTCAGTGTGAACATACTCTAAACAGCTCTCTGAACCGGCTTATACGCAAACTCTCCCTCCCATTATATCCAAGGGCACTTTATCGGCCAATCTTGTTTTGCCCACATGCCAGCAGTATACGTAGCCAACCTTTAAAAAAGGGTAAACTGGCATACTCCCAGCGGGGGTGGGGTGACACACTATAAAAAAAACTCCTCCTTATGTAATCACATTACTACTGTATTACACACTGTGACAAATCTCATCCTCATGCAATTACCTTACTACTGGAGTGATATGTGACCTCCACTCTAGCACAGTTCTGCCTCCTCCACAGCATCACACAGGTCCTCCAGCCACCATTTATCCTATCCTGCACGGCTCAGCCCTACACCCCACATATCACTGGTCACATGATGGTGACATCATCACAGGTCCTTTAACTCCTGTATCTAGAAGGTTGGTTGGGGGAGGAGGTGGAGGGAGAGGGTAAGCACAACTCTAGGGTCAGTCCTGCAGGACTCGAGCCCTGTATAATCATACGGTTGTGCCTAGGTGGAGGAGCGTGCTCTATTAGGCCGTGTCATGAAGCTGAGGGAGGGAGAAGATGAGCGGTTGCTGTTGGGACCTGTGTGGAGACAGTGTGCAGTAAGATTATTTCAGTGGATAGAGCAGCGCCCCCCACAAAGGGCGCTCTAGAGGGCTGACTATCTTTCCTATAGGTGGAGCCGGCACTGTTTAAACCTAAAGATTGGTTGTTCATCTAATGTGTATGTGTGCATCCCAAATATTTAGGGAAATTATCTGATCCTTTGTTCTAGACAAGTTGTTTCTAATAGTGCCTTAAAGCGCAACTGTCATGAACTCTGGGTGCTATAACCTACACACAGCCTTTGTACTGTGTGCAGATGGTGTGTACAGCATTGTTTTTACCTTATTTTTGCAAGCTTTCATCACCCCAAAAAATGCTTTTGATCACAGCCACACACAGTCGGATAGGCGTGGCGCGAGGCACACTATGCCCCGCCACCATGCCCATCTTGTGTCACCGCTGGGACCACTGTGTGATTGAAAGACAGGTCCCAGGGCATGCGCCCCTCTGCTCATCTAACGTGCACCACCGCGTGTTATCCAGGCAAGCTCTTGCTCCCCCAGCGAGTGCTGGCTCCCGCTGCCGTCTGCCTCCTCAGTGTGCCTGTGTCAATCACACAATGGTCCCAGCGCTGACACAGGGGGTGGCCGTGGCGGCAGCGGGGCATAGCGTACCTCACGCCACGCCTATCCGACTGTGTGTGGCTGTGATCAAAAGCATTTTTTGGGGTAATTAAAGCCTGCAAAAATATGGTAAAAACAATCCTGTACACACAATCTGTACACAGTACAAAGGCTGTGTGTAGGTTATAGTGCCCAGAGTTCATGACAGTTGCGCTTTAACACCCTCTTTCAGTCAAGAACACATGAACGCTTGCCTGATCTCAGTGATCATACAGATGATTGCTGGATTTTTCATCATTGTCAGCTAGGCATCTGCTGTTTACACAGGGTGATGTGCAGTTGATGTTCTACTGCACAAAAGATACAATCAGCCGATGAATGAGCATTTTGTTCTTTGTTGGCAGATCACAGGCCCTTTTACACAGGCCATATGCATAATCCTCAGAAATACTCAATCAGCCTGTGAAAAGGGTCTTAACTGAGCATGTGCATGTGGGGTAAAAAGGAACAGTTGTCAGCACAATGAGCGTTTGCCAAATCTAAGGTGTACTGGCATCTTTAGAATTATTTAATAAAAAATTATGGTTCACTAAATCTGAAAGCTGAAATAAAAATGTAGCTTTCTGTTCGGTACACTTTTTTCTCCCTATCTTATCATAAAGGAATTTGATCCCTCTTCCGCCATTCCAGTTTATCTTTCAACTTTACATAGTCTTTTATGTGAAAACCAAAAACTGATAATAGCCATCAAGGACAAAAAAATGAATAATGGACATTAAGGAAACACAGTAATTTACATAGTGAGATAATGTCCTACAGATCACAGTTCTCCTCCTGTGCAATATCCTGTGCACATTAACCTCTTCTTTGCCTCATCACCTTGCCTTTTATACAGGGTTATCCAGATTATAAATGTAAAGTGGGGTTCTCACAACAGCAATTATTGTTCATAGTTCATATAGGGAGAGGGGCAGGTTTTCATCTCAAAACTCTTCTTTTAGCCAGAACCAAGAGCCACTCTGGTGGACCCAGAATGTACATTAGACAGCTATTCATTTGAACGGTCAGCATGAAATGCTTAATGTTATACAGCATCTTGAGCAAGGAGATTAGAAGTCCAACATGGGTTACCCTGGGTGGACTAGCCGATTGCTAGGTGTGAGACAGTAAGTCGGGGAGTGAAGCTCTCAGCTGGGAGCTTCTACAGTCTGAATCTAATGGTGGTCTGAACACCCAAACCTCGATTGAACAAAACCTTTTTGGCATGCCTATGTGATATGTTAAAAGTTTTTTCAAATGATAGTGAATTACAAAAGTGCCATTCTTTATTTTCCTTGCAGCTTGGCAAAGCTTAATATAAGGGTCATAGGCAGACTAGCTTAAAAAAAAAAAAACATTTTGCAGGAGGCATATATGCTATATATGTCTATATGTGGCCACCCAGTGGTTGTGATAGAAGTGGCGACCTGTTAAGAGTTTTGCTAGCGTGTTGTAATATTCTTAAAGGGGTACTCCGTGGAAAACTTTTTTTTTTAAATGAACTGGTGCCAGGAAGTTAAACAGATTTGTAAATTTCTTCTATTGAAAAATCTTTATCCTTCCAGTAATTATTAGCAGCTGTATGCTACAGAGAAAATTCTATTCTTTTTGAATTTCTTTTTTGTCTTGTCCACAGTGATCTCTGCTGACACCTATGTCTGTGCCAGGAACTGTCCAGAGCAGCATAAGTTTTCTATGGGGCCTTTTCCTGCTCTGGACAGTTCCTGATATGGGCATGAGGTGTCAGCAGAGAGCACTGTGGAGAAGACAAAAAAGAAATTCAAAAAGATAAGAGTTTCCTCTGTAGCATACAGCTGCTAATAAGTACTGGAAGGGTAGAGATTTTTTAATAGAAGTAATTTACAAATCTGTTTAACTTTCTGGCACCAGTTGATTTAAAAAAAAAATTAATTGACTAAATTTAATGTAAGGAAAGGTGGACATACCTGTATTTTTGGCCAAATTAAACTATTGTATTAGCACCATAATAAAAACCTAAGACAGCATGATGCAAAACATTTACGGTACTTATTAGGCAAAACTTTTAATGTTGCATAAACTATTCACAGCACGTGAACTTATGTCTCGTGGCTGCCCACATCCATCATCTGATATCACAGAAGAGTGCAGTAAGGTTGGATTTTTCTTGTCCGGTCTTATTTGTTTTTCTATGGGAAAAATAATGGCATGGCAAAGGTATCAGGCAATTGCACATTCAGACACGCCAAAAGTACATATTTGTGGGGGCACATACCATTAGTTTGCCCACTATTTATCTAGAGCCATCATTATGGCATATATAATATCTAGATATTTACTACGCAAATAGAAAGATTTTATTCAGCATCACCATAAAAGCATAGATTGATGATAAAAGAGATCACACACAAAATAAGTAATGAAAGATTAACAGGGAACTCCACTGGCCAGCGTTCGGAACATTTAGTTTGGAACACTGTGTGCACGCTGTGGGGGTTGGCCATGCCCCCTCATGACGTCACGCCATGCCCCCTCCCATAGACTTGCATTGAGGGGGCATGGCGTGACGTCATGAGGGGGCATGGCCAACCCCCACAGCGCGCACACAGTGTTCCGAACTAAATGTTCTGAACACTGACCAGTGGAGTACCCATTTAAGGGCTAACACATACCAACTTATTATGGTTGTACATAAAGCTATAAAGGGGCATCTATAGCAGTCTATAGGTCATAGTGGTGTCTATATTTTATATGAAGAATGTAAAAGTATTTTCTGTAAATCTGACCAAATAAAATGTGGAAAGTTCAATTAGATATTATGTTACAGAACCTTGATCCTGGTCTTCAGCATTTTTCAGTTTAAATAATGTTCCCACCCAAAAGTCTCCTCATGCTCTGTTTACATCTGTGTTAGTTCTGTTGTTCTACCTCTGTCATAGGAGCAAAAGCTACGCCCAGTGAAACCTATTGACTATAATAGGGACTGGGGGTTTCTATTAAGGTGTCCAGGAATTTTCTGGAGAGAATATGGCTTCAGCTGAAGGCCAACACGTCATATCCCTGTATTTGAATTAAAGTTTTTTGATTGGGACCCCATGACAAGGTTTTAGAAAATCTGCATCTTGTCAGGGATGTCTGGTTGGGAAATACTGCCATAGACTATGCAGTCCATAAGAAGCACATTGTGACAGCTTTTCTGGGCACTGCTTTATGTCTTGTCAGAACAGCTCCTGAAATTTGCTGATGCCACTTGTACACTGCTCAAAAAAATAAAGGGAACACTTAAACAAAACAATGTAGCTCCAAGTCAATCACACTTCTGTGAAATCACACTGTCCACTCAGGAAGAACACTGATCGATTTCACATGCTGTTGTGCAAATGGAACAGACAACAGGTGGAAATTATAGGCAATTAGCAAGACACCCCAATAAAGGAGTGGTTCTGCAGGTGGTGACCACAGACCACTTTACAGATCCTATGCTTACTGGCTAATGTTTTGGTCACTTTTGAATGCTGGCGGTGCTTTCACTCTAGTGGTAGCAAGAGACGGAGTCTACAACCCATACAAGTGGCTCAAGCAGTGAAGCTCATCCAGAATGGCACATCAATGCGAGCTGTGGCAAGACGGTTTTCTGTGTCTGTCAGCATAGTGTCCAGAGCATGGAGGCGCTAACAGGAGACAGGCCAGTACATCATGAGACGTGGAGGAGGTCGTAGGAGGGCAACAACCCAGCAGCAGGACCGCTACCTCCACATTTGTGCAAGGAGGAGCAGAAGGGGCACTGCCAGAGCGCTGCAAAACCTCCAGCAGGCAACAAATGTGCATGTGTCCACTCAAAACAGACTCCATGAGGGTGGTATGAAAGCCTGATGTCCACCGGTTGGGGGTGTGCTCGCAGCCCAACACCGTGTAGGACATTTGGCATTTGCCAGAGAACACCAAGATTGGCAAATTCGCTACTGGCGCCCTGTGCTCTTCACAGATGAAAGCAGGTTCACACTGAGCACATGTGACAGAGTCTGGAGACGCCGTGGAGAACGTTCTGCTGCCTGCAACATTCTCCACCATGACCGGTTTGGCAGTGGATCAGTAATGGTGTGGGGTGGCATTTTTTGAGGGGCCGCAAAGCCCTCCATATGCTTGCCAGAGGTAGCCTTACTGCCATTAGGTACCGAGATGAGATCCTCAGACCCCTTGTGAGACCATATGCTGGGGCCAAAGGCCCTGGGTTCCTCCTAATGCAAGACAATGCTAAACCTCATGTGGCTGGAGTGTGTCAGCAGTTCCTGCAAGAAGAAGGCATTGATGCTATGGACTGGCCCGCCCATTCCCTAGACCTGAATCCGATTGAGCACATCTGGAACATCATGTTTCGCTTCATCCACCAATGCCACGTTGCACCACAGACTGTCCAGGACTTGGTGGATGCTTTAGGCCAGGTCTAGGAGGACATCCCTCAGGAGACCACCCCCCACCTCATCAGGAGCATGCCCAGGCATTGTAGGGAGGTCATACAGGCATGTGGAGGCCACACACACACTACTGAGCCTCATTTTGACTTGTTTTAAGGACATTACATCAAAGTTGGATCAGCCGGTAGTGTTGTTTTCCATTTTAATTTTAAGTGTGACTTCATATCCAGACCACCATGGGTTGATAAATTTGATTTCCATTGATAATTTTTCTGCGCTTTTGTTGTCAGCACATTCAACTATGTAAAGACAAAAGTATTTCATACCATTAGTTCATTCATTCAGATCTAGGATGTGTTATCTTAGTGCTCCCTTCATTTTTTTTTGAGCAGTGTATTATTATGGTATTGGCCCTGATTAAAATATGGAAAAAATCTAAAAACACTATAGTATTAGGACGTTTATGATAATAACTTTTTCTAATAACATTTTTACAGTGGCTCAAAGGGATTGTTTCATTTTACCAGAACACATTTTCCATAAATGCAGCAGCAGAACCATTGCTATGAGGGAATAGCTACAAATCACTTTCTGAAGAGCCTCATGGTGCAGGAGAAACCACTGCCAATGAAATGTTGGGCGTCCTCCATAGTAAAAGATCAAGACTATAAACAGGACATGAACCCAAGTTATTATTAGGTTGCGTAAGTTTGTCTACGGGTGAGGTTTGACATCCTTCTTTTAGTTGTAGATGAGATAAACTTAGTTCTAGTGATGAGGGAGTGTCAGAATGTTGGACGCGATGAGACGTAATGACATGGTGAAGAATTCCATCATAGCCAAAATGCTATTTCTTCTATATAGGGCTACAGGGATAATGTCTTATAGGGCCAACAATTTATATTACATTACTGATATTAGGAAGACTTCCAGGATAAAGGAAGAAAAAAAGATCTGCATGTTGAGATAAAATAGTCTGGCAGCCTCAGCGCAATGGATAGGTTGGAAGAAAGACAGTCTCCTTGTGGGACAGGATTGTAACGGGGATATTGAACAGTAAACTGTACAGCTGGAAGCAGGGGGGATGTGGTTGCTATTTGTCCTTGATTTACAGGGATCCACCCAGCTTTTACAGACTTGTCCTTAATTTTATTATTTTTTGGATTATTTAGCCTTGGCCAAATCTACTTAAACGTGGATTTTTTTTCTACACACTGAATGTCACTGTATTTGTTATGTTTTGAATGTGACTGCTGAAATCCTTTTCTGAAAGTTCCAACAGTTTAAACTTATTGGTTTACAATGCTCTGCTTGCCAGAAAACTGGTTTAACAAAGTTGGACATTTTTGTGTAAGCTGCAAAAGTTTTTGACTTTCTGGTGTGTCACACTCATCACTTTCCAAAACAAAAGAGAGGGTGCGTGGCCTTTGCAGCCCAACAAATTTACTATAATTTACCATAAATTATGCCTAAAAGCTATTCCAGCTAAGAGGCATAGATTTAGTCCAATAGTCCAAGTAGCACTCGCTTTACTATTGGTTTTCACTGAAAGTATAAAAAATGGCATAAAATGAATCTCATAATAAAATGTAAGTCAATGAGAAGTCAATGACTTATGTTCCTGGCACCTTTCAAAACTGACATAAGTGAGATTTATTAGTATGTGTAAAGTTCTGAATTAAATGATCTGGTTGTAAAAGCAGCAGCATCTTTATTCTGGACATTAATTAACCCCTTCCGCTGACAATTTTTGGTACAGATTTGACTTCTTATTTTGTAAGATCCATAAAGCTTACATTTTTCCATTTATGGGGCCATTTGTACTTTTTAAAGACACCACTGAAGTGGTAATATCTAACAATAATGTGTTTTCCCTTAGTCATACAGCAGCACAAGTGGGATATTCTGCCCCCTTTTATAATAAGAAATTAAAGGGGTATTCCGGGCAAAAACATCTTATCCCCTATCAAAAGGATAGGTGATAAGATGTCTGATCGCGGGGGGCCCGCCGCTGGGACCCCCCGCGATCTCCCTGCAGCAGCCCGCATTCTATGCGTAGCTGTGTCTGAAGTTTTGGAAACCGCCGGGCTTCCGAGATGGGGACGTGACGTCACTCCATGCCCCCTCTATTAATTTCTATGGGAGGGGGCATAACGGCAGCAACGCCACCTCCCATAGACATGAATGGAGGGGGCGTGGTGTGACGTCACGTCCCCGTCTTGGAAGCCCGACGGTTTCCGAAACTTCAGACGCAGCTACGCATAGAATGCGATCAGACATCTTATCACCTATCCTTTCGTTTTTGCCTGGAATACCCCTTTAATTAATTAATATAATAAACAACCCCTTAATAAAGAGGGACCTCCCACACAAATGTTATGTACTGTATTAACAAAAAGAAAAAGAATAACACAAAAAGTTATAAGGGAGGGCAATTTGTGTGCTGATGTAGTACTAAGGAAAAATAAATTATTGTTCAAAATGAATGCTTTCCTTAAGTCCTACCAGCAGCACAAGTGGGGATTTAGCAAGAAATATCTCCTATTGGGAGGGGCCTTCACTGCAAGCGGAATTCAGAAAAGACTTCCAGAAGGAAGTGTACTTAAAACACCTATGCAGTCTACAGTGGCTGATAAATTTGAAAGGCAAACTCCACAAGGCGGCATTACAGATTTGTTCAAGGGAGAACTCAAGGGTACGTTCACACGGATAGATCTGCAACGTATTTTACGCTGCAGATCCACTGACAATGGGCCCCTACATCCGTGTGAGCATACCCTAAAAAAGTAAGGGAATTTAAAAATGTACTGCAAAAGAAAAAAAAATATTTGTGGGCTGAAAATAAAATAAAAAAAGCCACAATTCTGCTTGTATGCTATTCAAGGACCATGATAGCTGCAGCACCTGTCAGGTCACCCTCTACATGCCAAGTATGTAGAGAGTTAAACTGCTGGCATTGGACCAGGCAGATGTCAAGTGTAAGATACAGCCAGCACCTGGTTCATATAGAGAGGGTTCAGCTGATGAAGCCATATCGGCAGTCATTAACCCCTTAACGACGCAGGACATAAATGTGTGTCCTGGTGAGTTAGTACTTAACAAACCAGGACGTACATTTACGTCCTATACATAACCGAGTATATGAGCCATGCTCTGGTCATGCGCGGCAGGTCCCAGCTGCTGATAGCAGCCAGGGACCTGCCGGTAATGGCCGACATCCGCGATCTCGCAGATGTCCACCATTAAGCCCTCAGATGCCATGATCAATACAGATCACGGCATCTGTAGCGCTGCGGTCACAAAAATGGATGATCGGATCGTCCGAAGCACTGCCGCAGAGATCCGATCATCCAGAACAGCAGACAGAGGTCCCCTGACCTGCCTCCGCTGCCTTCCACAGGTCTTCTGCTCTGGTCATGGGTATCATTTTAATCGTATTGACCCAAAGAATAAAGAACACGTCATTCTTACCGTAAGTTGTAAATTAGCTAAATTGCAGTTTTCCTTTAAATTTTACCACACAAATAGTATTTTTTTGGTTGCGCAATACATTTTATGGTAAAGTGAGTGATGGCATTACAACGGACAACTGGTTGTGCAAAAAACAAGCCCTCCTGCTAGTCTGTGGATGAAAATATAAAAGAGTTATGATTTTTTGAAGGCGAGGAGGAAAAAACGAAAACATAAAAATAAAATAGTCTTAGTCCTTAAGGCCAAAATGGGCTGAGTCTTTAAGGGGTTAAAGGGGTACTCTGGTGGAAAACTTTTTTGTTTTAAAACCAACTGGTGCCAGAAAGTTAAACAGATTTGTAAATTACTTCTAATAAAAACTCTTAATCCTTCCAGCACTTATTAGCGGCTGTATATTACAGAGGAAATTCTTTTCTTTTGGGATTTCTTTTCTGTCACGACCACAGTGCTCTCCTGACACCTCTGTCAATTTTAGGAACTGTCATATGTTTGCTATGGGGATTTTCTTCTGCTCTGGACAGTTCCTGACATGGACAGAGGTGTCAGCAGAGAGCACTGTGGTCGTGACGGAAAAGAAATCCAAAAAGAAAAGAATTTCCTCTGTAGTGTATAGTCGCTAATAAATACTGGAAGGATTAAGATTTTTTTAATAGAAGTAATTTACAAATCTGTTTAACTTTCTGGCACCAGTTGTTTAGAACGAAAAAAAATTCCACCAGAGTACCCCTTTAAAAGGTTAATGAAACAGAACATCTACTGTACTGTAAAGTTAATTCCCATTCACTTCAATGAGCTGTGTTTATTTCATCTTATTTGCGGTCACTGGTGGGCTGCAGGGCATTCTTTTCTCTTCAATTTTCGATGCACAGGAATTAAAGGCGTTTTCAAACATAAATTTAAAAAAAAAAACTATAGCCTGCTAGGGGTCTAAAATAATAAAATACAGCATACTCACCTAGCCAAGTCCAACTCCAGTGCTCTAATCCACCTTTACACCTCAACACTTCTCCTTACGATTTGCTCTCCCTGCTATCCTGATGATGTTAAAGGAGCTATCCAGTGGTGAAAAACGTATCCCTTATCCTAAGGATAGGGGATAAGTTTCAGATCTCCTGTACGGGGCCCCGACAGCCAGCGGTAAGGGGGCGTGTTGACCACGGCACAAAGCGGCGGCTGGCCCGCCCCCTCAATACAACTCTATGGCAGAACTGGAGCGCTGCCTTCGGCAATCTCCGGCTCTGCCATAGCGATGTAATGAGGGGGCGTGTCGGCCGCTGCTTCATGCGGTGGTCAACACGGGCTATCTGGCGAGCGAGCCGGGGCCCCGTACAAAGAGATTGGCCCCGTACAGAGGGGATACGTTTTTCACCACTGGACTTCTCCTTCAAGATCACATTAAAGTCAATTACTGAGGCTGCAGTGTGTCCACAACATAACCAGGAGACCAGGGAGAGCAGGTCATCCTCCAGAGGATAGGTGATAAGTGTGTGACTTCTGGGGGCCAACTTTAGGAGCCTCACTAATCACGGGAAGGTGGTCTGTTTCCATCAAATCAATAGAGTTGCTATCAATTATGCACTCTGGCGCTCCATTCAATCTCTAAGGGCCTGGCAGAGATAGCTGAGTTGATAGTTAATAAGTATTGTATTTTGGGACAAACCATTCCAAGTGAATTAACAGAAATCAAACTTTGGCCTTTACATATCTATTACTTTTCCTCTACACTTTATGCCACACTTTCCAATCCATCATATACCCCATCCATCTTTCAAAATTGTGCTACCTTTCACCAGAGGTGCACAATGGCTTGAACAGTAAGGCCTATCAGCTCGACTCACTTCAGTTGCAAAGCAGGATCACAGATAAGATGTTCTTAATAGAAATGTAAGCAATAAAGAGATTGGACCACTTAGGGCACTTTCCACATATCT
This sequence comes from Hyla sarda, assembly GCF_029499605.1. NCBI lineage: Eukaryota > Metazoa > Chordata > Amphibia > Anura > Hylidae > Hyla > Hyla sarda. The sequence continues at coordinate 486,427,131 of NC_079189.1, forward strand.
TATGTTTGTAAGCTCTACAAGCTTCTGCTGTTTGCTGTAGTATTTGCCATGATGCTCCTTTATTTTGATTGGTAGACTCCTATTGAGACATGGCAGTTTACCAATCAAAACTAGAAATGCAAATTAAAAACGCAACCACAAGGCATAGTACAATCACAGTGTGACCAAAGCCTTAGATTTTGCCTACTTAAAGGAGTACTCCGCTGCTCAGCGTTTGGAACAAACTGTTCCGAACGCTGGAGCCGGCGCCGGGAGCTCTTGATGTCATAGCCCCGTCCACTCGATGCAAGTCTATGGGAGGGGGCGTGACACCGTCACGCCCCCTCCCATAGACTTGCATTGAGGGTGAAGGGTGTGACTTCATGAGGGGCGGGGCTATGACGTCACAAGTCCGGTGCCGGCTACAGCGTTCGGAACAGTTTGTTCCAAACGCTGAGCAGCGGAGTACCCCTTTAAGTAGGCAAAATCTAGGGGTATTCTCACAATGTAAAGTTTCCCACTATCCATAGGAGATAACTTCCAAACACTGCCAAGCCCCACTCCAAAGACACTGAAGACGCTGGCAGTGCAAGTGTGGCCCATTCCTTTCATTACCTTGGACATTTCTCCCCTTTTCTGGTGATCAGCAATGTTCCAGACAGTTAGACCCCCACTGATCACCTAGTTATCCCCTACCCTATGGATAAGGCTAACTTTACATTGTGGGAATACCCCTTTATACGATTCTGCCATCTTTTAGTCAACAGAGAAAATGCACAGAATTTTGTAAAATGTCCTTGACATCACTCTTATTCGCTATTCTAGCTTCAATTAACCCTTGATACTATAACATATGATATCCTAGCTGACATCTGAGCATACAGGGACAGACTTTAAAATGGTATTACCATATTATTTTAATTCAAACATTCTGCTAAACATTTTACAAAAAACTGTTTTAGATTATGTCTTATTAAGAAAATAAAGGCACAAAAAGCTCTGAACCTTACAGGAACTAATAAAAAAAAAACATATGCTCCAACCTTAACCCTTTATGCAGTAAGCCTCCATCTTTATCAGGATTGTGCTAAGCTAAGGGAGGGCATAGAGCTTACTTCACAATGTACCTGCCAGGAGAGGTCATTGTATTCTCCCCTGGGGCCCTGTTCTATGACAGAAGAACTATAATCTATAACAGTCTACGTGTGATGGAAATCTACAGTAAAAGTATCCTGCCAATGGGTTTATCACAGCTTTGTTCACACTGAGAAAGCATGGGAAAGGTACCGTAGTTGATCAGTAGACAACAAAGCACTTTTCACTAGTTCACCAGGAACTTGTTACTAGGCCACCAGGGCAGAACTCTAAAGTTGGAAATTATTTCCTAACATACTCATAGGTAGCCAAAAAGTAACTTCTATAACATAGGGTTACAAAGAATAAGTTATTGGGGAAACTGTAATGGCATTTCAGGAGGACAGTCAGAAAAGTTTTCACTATTGCTGCTAAGTATACAGGAATAAGGGGGATGTTACCCTGATATCTTACTACTTAGCACATGACTTTCGCAGAGACCCAGTAAGCTGAAATACCAGGGACACATTTAAAAGAGGCTTTAGTTAAACACTTTTACCTGTGCTATGGAGGCAACACTATGCTTTATAATAATATAATGGCTTTTCAAGGTCAAAGAGGAAACATAACATTATGGTCCCCGGTGAGGTCAATGTGTGCCAAAAGAGTGTCTTTTTGCCATATGTTTGGGCTGTACCCTATGTATTGGAAAGAATAGAAGGCTACATTTTTAATGGTGGAGCAAAAAGAAAACATACTTTTCAGAACGCAATATATGTGAGCATGAGCAGCCAACACTCCATTCTCTATGGGGCTCCTAAAGACTGTCAAGAACACTGCGCTCAATTCATTCAGGGGACAATTTTCATCCCTCTTAGGATTGGTTGGGATCACGGTGGTCAAACCAATCAGGTATGATGATGGGAATACCCCCCTTTAAAAAGGTGAGTTTTTTACATCAGTCACACTCCGTATGAAGCAAACGTCACTGGTGTTATTTTAAAATTACTCTTCACTGCAAATGCCCAAAGAGAATTGGTGGGATCAGGACCCCTACTCTAATGATCGGCCCCAGTGGTGAAGCCCCGATCAATCAGACATTTATTACTTATCCTGTAGCAATTACCTGACTCAGGCACTCCTTTGTCTACAGATCAGGTAGTAAGGAGGATTGGGAACAGGTACTCTGAAAACAGTAGCAGCTGAGGATCAGGCAGATGAGTACAGTATTTTTTTATTTCATTTTTTTATAATTATTTACTTTTTTTTTATCCCAGCCTGACAAATTAACTTAACTAACCCCTTAAAGACACAGCCCATTTTGGCATTATGCACCAGGCCAATTTTATTTTAGCGTTTTCCTTTTTTCCTCCTCGCCTTCTAAAAATCATAACTCTTATACACTGCTCAAAAAAATTAACGGAACACTAAGGTAACAAATCCTAGATCTGAACGAATGAACTAATCATATGAAATACTTTCGTCTTTACATAGTTTAGTGTGCTGACAAAAAAATCACACAAAAATTATCAATGGAAATCAAATTTATCAACCCATGGAGGTCTGGATATGGAGTCACACTCAAAATCAAAGTGGAAAACCACACTACAGGCTGATCCAATTTTGATGTAATGTCCTTAAAACAAGTCAAAATGAGGCTCAGTAGTGTGTGTGGCCTCCACGTGCCTGTATGACCTCCCTACAATGGCTGGGCATGCTCCTGATGAGGTGGCAGATGGTCTCCTGAGAGCTGTCCACCCAGACCTGGACTAAAGCATCTGCCAACTCCAAGACAGTCTGTGGTGCAACTTGGCGTTGGTGGATGGAGCGAGACATGATGTCCCAGATGTGCTCAATCGGATTCAGGTCTGGGCAACGAGCGGGCCAGTCCATAGCATCAATGCCTTCCTCTTGCAGGAACTGCTGACACACTCCAGCCATATGAGGTCTAGCATAGTCTTGCATTATGAGGAACCCAGGGCAAACCGCACCAGCATATGGTCTCACAAGGGGTCTGAGGATCTCATCTCGGTACCTAATGGCAGTCAGGCTACCTCATGCTTTCTCAGTGTGAACCTGCTTTCATCTGTGAAGAGCACAGAGTTCCAGTGGCGAATTTAGCAATCTTGGTGTTCTCGGGTGAATGCCAAACAACCTGCACGGTGTTGGGCTGTAAGCACAACCCCCATCTGTGGATGTCGGGCCTTCATACCACCCTCATGGAGCCTGTTTCTGACCATTTGAGTGGACACATTCACATTTGAGGTCATTTTGCAGGGCTCTGGCAATGCTCCTCCTTGCACAAAAGCGGAGGTAGCGGTCCTGCTGCTGGGTTGTTGCCTTTCTACGGCCTCCTCCACTTCTCCTGATGTACTGGCCTGTCTCCTGGTAGCATCTCCATGCTCTGGACACTACGCTGACAAGACACAGCAAATCTTCATTGATGTGCCATTCTGGATGAACTGCACTACCTGAGCCACTTTAGTGGGTTGTAGACTCAGTCTCATGCTACCACTAGAGTGAAAGCACTGCCAGCATTCAAAAGTGACAAACATCAGCCAGGAGGAATAGGAACTGAGAAGTGGTCTGTGGTCACCACCTGCAGAACCACTCCTTTATTGGGGTGTCTTGCTAATTGCCTATAATTTCCACCGGTTGTCTTTTCCATTTGCACAACAGCATGTGAAATTGATTTTCAATCAGTGTTGCTTACTGAGTGGACAGTGTGATTTCACAGAAGTGTGATTGACTTGGAGTTACATTGTGTTGTTTAAGTGTTACCCTTATTTTTTTGAGCAGTGTATTTCCATCTACAGACCCATGTGAGGGCTTGTTTTTTTGTGTGACCAATTGTTACTTGTAATGACATCACTCATTTTGCCATAAAATGTACGGCAAACCCAAAAAGTTATTTTTTGTGTGAGGAAAATTAAAAGAAAACAGAAATTTTGTATATTTTGGAGGGTTTCTTTTTTGCGCTGTACACTTTACGCTTGAGAAACAAACATGATTTCTTTATTCTGTGGGTCAATACGATTACAATAATACCCATGGTTATATGCTTTTTTTATTATTGTACTACTTTAAAAAAAAAAAAAAAACTTTTTTTCACAAAATAAGTATGTTTAAAATTGCCCTATTTTGACCACCTATAACTTTCTCATATTTCCATATACGGGGCTGTATGAGGGCTCATTTTTTGCACCCTGATCTGTACTTTTTTTTAGTACCACATTTGCATATATCTGAGTATTTGATCGCATTTTATAATTTTTGGGGGGAATGTGATGTGACCAAAACACAGCAATTTTGGACTTTGTTTTTGGAATCATTTACATTATATTTTGCAGGCGATCAGATCACCCATTTAAAGCGCCGTATTGCCTAAAATGCAGTGATCTGTATTGATCATGGCATCTGAGGGGTTAATGGCGGACATGAGTGTGATCGCTGATGTACGTCATTACTGGCAGGTCCCTGATAGTAGCTGGGACCTGCTGTGCATGATGCACTGCTTCGGTGCTCGCGTCATGCATAGGGTGTAAATGTACATCCTGGTGCGTTAAGTACATTTACGTCCTGTGTCCTTAAGAGGTTAAAAAAAGAAAGAAAAGAAAACAAAGTGAAACTCCAGATAATCCTTTTAAGCTAGTTCATATGTTGTCATAAATAATTCTGCTTTGTTTGCTTTAGGTTACTTTGTTGTCAAATTTACTTCATATTATAACCAGAAAGATTTGGTGCTCAGAGCCAAGACTAAAATGTAAAGCATGCACCTATGTTATCTGTAATCTGGTACAGCAGTTGCCCTCTAAATGTACATTACGGCTTACCTTAAACAATACCAGAACGCACATACAGCATTCCGAAACCACAGAAGCCAGCTATTACCAAATTTGGTCTCAAGAAAAGCGGTGCAATGAAAATATAAAATCGATTCCAGAATAATTATTCCAAGCGATTCATCTCGGAGCCAGCTGTGACTGGAGACGTAGGAACACCAGGACAATTGAATTAAGACACATTGGTCATATTAGCCTTACCCCAGGCTAGATACAATTGCACACACTCCGCCAGTAAAGAAAACAGGTCACTGCTTCAGACACTTAGCTATCAAGGGAGAAGAAGTGCACCAGTGGAGTCACTGCTGAGTCTGTGCCAGGTCATTGGCTATTCTACAAGTGTTTTCATTTTCTTTTCTTGTAAACTCTTTTTGAAGAAAAAAGACGTATTGTTCTTACATTATTCTATGTACATAGATTTAATCAAAAGAATGACAATCCTCTCTTTTATTTACCCAGTAGGGAAAGAGCTTTTATGTTCTGAAGAGCTCAAGACAGAACGACATATTGTAGGCTGAGTTTAAAGGGGTATTCCAGGAAAAACCTTTTTTTTTAATATATATATATATCAACTGGCTTCGGAAAGTTAAACAGATTTGTAAATTACTTCTATTAAAAAATCTTAATCCTTCCAATAGTTATTAGCTTCTGAAGTTTTCTGTCTAACTGCTCAATGATGATGTCACGTCCCGGGAGCTGTGCATTATGGGAGAATATCCCCATAGGAGCTGCACAGCTCCCGGGACGTGAGTCATCAGAGAGCAGTTAGAAAACAAGAACTCAACTTCAGAAGCTAATAACTATTGGAAGGATTAAGATTTTTTAATAGAAGTAATTTACAAATCTGTTTAACTTTCCAGAGCCAGTTGATATATAAAAAAAAGTTTTGGCCTGGAATACCCCTTTAAGGAGAAAGCACTTCCCATAAAGTACAGCTGCTTGTGATGTCCTGTCTTTCTGGAAATGTATGACACCTGGGTGTTACCATTCCTTTCGTCAATAGGGAGTTTTCTTTCACTGTCTGACACAGTCCAATCAGTGGTGACAGTGTCAGACATATGGGCCCACTCTCTAAACAATTTCCGCAATTAAAGGGGTACACCGTTGCCCAGCATTTGGAACAAACTGTTCCGAACGCTGGAACTGGCGCCGGGAGCTTGTGAAGTCATAGCACCACCTGCTCATGACATCACGCCCCGCCCCCTCAACGGCTGTCATGCCCCCTCCCACAGACTTGCATTGAGGGGGTGACATCAGGAGGGGCGGTACTATGACATCACGAGGTCTCGGCGCCGGCTCCAGCATTTGGAACAGTCTGTTCCAAACGCTGAGCAGCGATGTACCCCTTTAAATAAAAGAACACAATTATTACTGAATCACCCATTGTGTAATGTCCTTAGATTAGTGGACCCCAAACTTTGGCTCTACAGCTGTTGTTAAAAATGACAACTGTTAGGTTATGTTAGAATTGTAGCAGCAGATAGAGAGTCACAGATTGTGGACCAGTGTCAATAGGTGCCCATATACTTTATACTAAAATCAGCCAATGCCACAACAAAGGTGTTTAATCTACTGTCTAATGTGTATGACGGCCTCCCGACTTTCAAGATATTGGATTTTTATCAGCCAACCATTTTATTGTTGGAAGGATAAGCCACCATCATAGCTGTCTGGCTGCAGCTTACCCCACCCCATAGACAACACATGAACGTTAGGCAATGCTGAACATTCACATGTATGCGGAGGTCGGGAGAGATAACTCAGCTGAACAAATGTATGGTCACCTTTAGATAAATGCTTTACTTTATGAACTAATTAACAACATCCTTAAAGCAGTTGTCCCACCATGGATATCCACAGGGAATAAGTGATCGTAAGTGATAGTAACCACAGATAGGGAATACGTGATCATAAGAGTCTGCTGGGACCCTAGACAATGCAGAGAACGTGGGCCTAAGTCTACCATCAGAATACAGTGGTGGGCACGTATGTATGTTCACTGCCGCTCCATTCCTTCTCTATGGGAGACAAAGGAGATAGCCAATAAATGACTCTCATAAAGAATGAATGGAGCGGCTTTGCACATATGTTACTGCTTTTCCATTTTGACGTTAGCCTTGGATCACCCTGAGTTCAGATACATGTTTCCTATCCTATGGTTAGGTAATAAGTTGGTATGGTTTGATATATAATATAAAACCTACATATAGCCGGTTATTATCTGTAATAAGATCCCATGCCCTTCCTTCATCTGTTAGATTCATCCGAGATAATAAAAGTAGTAGATGAGGACAACATAAAAATCCTACAGAAAAAAAGGACATTACTCAAGTGCGCAAATGTATGCTGGAATCCTGGCCACTGGGTCATAGAAGAAACCTGCTACTCTGAAACTGATATACACTGAAACTTATAAAAGCACTCAAATTTTGTGGGAAAAAAAAGGCTTTTGTCCAAATATAGATGACAAAAAGAAACACGTGCTACTAGTAACGTCTGTGAGAGATTTACTTGGAACATATGAGAGAAAGGTATTTGCATACAGATTGTAAAAAGTGTCGCCAACTTCATTAAAAAGTACTCTGCAGCAGATTTAAAGGGTCTGGGCTTTGCATGGGCAGCTTTCCATATTGCAAGTGTTGATGACTTAAATCTTCCATAATCCTGCGCCAGTCGCTGGCTGCTAACTGACACAGTATCACGTGAGACTTAATTCAGCTTTAGCAGAATTGCTAAGTTTTTGCTTATGCCAAAATTACAGTGAAAACAGGACAGTAGCTATAGAGATTTTAACAACCTATGATCCTAAATATTTGGATGAGTCAGATAATGTAACACTAGTACCTGAATAATGTAAATATCTTAGTCCCTGACAACTGTGCTCCCAAAGCATTATGCACAATTAGGACTGAGACTGTAATGTGTCTTCTAGGGTTGGGGTCAATGATGGAACAGTGGTGTCACCTAATAAAGGGTGTTTGGCCTATGACATCGCAAAAGAAAGTTTCACCAGACAGACAATGTTTTGTTGGTCCCCTTTCCCCCCCAAAAGACAAAAAGTAATGTTAAATACAGTATGTGAGACTAAACCTTCTGCTCTACAGAAGGAGAATGAAGATCCTGCAGTTATGGTGGTGCACGAAGCCAAAAACTAGGATCTGTAGCTCTCTAGTAGCTCCTGAGGACAGGTTCAACAAAGACTAATCATCCGGTGGCCGAAAGAACTAAGTTATAGTACTTATCACATAAATAACATTTTAAAAACCTCAATAGGTATGCTATAAATGTCCGATCAGTAGGAGCCCAAAGCTAAAAGTGGCCATACACCTTTAATGGAATACTTGTGAGAAAAAAGACCAATGGATCCAGGCGCTGCTCTATCCAGGTATACACAGGATGCAGGTAAGTGTTCTTAATCAAGCAATTTTATTGAACACAAAACAACAAAAGGATCATGATGCGTTTCGGGGTAAATTCCCCTTCCTCAGAGATCATCTGAGGAAGGGGAATTTACCCCGAAACGCGTCATGATCCTTTTGTTGTTTTGTGTTCAATAAAATTGCTTGATTAAGAACACTTACCTGCATCCTGTGTATACCTGGATAGAGCAGCGCCTGGATCCATTGGTCTTTTTTCTCACAAGTATTCCAGTTTCTACAGGGCGTTGACACGCTCCTGTGACCATCAGGCTCGGCAGCTCATCCAACTCTATCTGGTACCCCAATCAAGGGGTGATATGCGCAATTCTTCTACTTTAAGGTGAGCGGCCACCCTGACTTAAGTCCTGGGTGTACATTCAGCATACTTTTTGGTTCCCTCACCTGCCAAGGGTAATACACGAGGCGCTGCCTCCCGGTTGTCTTTTTTGTCTTTATTTCTTCATACACCTTTAATAGCTGCTGGCCCAATTAGCTATCTCTCCCATAGTGTTGCTCGCGAATATGGCACTATATATAAAAAATTACGAATATTCGCTTTTTTTGTTTTGACAGTACACATCACAGTGATCATCCTTCTCTGCTTCCAGCTTGTGTGGTGTAAAGAAGGCTCTAATACTACTGTGTGAGACCGCTGGGCGAATATTGATCCCTCCCTTCTGCTGCTTCTATCAAGTAACACTGGTATACTTGCTATAAAGTTCATAGATTTTCACATATGCGAATTTTCGCATATGCGAAAAAACGCGAATATTACGAACATGCGAAGTTAGCAGATATATGACGAATATTTGTCCATATATTCGCGAAATATCGTGAATTCGAATATGGCCTATGCCGCTGCAGTTCATTGATTTAAAGCGCCCGCTTTAAATCAATGATCTGCAGCCGTGTCGCCGGGGGGATAAATAGCCGATAACTTATACCGGAATATCGGTATAAGTTATCGGCTATCGGCCCTAACCTCCACAGAGTATCGGTATCGGCCTTAAAAAATCAATATTGGTCAATCCCTTCAGATAGTTTGCAAGTCTGGCTGACTTTTGAGTAAAGTGTATGTGGACCTTAAGGGTTGGCTATGTGTATGTAAACACTTTTCACCAAAGTCTAAAAGTCTATATAAGAGATAGAAACAGTCCATCTGCCTGACAATTCTGCCTCAGTTTGGCCCAGTTTAAATGAGAATAAAGCTGAAAAATGGCAGATCTATCATAGATATATATACCACAGCAGAAATACATGTGCTTGCCGCCAAAACACCCCAATTCACCTGAATAGAAGTGATTTCCAACTGCAAATAGTTCTCCAACATATCTATTACATGTGAATATACCCTACTAAGGTAAGGTCAACTGGAGGGGCACGGATCCAATGCAAGTAGCAGCTCACGTGTGCAGGCTTGGTGTGAACTATTACATTAAATGGACTTCATGTAATGTTGCCTCACTACTAGTCATTAATATTAGCAACAATATCTAATAATATGTGTACTAAAAGTGCTCGCACAGCAAATGCGGTCATATGCATCTTTTTTTTGGCCTCTTAAAAAGATTCCATACTCTATTGCATAAACTACATTTCCCTTCTCCATACATGTGTTACTGTAACTTATATGTTTCCCCTTAATGTAAATATTTTGACAGCAAAACTCTTTGGGATCAAACCAAAATATCAATTTCTAGGAAAGCCAGTAAAATGTAACAAACTTAATAAAATTCTACTGACATGTTTGTTAAAGGGAAAGCCATAGAACTGACATAGCCACCATTACACCGGCCTCTAGGGTGTCAGGCAGCTTTCCCAGACTCTTACAAATCTCCCTTGATAAGTAGTCATATAACACCCGCTCCCACACTGCCACAGTCGCTATAGGGGTCTAGAAAAGTGGTCAAAGGGGCTTACCAAGCTTTCCCACAAACAGGAGGCAGGTTCCTTTTTCGTACTTTTTTTTTTGCTAGAAAGGATTCTGCATCTGCTTCACCTTGATTTTCATGCCATGCTGCCATGCTTTTGCTGTGGTTTTGACCAAGTATTTCGGGGGGTATTTATCAATTTTGCCTGTTGACAGTTTCTTTTTACCCTTTTTTTTCACTTTGGTTTTTGTGAACATGCACCAAATTTATCATTTGGTGCAAGTTGTTAGTAATTTTGGCACAAATGTTGAAATCAGCTGTTCACAGAGCCTTTTACACAGAACTTACCACCACAGAGGACGCGTATTTTACCCTGTAGAGCAGCCATATTGGAGTCCCTCCTGCAGTATATCAGCAAGCGGCGTGAGTTATTTTCTTTTGTGGGGTTTATAGCCACCATGTGAAATGGATTTTATTTTCAAATAGAGTCGGTTTTTTTTTTTGGTTACTTTAGTGCAGTGGTCTTAAACCTGCGGACCTCCAGATGTTGCCAAACTGCAACTCCAAGCATGCCCGGACAGCCAACGGCTGTCCGGGCATGCTGGGAGTTGTAGTTTTGCAACATCTGGAGGTCCGCAGGTTGGAGACCACTGCTTTAGTGCTTACCTTTCCTGAACCTGTGTGGCCATGTCCAATGCTGGCTCAACAGAGGGTGAAGGTTCCTCAGAGACAACTATGTCGCAGGATAGTATCGAGCAGCCCTGGAGACGTCACTGCTTTCACAAAAAAAAAAAAATGTAATGTATTTTGACGCCCTTACATTTTCTGACATTGCTAAATGTGTTTTCCATGTGCAAAATTTTTTGGCGGTGATTTGTGCCAAAAAAAAACCCTAAAGGCGCAAAATTGCGCTAAAGATCGATTGGCGCAAATGATGAATTACTGACTAAAGTTAAAATCACACACAGGACAGTGTGATTTTGATAAAGTTGTAAAAATGACAGTGGAGAAAATGCGCCAAACTTTGGCGCAAAAAGACACTGCGCCAAAGCATTGCGCCAAAGTTACTTTAAAAAAACCCACATAAATCCTTTGATAAATACCCCTCTTAACCCCTATTTTTTTAGACTAATCTCCATCCATGCTATTGTCCATGCCATTTCGCATTAAAAAAAGTAACAAGTCACTTATTTTTTTAATGCAAAGGTCGCTTGGAAACATCTGCACTGTATGAACCATGCAGTTGATTCCTATTGAAATCAATGTGGCATCCCTGTGGGGGGGAAAAAAAAAAAACAATATAAGGTTACATTCACACATACAGGATCCTGCGTAGATTTGATGCGCAGGAATTGTAACTGCCGATTAGAAGCTGTGCTCAATCATTTAGTTTACATTGAAATCTGCGGCAGAAAATCCTGTGCATCAAATCCTGCGCATCAAATCTGCGTACGTGTGAACGCACCCTAAAAACAGAACACAACAAATACCATAACCCCTATTTTCTGCTAAGGTACTGTAGGAAATAAATAAGTTTGGGTCAGAAGAAACAGCAGTGCATGTCTTAAAGGGGTACTTCCACCCTAGACATCTTATCCCCTATCCAAAGGATAGGGGATAAGATGTCTGATCGCGGGGGTCCTGCCGCTGGGGACCCCCGTAATATTGCATGCGGCACCCACCTGTTTCTTGTCCGGAAGCGCTGGAGGGTCTGGGTCGCGACTATGGGAACGGAAGTCCGTGATGTCAGGACTCCGCCCCCGTGTGACGTCACGCCCCGTCCCCTCAATGCAAGTCTATGGGAGGGGGCGTGACGGCCGTCACGCCCCCTCCCATAGACTTGCATTGAGGGGACAGTGTAACATCACACGGGGTGGAGTCATGACATCACAAACTTCCGTTCCCATAGTCGCGACCCAGACCCTCCAGCGCTTCCGGACAAGAAACAGGTGGGTGCCGCATGCAATATTACGGGGGTCCCCAGCGGCAGGACCCCCGCGATCAGACATCTTATCCTCTATCCTTTGGATAGGGGATAAGATGTCTAGGGTGGGAGTACCCCTTTAAGGACACAATAAGGGCATTACAATGTGTCCGTATTATGATCATCTGAAGCCAGCCTACCTTCACAGAAGACAACACAAGGAATTGCTTTTAGATTAGTGATAAAATGACTTTACCTTATAGGAGGCAGAACACAAATCTAACAGAGCGCTGGAGGAGAAGCAGGCACATAAATATTCCGCACAAAGCCTGTCCCACCTTCAGATGGTTCAGAGAGGGGAGAAACATGTCAGGCTCCTGTTGGGATGTGAGTTATGAGGTTTTTTCCAGCCCTGTCTCCTGGTAATACTAATCTCTGTTCTGTCAGACTACACATGATATATGCCCAACTGAACGGCTTGTTGAAAATCCCTTTTATTCCACAGTTCCTGGGGCAGACAGGTTCTCCAGTCACTAGACAACCTAAAAGAACCTTACGAAACACACAGGATATCTGAGGGATTACAGGCTGAAAGGACATTGAGGGGCAGGCGTCATACACTTTCTAGCAGTAGAGCCGCACTTATTAGTGACCTATAATTCTATAATGCAGTGTTCCCCCAACCTTTGTCTCTAGCTGTTGCAAAACTACAACTCCCAGCAAGCCTTGACAGCCAAGGGCTGGGAATCACAGCTGGAGAGCCACAGGTTGGGGAGCACTGCTATAATGCATATTATGGGAAAAAGAGGAGTCTGCAGCACATAACAGATCCTGGATCCGGGACTAGACACAAAAGAGAAAGGTTTACAGTGTCCCCTCCGTCTAAATGACAGCAAGGAACAACCTGAGGCAGCATGTGATCAGCACCTTGTGAACATAGCAGCTTTGTTCTGTCAGGGGGGATTACAGAGGGCACGTGACCTTGTAACCAGTCGGACAGTTCTGATCTGTTTGCTGGTAACAATCGACACTATCCTCTCAACTTCACAAAAGAAGGCATTGTATTAATCCTCTATGTTGCCTGTACAATGTGTGAGAAGTAGGCAATGCTGGACCAATCTGGTAAAGCTGGGCCCCTCAGGTAAAGCTGGGCCCCTCAGGTAAAGCTGGACCAATCAGGTAAAGCTGGGCCCCTCAGGTAATGCTGGGCCCCTCAGGTAATACTGGACCCCTCAGGTATTGCTGGGCACCTAAGTTAATGCTGGGATCCTTTGGTAAAGCTGGGCCTAAGGTAATCCTGGGCTCCTCGGGCAATGCTGGGCCCCTAAGGTAATGCTGGCCCCTCAGGTAATGCTGGACCCCAAAGGCAATGCTGGACACCAAGGGCAATGCTGGCCCCCTAAGTAATATGGAGTTTATCAGGTAATGCTTGGCTCCTCAGGTAATGCTCAGCCCCTTGGGTAATGTTCGGCTCCTCAGGTAATGCTGGGCACCTAAGGTAATGCTGGGATACTTTGGTAAAGCTGGGCCCCTAAGGTAATCCTGGACCCTCGGGCAATGCTGGGCCCCTAAGGTAATGCTGGCCCCTCAGTCAATACTGGGTCCATAAGGCAATGCTGGACCCTCAGGTAATAATGGGCCCCTCAGGTAATGCTAAGCCCTTCCAGTAATGCTGGGCCCCTAAGGTAATGCTGGGCCCCTCAGGTAATAATGAGCCCCTCAGGTAATAATGAGCCCCTCAGGTAATGTTCAGCCCCTCAGGTAATGCTGTGCCCTTCAGGTAATAATGAGCCCCTCAGGTAATGCTGGGCCCCTCAGGTAATAATGAGCCCCTCAGGTAATGCTGGGCCCCTCAGGTAATGTTCAGCCCCTCAGGTAATGCTGGGCCCCTCAGGTAATGTTCAGCCCCTCAGGTAATGTTGGGCCCCTCAGGTAATAATGAGCCCCTCAGGTAATGTTCAGCCCCTCAGGTAATGCTGTGCCCTTCAGGTAATAATGAGCCCCTCAGGTAATGTTCAGCCCCTCAGGTAATGCTGGGCCCCTCAGGTAATAATGAGCCCCTCAGGTAATGCTGGGCCCCTCAGGTAATAATGAGCCCCTCAGGTAATGCTGGGCCCCTCAGGTAATAATGAGCCCCTCAGGTAATGCTGGGCCCCTCAGGTAATAATGAGCCCCTCAGGTAATAATGAGCCCCTCAGGAAATAATGAGCCCCTCGGGTAATAATGAGCCCCTCGGGTAATGTTGGGCCCCTCAGGTAATAATGAGCCCCTCAGGTAATGCTGGGCCCCTCAGGTAATGCTGGGCCCCTCAGGTAATAATGAGCCCCTCAGGTAATAATGAGCCCCTCAGGAAATAATGAGCCCTTCGGGTAATAATGAGCCCCTCAGGTAATGCTGGGCCCCTCAGGTAATGCTGGGCCCCTCAGGTAATAATGAGCCCCTCAGGTAATGCTGGGCCCCTCAGGTAATAATGAGCCCCTCAGGTAATAATGGGCCCCTCAGGTAATGCTGGGCCCCTCAGGTAATAATGAGCCCCTCAGGTAATAATGGGCCCCTCAGGTAATAATGGGCCCCTCAGGTAATAATGGGCCCCTCAGGTAATAATGAGCCCCTCAGGTAATGTTGGGCCCCTCAGGTAATAATGAGCCCCTCAGGTAATGCTGGGCCCCTCAGGTAATAATGAGCCCCTCAGGTAATGCTGGGCCCCTCAGGTAATAATGAGCCCCTCAGGTAATAATGGGCCCCTCAGGTAATGCTGGGCCCCTCAGGTAATAATGAGCCCCTCAGGTAATAATGGGCCCCTCAGGTAATAATGGGCCCCTCAGGTAATAATGGGCCCCTCAGGTAATAATGAGCCCCTCAGGTAATGTTGGGCCCCTCAGGTAATAATGAGCCCCTCAGGTAATGCTGGGCCCCTCAGGTAATAATGAGCTCCTCAGGTAATGTTGGGCCCCTCAGGTAATGTTGGGCCCCTCGGGTAATGATGAGCTCCTCGGGTAATGTTGGGCCCCTCAGGTAATGCTGGGCCCCTCAGGTAATAATGAGCCCCTCAGGTAATGTTGGGCCCCTCGGGTAATGTTGGGCCCCTCAGGTAATAATGAGCCCCTTGGGTAATGTTGGGCCCCTCAGGTAATAATGAGCTCCTCAGGTAATGTTGGGCCCCTCGGGTAATGTTGGGCCCCTCGGGTAATAATGAGCCCCTCGGGTAATGTTGGGCCCCTCAGGTAATGCTGGGCCCCTCAGGTAATAATGAGCCCCTTAGGTAATGTTGGGCCCCTCGGGTAATGTTGGGCCCCTCAGGTAATAATGAGCCCCTTGGGTAATGTTGGGCCCCTCAGGTAATAATGAGCCCCTTAGGTAATGTTGGGCCCCTCGGGTAATGTTGGGCCCCTCAGGTAATAATGAGCCCCTTGGGTAATGTTGGGCCCCTCAGGTAATGCTGGGCCCCTCAGGTAATAATGAGCCCCTCAGGTGATGTTGGGCCCCTCGGGTAATATTGGGCCCCTCGGGTAATAATGAGCCCCTCAGGTAATGTTGGGCCCCTCGGGTAATGTTGGGCCCCTCGGGTAATAATGAGCCCCTTGGGTAATGCTGGGCCCCTCAGGTAATGTTGGGCCCCTCAGGTAATGTTGGGCCCCTCGGGTAATAATGAGCCCCTTGGGTAATGTTGGGCTGCTCCAGAAAGGTCAGCACACTGAATAACATCTCTGAGGTCAAATGGTGATCACCCTTCATAGCCAAAAGCTTAGAAAACAGTCCAATGATGGTGATGATGATGATGATGATGATGATGGTGATGATAATGATGGTGATGATGATGGTGATGATGATGATCCATACCCATCACAGGCCCATGTATCATTTCTCATCATTTCTACACTGATCAGATGGGACTATGGCTACATGTCACATTCTGCGCCACTACTGACTATGACTGAATGCGTCTACATGAAGAAATGTACATTGTAAGGACTATCCCTCGGGTATACAGACACAGCAGAGCGGAATTAGTCAGGTGTAGCAGTGGTGAGTGTGTCATCTACATGTCTTATGTGTGGGTCTACAGAAGCCTTACAGAACTGCAACCCCGAAGTGAAGAGGCTATGTCAGCTCTGCTACATCTGTACAGAGAATGGAGACAGGTTATACAGGGGCAGTATAATAGGAGGGAAGGTGCAGCCGGTGTCACCCCTGAGAACAAAGCTCTGGGGGCAGCCCCGTTACCATGGATACAATCATTCAGCATCTGCTCCCAGGTCCGCACACAGGACCAGTCCCCACAGATCATCATGTCAGCCAGCAGTCACCTCTCAGCAGTGTCCCTACACTACAGCATCCCCCCGGCCCCGGCCCCGGGCTCAGCATGCTCAAATCACCTTTGTCTCCTCGATAGAAGCCTCCAGAGTCCGTCCGGGGAAGAGATGTGTCCGGAGCGGCGGCAGCTGCAGCACTGAGCGGCCTCCCAGTCACTGAACAGCCAGCAGGCCAGCCTCCTCACACACACACAGGGTTAATCCAGGCAGCAGGGCACGCCCCCTACATGACGTCACCAGCAGCACCAATGGCTTCTTAGTCACCAGTTTCTTATTCACAGAAGATGATTTTTGGTTGTTTTTACTGGTTTCTTAATAAAACGAACTTAAATTAATAATAAATTATATTAAAATAAAGGGCACTGAGGTAAATGCATGTAAAATCAGCCGAGAATTCTAAACAGCTGGCACAGAAATGGGCATCGTAGTGAACACCTAATATTGTAATATTAAAAGCCAATTGACTTTGGGTCACTCATCTGACAATGCCAACACACACAGAGGAACACCACAATGAAATCAGTTAAGTTCAGCCTGACCCACAGTGTTTCTGGGTACAAAAATTGGCATCAACGTGGGCAGAGGGGCACATTTTACTGATTTCAATACGTAACTGGTGTTTACAAGGGGTTAAGTGAATTTGGACCCCTTATCTGACACTGCTAGCATACAGACAGGGATGACTTGTCTCAAAATCAAGTTCAGACTGGTCCGAAATGGTTCTGGGTACAAAAACTGGCATTAAAGTGGGCAGAGGGGCACATTCACTGGTTCAGATAGCACAGAGGCTATGCCCATCACTGGTTCAGATAGCACAGAGGCTATGCCCATCACTGGTTCAGATAGCACAGAGGCTATGCCCATCACTGGTTCAGATAGCACAGAGGCTATGCCCATCACTGGTTCAGATAGCACAGAGGCTATGCCCATCACTGGTTCAGATAGCACAGAGGCTATGCCCATCACTGGTTCAGATAGCACAGAGGCTATGCCCATCACTGGTTCAGATAGCACAGAGGCTAGGCCCACCACTGGTTCAGATAGCACAGAGGCTATGCCCATCACTGGTTCAGATAGCACAGAGGCTATGCCCATCACTGGTTCAGATAGCACAGAGGCTATGCCCACCACTGGTTCAGATAGCACAGAGGCTATGCCCATCACTGGTTCAGATAGCACAAAGGCTATGCCCATCACTGGTTCAGATAGCACAGAGGCTATGCCCATCACTGGTTCAGATAGCACAGAGGCTATGACCATCACTGGTTCAGATAGCACAGAGGCTATGCCCATCACTGGTTCATATAGCACAGAGGCTATGCCCATCACTGGTTCAGATAGCACAGAGGCTATGCCCATCACTGGTTCAGATAGCACAGAGGCTATGCCCATCACTGGTTCAGATAGCACAGAGGCTATGCCCATCACTGGTTCAGATAGCACAGAGGCTATGCCCATCACTGGTTCAGATAGCACAGAGGCTATGCCCATCACTGGTTCAGATAGCACAGAGGCTATGCCCATCACTGGTTCAGATAGCACAGAGGCTATGCCCATCACTGGTTCATATACCACAGAGGCTATGCCCATCACTGGTTCAGATAGCACAGAGGCTATGCCCATCACTGGTTCAGATAGCACAGAGGCTATGCCCATCACTGGTTCAGATAGCACAGAGGCTATGCCCATCACTGGTTCAGATAGCACAGAGGCTATGCCCATCACTGGTTCAGATAGCACAGAGGCTATGCCCATCACTGGTTCAGATAGCACAGAGGCTATGCCCATCACTGGTTCAGATAGCACAGAGGCTATGCCCATCACTGGTTCATATACCACAGAGGCTATGCCCATCACTGGTTCAGATAGCACAGAGGCATAGAGAGGGATGCCCAGCATTAAAATCAGTTCAGTCTTGCCTAAAATGGTTCCAGACATAAAACCTGGCATCACAGTGGGCAGATGGGCACATTTTACTTATCTAATCAGTAAATGTAGGGCATCCCTCACTCTGTGTTGGCAGTGTCAGATCAGTGTCCCAAATTATTTATCCCTTTAAAATAATCAGTTACTTGTTCTAATTGGTTAAATGTGCTCATCTGCCCAGTTTAATGCCAGTTTTTATGTCCAGAAGCACACTGGGCCGGGTTGAACTGAACTGATTTTGATGTAGGGCATCCCTCTGTGTGTGTTGGCAGTGTCAGATCACTGTGTTGCTGACAAGAGAAGAGGGCAACAAATCTAAAGGACAAATAATCCAAGATCTGTGTAGAGGATTAACGAACTATAACTCCAAAGATACTACTACAACTTTATAAAAAAAAAAAAAAAACTAAAAAAAAAAACAATCATGTACAAAAAATACACAACACAATGGCACAAAAGTACCAAAAGTGTTTGGTGCCTTTGTGTTGTGTATCTTTGTACATGATTGTTTATTTGTTTGTTTTTTTGTTATTATTTCATGTCAGATTAGTGTCAATTCACTTCTAAAATCAAAATAATATGGGATGGGATATTTATCAAAACCTGTCCAGAGGAAAAGTTGCCCAGTTGCCCATAGCAACTAATTAGCTCGCTTCTTTCATATTTAACAAGGCCTCTGCAAAATGAAAGAAGCGATCTGATTGGTTGTTATGGGCAACTGTGCAACTTTTCCTTTGCATAGGTTTTGATAAATCTCCCCCTATGTGTCCATTTGAATGCCCATTTCTGTTCCATCTAAAAGTTTAAGCTAACTTCAGATGCATTCACCATACTCAAGTCACCTTATTGGCTTTCTTGCATTGCTGTGAGTTGTAGTTTTGCAACATCTGGAGGTCCAAAGTTGGGAGACCGCTGCCTTATGGGCAGATTTCCTTCAAAGATATGGGCTTACTTCATGTATTTTCTTTTGTATCATTTAACTTGTCCCCAGACAACAGAGAAGTGCAGTGAGACACTGTGGCTGAGCCCAGTAAGCAATAGCTCATGGTATATTTCACACTGTCATGTGGCTAAGCCTGGTATAAATACACAACTGTGGTTATCAGGTGACTGTCACTAAGGTGGGATATACAGTACAGAAGGATTTATATCATACAAAAATCCAAATTCCCTTTTAGTAATGGATAAATATAGATCTCCCAGTAGCTATATAATAATTAGAGGTGGTTACCAAGACACGCCGGAAAAAGCCCACAAGGACAATCACCTCCATCGTGGTATACACATCCAGAAACAATTTTTACATATAAGCTTATACATATCTCAGTAAACATTTTTGGTGTGAGAAAACTGCGCCTCTGTTTGACACATAGTAATAAACAATAATTTGTCCAACTTGTTTCGCAATAATTAAGTAGGTAATGGTTCATCAGGGAATGTAGTATGTATATGTGAATACTCCTGGTGGGCCTTTTTCAACATGTCTGGGTAACCATCTCTAATGATTATATCTCTGCTGGAGGATCCACATTTACCCTTTACTAAAAGGGAATTTTAGTATTTTGTTGTTTTTGTTGGTTGATTCTTCTTAAACCTGGCATAAGCAGGGAGATGTGCTCACTGCATGTTATTTCCTTCAGAAGGATACAAACTTTAGTTAAAGGAGTACTCTGGTCGAAAACATTTATTTTTCAATCAACTGGGCCAGAAAGTTAAACAGATTTGTAATTTACTTCTATTAAAAAATCTCTCTATGACACTCTCCCGGGCACATACAGCAGGATGATTGGCAAGCCAGTAGAGGTCCCTTACCGGTGGCGGCAGGCGGCGATCCACTCCCTGGTGCGGCATGCGGCGATCCTGCTGACTACGGAAGCCAGTCAGTTGCTGCCTAGCAACATCTGGAGGGCTACAGTTTGGAGACCACTATACAGTGGTCTCTAAACTATAGCCCTCCAGAAGTTGAAAAACTACAACTCCCAGCATGCTCACATAGCAGTTTGCTGTATGGGCATGCTCGGATCAGTAGTTTTGCAACATCTGGAGGGCCACAGTTTGGAGATCACTGTGCGTTGGTTTCTAAACCGTGGCCCTCTAAATCTTGCAAAACTACAACTCCCAGCATGCACGAACAGCAAACGGCTGTCTCTGCATGCTGGGAGTTGTATTCTCGTACCTCCAGCTGTTGTATAACTACATCTCCCAGCATGCCCTTCGGCGATCAGTACATGCTGGGAGTTTTGGTTTTGCAACAGCTGGAGGCACACTGGTTGGAAAATACTTAGTTAGGTAACAGAACCTAACTGAAGGTTTTTCAACCAGTTTGCCTCCAGCTGTGGCAAAACTACAACTCCCAGCATGCACAGTCTGTCAGTGCATGCTGGGACTTGTAGCTTTGCAACAGCTGGAGGGTACAGGGTACATTCACACGGGTGGGTTTACAGTGAGTTTCCTGCTTGAAGTTTGAGCTGCGTCAAATTTTCCGCCACAGCTCAAACTCCTAGCGAGAAACTCACCCTAAACCCCACAACTGCGAATGTACCCTACTACTATACTACACTACACTACAATAACACATAATAAAGGGTAAAACACTACATATACACCCCCTTATAACACTACATATACACCTCCCAATAAAAATGAAAAACGTATCATAAGGCAGTGTTTCCAAAACAGGGCCTCCAGCCGTTGCAAAACAACAACTCCCCAAATTTCGGGACAGCCGCTGACTGTCCAGGCATGCTGGTAGTTTAGCAACAGCTGGAGGCACCCTGTTTGGCAATCACTGGCTTAGAATACCCCTATGTCCACCCCTATGCAATCCCTAATGTTACGCCGAGCGCTCCGGGTCCCTGCTCCTCCCCGGAGTGCTCGCAGCGTTCTTCTGCATGCAGCGCCCCGGTCAGACCCGCTGACTGGGAGCGCTGCTCTGCTATCACCGGCGGGGATGCGATCCGCGTGGCGGGACGCGCCCGCCCGCGGGTCGCATCCCAATCCTCTCACCTGCCCCATCCTCCTGCTGTCCTGTCCAGGCGCGCCCCCGACCCCGCTCTCTAGGGCGTGCGCGCGCACCGGCCCTCTGAAATTTAAAGGGCCAGTGCACCAATAATTGGTGCCTGGCCCAATCAGTGCTAATCACTTCCTACACTATGTAATCCCACTTCCCCTTCCTGTCCTCGCCGGATCTTGTTGCCTAGTGCCAGAGAAAGCGTTGCCTGTGTATCCAGACCCTTTGCCATTGCCCCTGACTACGAACCGTTGCTGCCTGCCTTGACCTTCTGCTACGTCTGACCTCGCCTTGCCTTGTCCTTGTGTACGGCGCCTGTCTCAGCTGTCAGTGAGGTTGAGTCGCTATCGGGTGGAACGACCTGGGGGTTACCTGCCGCAGCAAGTCCATCCCGCTTTGCGGCAGGCTCTGGTGAAAACCAGTAACCTCTTAGATTCCGTTCCCCTGGTACGGCCCACGCCATCGCCTCACTGACACAGGGGATCCACTCCTGTGTCCTTCCTGCATACCAGTCCTGATCCTGACACCTAATTTAGTCCTCAAATGCGCATGGCGCTCTCTCACTTTGGAGCCCTGTCGTATTTCAAGGAAACAGTTTAGGGTCACATATGAGGTATCGCCGTACTCGGGAGTAATTGTGTTACAAATTTTGGGGGGCTTTTTCTCCTTTTACCCCTTATGAATAGGAAAAGTTGGGGTCTAAACCAGCCTGTTAGTATAAAAAAAAAAAAAATTACACTAACATGCTGGTTTTGCCCCATACTTTTTTTTCACAAGGGGTAAATAGGAAAATAAAGGCCCCCCAAAATTTGTAACCCCATTTCTTCTGAGTAAGAACATACCCAATATGTGGATGTAAAGTGCTCTGCGGGCAAACTACAATGCTCAGAAGAGAAGCAGCGCCATTGGACTTTTGGAGAGAAAATTTGTTTACAAAGCCCCCATAGTGCCAGAACAATGGACCCCCCCCCACATGTGACCCCATTTTGGAAACTACACTCCTCACATAATGTAATAAGGGGTGCAGTGAGCATTTACACCCCACAGGTGTCTGACAGATTGTTGGAACAGTCACACATGAAAATGAAAAATGTAATTTTTCATTTGCACAGCCCACTGTTCCAAAGATCTGTCAAATGCCAGTGGGGAGTAAATGCTCACTGCACCCCTTATTACATTCTGTGAGGGGTGTAATTTCCAAAATGGGGTCACATGTGGGGGAGTCCACTGTTCTGGCACTACGGTGGCATTGTACGATCTGACATCTTATCCCCTATCCTTTGGATAGGGGGATAAAATGTCTAGGGGCGGAGTACCCCTTTAAAGTGACAGTGGTCAGATGTGCAAAAACCCCTTAAGAACTCAGCCCATTTTCACCTTAAGGATTCAGCCCTTTTTTTGCAATTCTGACCACTGTCAAATACATTTTATATTGATTCACAAATACAATTATGGACATTTATCAATGGGTTTAGTCAGGTTTTCTTTACTATAATTGTCGCAAAATTGTCTCAACTGCGACTACTCAATTTTCGTGCGACATTTTGACTGGAAAGCGAGAAAAGCAAGTTTTCCAAAAATTAACTACGTAGTAATAATTTTAAAATGGACTACGGGTAGTCAGGTATTTATTAACTGCGACAGTCGCAACTGCGCAAAAGAAAGTCGCAACAGCGTTAAAAATTGACTAAATTTACTCCAGCTCAAACATGGAGCAGAAAAAGCTACTACCAAAGTAAAAAAGGAAAAATTGCTTACGTGAAAGAAAATTATCAACAGGCTGAAACCAGTTGATAAATACGTCGCACATAAGCAAAAAAAAAGTAAGGAAAAAATTACTAAAAAAAAGAATACATAAGGAAACATTGATAAATGTCCCTCAATATGTCTACTTTATGTTGACATCATACAGTTGACATGTTTTTATTTTTTGAAGACATTAGAGGGCTTCAAAGAATAGCAGCAATTTTCAAAATTTTCAAAATTTGAATTTTTCAGGAACCAGTTAAGTTTGAAGTTGATATGAGAGGCCTTTCTGTGATAAATACCCCATAACAGACCCCATTATAGAAACTACACCCTCAAAGTATTCAAAATGGCATTCAGAAAGTTTGCTAACCCTTTAGGTGTTTCACAAGAATAGCAGTAAAGTGGAGGAGAAAAATCAAAATCAGCATTTTTTACACTAACATGTTCTTGTAGCCCCATTTTTTTTTCATTTTTAAAAGTAGTATAAGGAGAAAAAGCCCCCCCAAAATTGAGTATGGAAATACCTCATATGTTGATATAAAGTGCTCCGCGGGCTCACAACATGGCTCAAGAGGGAAAGAGCAACTGTGCGATTTTTTTAAACAAATTTGACTGTCATGGTTTTTGGGTGCCATGTTGCATTTAGGAAGCCCCCATGGTGCCATAACAGCAAAAAAAAAATTAAAAATAAAAAACACATGGCATACTATTTTGGAAACTATACCCCTCAAGGAATGTAACAAGGAGTATAGTTAGCCTTAACACCTCACAGGTGTTCCATTAGGACTTTCCATTAGTATATTGTGCAACCAATGTGTGTCATGAGAAATTTCACTTTTTGAATGGTTAGAGAAATGGCTGAGCATGAACAGATTGGTATTTGTTCCTCATTTTGAATCTTAGTTTGTTCAATATTTTAGGCTATATTCACACAAGGTATTTTAGGTCATTTTAGGGCCATAAAATGCATGTAAACCATCATTTTTACAGATAAAAAAAAAAAAAAAAACACATAAAAATATTTCCTTATGTCCATATTAAGTTCTATTGACACAAAGTAGTGCCAAATAACAAAAAAGTGTTATTTAGGCTAGAGCCACTTTACAGGATTTTAAAATATTTGAATATCTAAAACAGATCACACACACTCTCAATTATACTACTCAACGTAACAACTTAAGCTAAATAATAAATCAGAAACAGGCACACCACATACACCACACCCACTTCAGCCAACAAAATAAAAAGATGAGGAACTAGGCGCAAAACAATCGCTTGATAGATCTGCGGGGCATTGGAAAAGTAAACCAAAAAGTAAAAAACTTGCCAAAAAATGGTGTAATGCACTTAATACACGAACCCCAAAGTATTTTGACCATATGACTTAGTAGGGCGTAGAACTAAAAAAGTATAGAAACACTGTAATTGAATTTGCTACTTAGACTTGTTGCATAAGGCAAAGTCCCTAAAGTGCTTATTTTTGGATAGAATTGATGCAACAAAAACCATACAAAGGAAACAAATGTAAAATGGAAGTTCTCTTCTAGCCATTCTAATAAACTTAAAAAGAGGAGAAAAAAATGACTACAGTATAATTGACATAATATCCAAAAGTTAATGAGCCAAAGCTTAGCTTGCGCTTCACTTCCTGGCTTGGCAGTCGATTCGACCTGTAGCAGGAGACAAGCTCCATTATAGTCTGTAAAGCCCTTCTCTTGCAGTGAGCACCAAGTCAGGAAGGGTGCTCACTTCTCCAAGGTATGTCTTTAGTGCACAGGGACAATGCCATGCAGGTCAGCTGGAAGTAACTTGGTCTTCCCTGTGGACCCAACTATACTTTTTAAACAAGAAAGAAGAGCGCTCCATAGTGTAAAACCGCCACTCGAGGGTCCAATTTAAAGTGGTAAAAAAAACCTTATCGAAGGCGGTTGTGTGAACTCACACACAACAATGGTCTGCGTGGATGAGAGAGTACATCTGGTCTGTAGCCTCCCCGACCTGAGCAATATTCAACAGGTGAGGACTTCCAAGGGGCGGTGGGGGGTATCGGCACTGGCTAAGATCCTTGGCCAGCACCGATACCCCCCCCCCCCACCCCTTGGAAGTCCTTACCTGTCAGCTATACTTTTTGTCAATTAAGTTGTTCCTATAGTGACCTCTGGACATTAGAATTCTGTGAAACAACATAAAAACTTTGCCTAAATGTATTGTGCAAATATAATTCCGATGCTTTGTCAACGCTTGGAATATAAAAGTTTTTTGAGCCAGATGACTAGTTATTTGGTCACTGTCACTTTACATGCTTTTATAGCAGCTTTACTGAATTTAGCAATCTCCGAGGTGTTTTTTTTTAGCATGTGTACATGTAATGAAAATGTAGTTGCAGATATACTGTAAATGTCCATATATGTATATGTTTGCAGTCCAGTTTACTAAAATACTCGACGAAGAGATTAGTGTATTGCCGATAGACCCTTTTTCAGCCTTGTTTTCTCTAATGAAGATGATTACCGTATATACTCGAGTATAAGCCGACCCGAGTATAAGCCGAGACCCCTAATTTCAACCCAAAATCCCAGGAAAAGTTATTGACTCGAGTATAAGCCTAGGGTGGGAAATACCTCATCCCCCCCTGTCATCATCCAGACCCGTCATTAACATCCTCATCATCATCCCCTTGTCATCATCCCACACATCCCCCCTTCATCATCCCCTTATCATCCCACACATCCCCCTTCATCATCCCCTTGTCATCATCCCACACATCCCCCCTTCATCATCCCCTTATCATCCCGCACATCCCCCCTTCATCATCCCCTTATCATCCCACACATCCCCCCTTCATCATCCCCTTATCATCCCACACATCCCCCCTTCATCATCCCCTTATCATCCCGCACATCCCCCCTTCATCATCCCCTTATCATCCCACACATCCCCCCTTCATCATCCCCTTGTAATCATCCCCACCCCCCTTCATCATCCCCACACCCCCCCTTCATCATCCTCTTCTCATCATTCGCCCTCAGTGGTCTTCAACCTGCGGACCTCCAGAGGTTTCAAAACTACAACTCCCAGCAAGCCCGGGCAGCCATCGGCTGTCCGGGCTTGCTGGGAGTTGTAGTTTTGAAACCTCCGGAGGTCCGCAGGTTGAAGACCACTGCGGCCTTCAACATCATCCAGCCCCCCTCTCACCCCCTTTAGTTCTGAGTACTCACCTCCGCTCGGCGCTGGTCTGGTCCTGCAGGGCTGTCCGGTGAGGAGGTGGTCCGGTGAGGAGGTGGTCCGGGCTGCTATCTTCACCGGGGGCGCCTCTTCTCCGCGCTTCCGGCCCGGAATAGATGCGTTGCCTTGACAATGACGCAAATGACGCACCTCTGCGTCGTTGTCACGGCAACGTGACTATTCTGAGGCCGGGCCCGAAGCGCTTAGAAGAGGCCTCCCCGGTGAAGATAGCAGCCCGGAACACTATCCCACCGGACCACCTCCTCACCGGACAGTCCTGCAGGACCGGACCAGCGCCGAGCGGAGGTGAGTACTCAGAACTAAAGGGGGTGAGAGGGGGCTGGATGATGTTGAAGGCCGCAGTGGTCTTCAACCTGCGGACCTCCGGAGGTTTCAAAACTACAACTCCCAGCAAGCCCGGACAGCCGATGGCTGCCCGGGCTTGCTGGGAGTTGTAGTTTTGAAACCTCTGGAGGTCCGCAGGTTGAAGACCACTGCGGGTGGGGGAGTTCACTCGAGTATAAGCCGAGGGGGGTGTTTTCAGCACGAAAAATCGTGCTGAAAAACTCGGCTTATACTCGAGTATATACGGTAACTCCTTCTTGGTGATTAAGAACTTGACAATGTTATCCTCAAAGTGTGGACAGGAACAGGAAGTCACTGGCTTTTGCATCCAATGCTCAGTGTATAGGAACATCATCGGAGCACTTCTGCTGGGACTTTTTAATATTGTCACCCATATTTCCTGCCTCTGTCTATTCTTTATTACCAAGACCAGAAAACAATTGAATTTAAGATGCAGTTCATGAGAGTGTATGCCACCAAATATATTCATTTCGACTGCAGCTCACAGTCAAAATTTATAAAGATTTTCTAATTGTTTCAATAATACAGCGAATCCTGTCCTGCATTATATTGTTGCCTGCCAGTGTTTTAGTAATAGGCAATCACAATTTGACCAAGGCATCCAAGAAGTTAAACAGCCATGACCAGCTTAATCTTTGATTCTAGGCATTACAGCAGGATGTCAGCTGTTAGTTACAGCTGACACCCACTAGTGATGGTGTGGACACAGCTATTGTACTGAAGGAGGCAATATAGCGACCAGCACAACAAAGGGGCCTATAAGGATGTAGCTACAACTAAAGGTAGTGGAGAGGAAGGGGACCTGGACCGGGGTTGCTGCAGCAGATTGAGCACATATAGAACAATTGGTATATCCAGAGAAAAATTAAACACAGAACTAATCTGGGTAACTGCAATGAAGAGTTAGTAGGAATTTATTTGAACATAATTCCTAAATCCACATGCAGAGTGCGGGTGAAAGTTGAGCTCCACACCGCAAAGCTTTTGTTGGCAATGAGCCATTTTGCAGGTAAACTGCTTGGTCATCACTTTCTATTGTTATTCCTTTTGGGATGAATAAGGCCTGGACTACACTGTGACTTTTTGTAGCACTACTAATTGTTTAAAGGGGTACTCCACTGGAAAACATTTTATTTTTTTAAATCAACAAATTATTTATATTTAAAATTCTTAATCCTTCCAGTAATCCTCCTCCATACCCCTTAGTATCCCTCCCCCCCAGATCCCTCTGCCATCCTCCTACAGGCCCCTCAGGTTCCCTACCCCCAGACCCCTCTGTCATCCTCTTCCAGACCCCTCAGGATCCCTGTTCCCCCCAAGACCCCTCTGCCATCCTCCTCCAGACCCCTCTGGATCCCTATCACTCCCCACCAGACCCCTCTGCGATCCTCTTCCGGACCCCTTTGGTTCCCATTACCCCTCCTCCTCCCAGACCCCTCTGCTATCCTCCTCTTGACCCCTAAAGATGTAAATTTTCCACCTGGCATCCTCTCCCAGACTCCTCAGGATTCCTATAAGCACCCGCACCCCTTTTCCCCCCTCCAAGCCGCTCAGGATCCCTAGCCATCTGCCCCCGCCCCCCCCCCCCCCGGATCGCGATATCCCTCTCCCACCCAGAACCCTGTGCCATCCTCCCCCAGACCCCTCAGGATTCCTTTTCCCCCCTGCACCCCTCTTTCATCCTCCTCCAGACCCCTCAGGATCCCTATTCTCCTCAGATACCTATGACATCCTCCCCCAGACCCCTCAGGATTCCTATTCCCCCCCCCCCCCCCACCCGCAACCATCTTTCATTCTTCTCCAGACCCCTCAGGATCCCTATCCCCCCCAGACCCCTCTGACATCCTCCATCAGATCCCTTAGGATCCCTATCACCCCCCTTAGACCTCTCTGCCATCTACCTGCAGACCACAAAGGATCCCTATCCCCCCCATGATCCCTATCCCTCCCCCCAAGACCCCTCTGCCATCCTCCTCCATACCCCTCAGGATCCCTATTCTCCCCAGACCCCTCAGGATTCCTATGCCCCCCACACCCCTCATCCATCCTCCAGACCCCTCAGGATCCCTATCCCCCTCTGCCATTCTCCTCAAGACCCCTCAGCTCAGGATCCCTATACCCCCTTAGACCCCTCTGCAATCCTTTTAGACCCCACAGGATCCCTTTACAACCCTCCCTCCACTCGAACATTCTTCAGATCCCTTAGGATTTCAAAGCCTTGTACCCCCTCTTGATCCCAATGGCCGACGTCAGGGGCGTGAGTAAGGAGACGTGCCTGCACGGAACAGCTCTTAATGGAGGGACCGCCGGCCACAGCTTTTAAAGCAGGGAGCACCGGCTGCAGCACTTAAAGCGGCGACAGGCGGCCGCTGCTCTTAAAGCAGGGACTGCCGTCCGCCGTACTTAAAGCAGGGACCGCTGGCCTCCGTACTTAAAGCAAGCCAGCTGCAGCTTTTAAAGCAGGGAACGCTGGCTGTGGCACTTAAAGCAGAGACAGGCGGCCGCAGCTCTTAAAGCAGCAGTCACAGCTTTCAGAGTTGCGGCCGCCTGTGGAAAAATGCCAAGAAAAACACCAATTCTGCCACATGGTGTTTTTTCAGCCAAAAAACGCTGCGGCCAGATGTTAGCTGTAAATCAAAATCGCAAGAAGTCTATGGGAGTAAAAAAAAAACGCCATGTGGGTTTAACTTTGGTGTTTTTTCAGGCGTTTTTTATTTTCTTTTGGAGTTTAGCGATCCAAAAAAGTGATGGAGATACCTTTTTTAATAAAATTTCGTAGGGTACCATTAAATTTTTTTTTATAAAAGATACAGTAGTGATGGAAAAAATTGTATTTAACAAAATGTATCTTTTTTATAACAACATTTTTATTAATTTTTAAACAGGGATCAATTTATGTGGGCGGGCAGGGCACTAAAAATGTAGCCGACAATAATAAAAATGTAGTGTGTGTGTGTTTTTCACTTTTTATTCTTTATTTTTAGGTAGTACTACTACTCCCAGCATGGAACACACACTGTACCTGTACTAATATATTAGTACCTGTACTAATTGACGGATCGGCCCGGGTCCATTGCGATCCTCCTGTATAATGTATAGATGCGGGCGGCCGCTCTTCTATGGTCCCCTACACTGATGTATATATACACCTATTCATATTTCCCACAGAGAGCTGTGATTGGCCAGATGGTTCCAGCCAATCACAACTCTTTGGGAAATATGAATAGGTGTATATACACGTCAGTGCAGTGGAACATAGAAGAGCGGCCGGCCGCATCTATTATACATTATACACTAGGATCAAAGCGGGTGTCAGGAGTGACATCTGTTGTGAGCTTTCCTTAACTGCAGGTACTACAGCTCCACACATGAAACAGAGTGTGCTCCATGATGGGAGTAGTAGTACCTGAAGTTAAGGAAAGATCACAGTGGGTGTCACTCCTGACGTCCACTGTGATCATCCTATCTATTGCAGAGATGCTGAGTGGCTCTATACAGCACTCGCATCTCTGCTCTGTACTCCGGTCAGTGATATGAATAGAACATCACTCATTCATATTTCCCTCTGAGAGCTGTGATTGGCTGCAACCATCCGGCCAATCCCCACTCTGGGTGGAAAATATGAATGAGTGCTGTTGTATTCACATCACTGACCGGCCGGAGTATATTGCAGAGATGCGAGCACTGTATAGAGCAGCTCCACATCTCTGCTATATTATGGACGATCGCATCGGGCAATATGTCTATTAATACAGGTACTACTACTCCCGTACTACAAGTTGGTGCGTCCTGGGGTGTGTGGTAGTGTTGAGCAGTATAGGCCCTATTCGAATTTGCGATATTTCACGAATATATGGACGAATATTCGTCATATATTCGCTAAATTTGCATATTCGTAATATTCGCATTATATTTTCGCATATGCGAAAAGTAGCATAAACGAAAATTCGCATGTGCGAAAATTACCATATGTGGAACATTTGCATAAATGAAAATTTGCATATGCTAATTTTCCCATGTGCGAAAATTCGTACGCCAGTCTCACACAGTAGTATTAGAGCCTTCTTTATACCACACAAGCTGGAAGCAGAGAGGGATGATCACTGTGATGTGTACTGTGAAAAAATAAAAAAAACAATATTCGTAATTACGAATATATAGTGCTATATTGGCGAATATTCACGAATTTGCGAATATGTGATATGCACGAATAATATTGGCATTGCGAATATTTGCGAGCAACACTAGTGTTGACCACCAGGCGAAGGGGCAGCCGACACGCCCCCTCAAAAAAAGCGCTATGGCAGAGCCAGAGATTGCTAAAGGCAGCGCTGCATCAGTCCCCCAAAAAATTTGAGTTCCTGGATTTAAATATCTATATTCAGGATGGCTGTTTGCATACTGCCATCTATTTTAAGGAGGTGGATGCAAACAGCTATCTCGACTTTAACAGTTGCCATCTTAAATAATGGAAGAAGAACATTCCATTTGGTCAAATGAAAAGAATCCGAAGGAATTGTTCTTCCACACAAATATTGCCAGCAACAACTAGATAACCTGGAGGATCGTTTTAAACAAAAAGGGTATCCCAAACCCCTTATACAAGGAGCACGCCAGAGAGTGGACGAATTAGAACAAAGTGCTTGCTTGAAAAATAATAAACAGGGTAATGAGAGGGTGGTTATAATGATGAATTTGATTCTGTTTTTCTAACTAGGTATTACACTTATCACAAATATTTATTTATTTATTTTTATTTTATTTTTTTGTATAGGTAATACCACCAGCTCATATTATTGTGTCATGATTACTGGCACCATATGTAGTCCCCCAGTTATTCTTCTTTAGATGTTTTTCCATGTCCTGTGCAGTATTTCTCCCAGAAGTCCACTTGATGGCCCACGTGGTGGTCTACACCCCGAAGTCATCAATTTTTACTCTAAGAGAGAGTGTGCAGCTGTTTCTGGAGACGGTCAACAATAACCTCTGCATGGTGGAATAATAGGTCACAATGTTTATCAAGATCAGTAGAAGCATCACCCACTCGATGATTATGATGGGGATTTCACGGATCTCGTCCCAGTCTTCATCATTATAGAATAATTCCTTTAATGTTTCATATCCAAAATAGAAAATGACACAGACAAAAGTCAGGCCACAGCAGGTGCATCTACTATGGTGGATGACTTTTTTTGCTCCTGGTAATTTATACATCTGGATTGACTGCCCAAGGTAGTATAAGGCTTCACATGTAATTGAAATTATCATGCTGACAAAGTGTATCCTGGGATATTCTTTGGGGGAAAATACATGCATGACAGCTGTGGCAAAACAGGAGGCCCACACAATGGCCAGCAGGATCCTCTGGATCAGGACATGTTGACCCCTGAACTCTTCAGTATGCATAACCATATACTTATAAATAAGAAAGGTTAGTACCAAAGTGCCAATGGATGTCCCTATGAATCCAATTCTGAATAATATGCTTTCGGGAAAGAAATTTCCCACGTCACTGTGAAGGAAAAGAAACCAATGTTATTATAGATATTTCCTCACTCCCAATCCATGAAATAAGAATCATGTGCTTGTTTATCTTACCTGATGCTCATCAGTGGCGAGGAGGCATGGCCGAGGACGACCGTCATGATGTAGCTGGTGGCAAGCCAGGCCGCACACCAAAACGCCAACAGGAGGGGGACGAACCCCAAACCTTTTAGCTCCATTTCAGACAAGTAGAAGAATAAGACGCTAATCTCACTAATCTCACTATCTCACTGGAACAATCTACAGACTGAAGGCTCGGGCGGCTGTCAGTGGAATGTCATTACTCCAGCTGTCTATGACATCACATGTGACATGTCAGAATGACTGCTTGTTTCTTGGAGCTGCCATGATTTAGTATCTGCTATAGACAGAACCTGATGTTTTACTATGGACCTTACAGACCCCAGAACCCAAGTAATTAGTGCAGGAGCTCTATTTTGATCATCTTATATTTCACATTATTTGAGTTCCAGGGCTCAGATACATTTGCACCCTCTATAGCAGTGGTCTTCAAGCTGTGAACCCCCAACCGCTGCAGAACCACAACTCCCAGCATGCCCAGACAGCAACTACGCATAAGGAAATAGTCTAATTAAACTTTTCTTATATATAGAATCCCTGAAATCTCCAATTTTTCCTTTTATTGGTTTATGATCTGCATTACTTATTTGTAAAAAACAATGTTTCTGATTGTCTGCCACCCCATACTTATGGGCTATCTCTTCAAGTGACTTTATTTGACCTAAAGCGTATAATTGATTTACATAAATAAGCCCCTTTTCATCCAAAATAGTGAATCTTTAATTTTAAGGAATACTTTAAGTGCTTTATTCGACCATAATGAAGTAAAGTCAAAACTCCATGTGATTTAAAAAAAAATTTAAGTTCCTCCCATACTTTATTATATAGATATGCATGGGTGTAATGAGTATCCCAGCTTCCAAAATCTCAAAAATATCCTTATAACGACCCATTAGGGTATGTTCACACTACAGTGTGTGAACGGAATCTCCGCTCGCTGAATTCAGCTAGCGGAGATTCAGACTGGCAGCCGGCGGCGGTAGAACCGGGCGGCACTGAGCCGTCACCATTGACAGCTATGCAGTGCTCGCAGACTTCCGTGCAAAGAATTAACATGTTCTTTCTTTGCGCAGAACAATTTCAGCGGCGTTGAAATTCCGCAGTGTGAACGGGTCTCGCGAAAACCCATTCACACTAATGTTAAATTCACACCGCGGAATTCGGCTCGCGGAATTCCGCCCGTGGAATTCGGCTTGCGGAATTCCACAGGAATTCCGTAGTTTGAACATAACTTAGAGAGAGAAAATAGGACTACATTTTCCCTCCTTCTCATAATAGTCTGCAATTTTAGTGCTAAAAAGTACCTAAAAAAGAAGTGCCCAACCCCCATCGTGCTCAGCTAACGTTAAAGAAACATATTTCATTCTCGTGCTTTCCTGCCCCAAAGTAGTGAATTTAATAAAGAAATAAGAGCTTGGAACCATTTTTCTGATATCCATACAGTATAGAAACATAGAATGTGTCGGCAGATAAGAACCAATTGGCCCATCTAGTCTGCCCAATAATCTGTATCCTATCAATAGTCCCTGGCCCTATCTCATATGAAGGATAGCCTTATGCTTATCCCATGCATGTTTAAACTCCTTCACTGTATTTGCAGCGACTAGTGTTGTTCACGAATATTCGCAATTTGAATTTTAATCGCGAATATAGCATATTCGCGAATTCGCGAATATTGCAAATATAGCACTATATATTCATAATTACGAATATTCGCTTTTTTTGTGCATATGTGAAAATTTGTGCGCATATGCGCAAATTTGCGAATATTGAGCCCTCCCTTCATTAATGGTATAGAGAACTGTGACTAGTGCATCAACTCTGTGATTTTTTGCCCATTAAAACCAATCGGCTAATTGTGGTCTATGGGGATCTTACTGTATGTAAGATAAGCAGGACCATCTCGGCAGCACAGTGGGATGGGAGACCGTCACTAGTTCAAGTCCCAGGGTGGACAGAGTGTTACAGTGTTGTGGTTAAACTTTATTTTCCTGGAAAAGCTGTTGAGTTGCCCATAGCAACCAATCAAATTGCTTCCTTCATTTTTCAGAGGCTTTTTCAAAAATGAAAGAAGCGATCTGATTGGTTGCTATGGGCAACTCAGAAACTTTTCCTCTGGACAGGTTTTGATAAACCTCCCTCTATGGGGGAGATTCATCAAGACCAGTGTAGAGGAAGAGTTGTGCAGTTTCCCATAGCAACCAATCAGATTGCTTCTTTCATTTTTCACAATGCCTCTGCAAAATGAAAGAAGCGATCTGATTGGTTGCTATGGGCAACTCAGCAGATTTTCCTGGAAAAGTTTCTGAGTTGCCCATAGCAACCAATCAGATTGCTTCCTTCATTTTTCAGAGGCCTTTTCAAAAATAAAAGAAGCAATCTGATTGGTTGCTATGGGCGACTGCACAACTCTTCCTCTACACTGGTTTTGATGAATCTCCCCCATAGAGTGAGATCTATCAAAACCTGTCCAGAGGAAAAGTTTCTGAGTTGCCCATAGCAACCAATCAGATTACTTCCTTCATTTTTCAGAGGCTTTTTCAAAAATGAAAGAAGCGATCTGATTGGTTGCTATGGGCAACTCAGCAGCTTTTCCCCATAGACCACAATGGGCCTACTGGTTTCAATGGGCAAAATACCTTTTAAAAATCATAACCCTTTCAATTTTCCACCTAAAAATCCATATTATGGCTTATTTTTTGCGTCGCCAATTCTACTTTGCAGTGACATTAGTCATTTTACCCAAAAATGCACGGCAAAACGGAAAAAAAAATCATTGTGCGACAAAATCGAAGAAAAAATGCCATTTTGTAACTTTTGGGGGCTTCCGTTTCTACGCAGTGCATATTTTGGTAAAAAAATACACCTTATAATTATTCTGTAGGTCCATACGGTTAAAATGATACCCTACTTATATAGGTTTGATTTTGTTGCACTTCTGGAAAAAATCATAACTACATGCAGGAAAATTTACACGTTTAAAAATGTCATCTTCTGACCCCTATAACTTTTTTATTTTGCCACGTACAGGGCGGTATCAGGACTCATTTTTTGCGCCATGATCTGAAGTTTTTATTGGTATGATTTTTGTTTTGATCAGACTTTTTGATCACTTTTTATAAATTTTTTAATGGTATAAAAAGGGACAAAAAATGCGCTTTTTTTGACTTTGGAATTTTTTTGCGCGTACGCCATTGACCGTGCGGTTTAATTAATGATATATTTTTATAGTTTGGACATTTACGCACGCGGCGATACCACATATGTTTATTTTTTTTTTTTTTACACTGTTTTATTTTTTTTATGGGAAAAGGGGGGTGATTCAAACTTTTATTAGGGAAGGGGTTAAATTACCTTTATTAACACATTTTTTTTTACATTTTTTTTGCAGTGTTATAGGTCCCATAGGGACCTATAACACTGCATACACTGATCTTTTACACAGATCACAGGCGTGTATTAACACGCCTGTGATCAGTGTTATCGGCGCTTCACTGCTCCTGCCTGGATCTCAGGCACGGAGCAGTCATTCGCCGATCAGACACCGAGGAGGCAGGTAAGGGCCCTCCCGGTGTCCTGCCAGCTGTTCGGAACGCCGCGATTTCACCGCGGCGGTCCCGAACAGCCCGACTGAGCAGCCGGGTCACTTTCACTTTCGCTTTAGAAGCGGCGGTCAGCTTTGACCGCCGCTTCTAAAGGGTTAATACAGCACATCGCCGCGATCGGCGATGTGTGGTATTAGCCGCGGGTCCCGGCCGTTGATGAGCGCCGGGACATACGCGATATGATGCGGGATCGCGGCGCGATCCCGCTTCATATCGCGGGAGCCGGCGCAGGACGTAAAAATACGTCCTGCGTCATTAAGGGGTTAAAGGGGTACTCCGTTGAAAACCTTTTTTCTTTTAAATCAACTGGCTCCGGAAAGTTAAACAGATTTGTAAATTACTTCTATAAAAAAATTGTAATCCTTCCTGTACTTATTAGCTGCTGAATACTATGGAGGAAATTATTTTCTTTTTGGAATGCTCTCTGATGACATCACGAGCACAGTGCTCTCTGCTGACGTTATTATAATAATAATAATACGTCTTTATTTATTTATTGTTGTCCTTAGTGGGATTTAAACCCTCTCCAGCTCCACTATATCTTTCTTGTACACTGGTGTCCAGTACTGTACACAGTATTCTATGTGAGGTCTGACTAGTGATTTTTACAGCGGTAGAATTATTTCCTTGTCGTCGGCATCTATGCCCCTATTGATGTACCCCATGATTTTATTAGCCTTGGCAGCAGCTGCCCGACACTGGTCACTACAGCTAAGTTTACTGTTACCTAAGACTCCTAAGTCCTTTTCCATGTCATTCGTCCCAAGTGTTCTCCCATTTAATACATAATCCCAGCTCGGATTTTTCTTCCCCATGTGCATTACCTTACATTTATCAGTGTTGAACCTCATCTGCCACTTCCCAGCCCAAACCTCCAACCTATCCAGATCCATTTGTAACAGTGCACTGTCCTCTATAGTGTTTACCGCTTTACAGAGTTTGGTGTCATCTGCAAAGATTGCTACTTTACTATTCAACCCCTCTGCAAGGTCATTCATGAATATATTAAATAGGACAGGACCCAAGACGGACCCCTGTGGTACCCCACAAGTAACAGTCACCCAATCAGAATAAGTACCATTAATAACCACCCTCTGTTTCCTATCATTGAGCCAGTTACTTACCCACTTGCACACATTCTCCCCCAGCCCAAACCTTCTCATTTTATGCACCAACCTTTAATGTGGAACCGTACCAAATGCTTTGGAAAAATCCAGATATACGACATCCAGCGATTGCCCCAGGTCCAGTCTGGAGATCACCTCCTCATAAAAGCTGATCAGGTTAGTTTGACAGGATCAATCCCTCATAAATCCATGCTGATACAGGGTCATACATTTATTTTTATAAAGATATTCCAAAATAGCATCTCTTAGGAAACCCTCAAACAATTTACATACAACCGAGGTTAAATTAACAGGGAGTTTACCTTATCTCGCTGTATTTCACTGAATGGCATCCCCCTCATCTGCCAACAGGGCAAACTTGTTGGGGTGTGCCAGTTCAGGACTAGCCTCCCTGACACTTTTCCCTCTACCCCGTTTTCTAACTGTAACACAGCTAACTGCCTGACTGTCCTGCACCTCCGTCCCACTATCCTCCCCCACCTCTACCCCAAAGAGTACCTACCTGCTCAGTGAGCAGGAGACTCCTCTCTGGGCTGTCAATGCATCTCAGTGTTGCCAGTTGCTCCTCTAGATCCAGGATCTGGGCTTCCAAATGAGCGACTCGCACACATCTCGCACAACAATTTGCACCCTCAAACTGTTGTTCAAGGATTGCATACATTGTGCAAGATGCACACTGGACTGCCTTTTCCAACATGGAGGTCATACTAGATTTGAGGATTGCAAAAATTAACAGAAAAGAAAAAAAAAATTCTAATATTTCATACTCACTCACTTGTATGCTTCACACTCTTGTATAGAGACAAACAATCGCTAGCTCAACATAGTGTATTTGCTTTATATTTATCACAACCACAACCACCTCTCTTCCACTGCCTGGAAGTGAATTCACTTTAGTGAAACATTTTTTTTTTTCCATTTACACATCCGCATTTAACGAAAAGTTGTCAAAGACCTGTGGTGTGTTAAGGCTCACTGGACCCCTTGGTACGTGCCTTGAGGGGTGTAGTTTCAAAATGGTATGCCATGTGTGGGTTTTCTGCTGTTCTGGCACCATAGGGGCTTCCAAAATGTGACATGCCCCCCAAAAACCATTTCAGCAAAAATTCACTCTCGAAAATCCCATTGTTGCTCCTTCCCTTTTGAGCCCTCTACTGCACCAGCCAAACACTTGACATACACATATGAGGTATTTCCTTACTCTAGAGAAATTGGGTTACACATTTTGGGGGGCTTTTTCTCCTATTACCCCTTGTAAAAATTCAAAAACTGGGTCTACAAGAACATGCGAGTGTAAAAAATGGAGATTTTGAATTTTCTCCTTCACTTTGCTGCTATTCCTGTGAAACACCTAAAGGGTTAACACACTTACCCAAATGTCATTTTGGATACTTTGAGGGGTGCAGTTTTTATAATGGGGTCATTTGTGGGGTATTTCTAATATGAAGGCCCTTCAAATCCACTTCAAAACTGAACTGGTCCCTGAAAAATTCCAATTTAGAAAATGTTGTGAAAAATTGGAAAAGTGCTGCTGAACTTTGAAGCCCTCTGGTG
The DNA here is from genome assembly GCF_029499605.1 of Hyla sarda. Classification (NCBI taxonomy): domain Eukaryota; kingdom Metazoa; phylum Chordata; class Amphibia; order Anura; family Hylidae; genus Hyla; species Hyla sarda. Next base: position 486,465,740 of record NC_079189.1, read on the forward strand.
TCTTCCAAAAGTAAAAACCTGTCAACTTTATGATGAAAATATAAAGTAGACATATTGTATCTGTGAATCAATATATAATTCATTTGGGATGTCTGTTTTTGTCACAAGCAGAGAGCTTCAAAGTTAGAAAAATGCAAAATTTACAATTTTTTCATCAAATTTTGGAATTTTTCACCAAGAAATTATGCAAGCCTCAACAAAATTTACCACTAACATGAAGTAGAATATGTCATGAAAAAAACAATCTCAGAATCAGAATGAAAAGTAAAAGCATCCCAGAGTTATTAATGCTTAAAGTGACAGTGGTCAGATGTGCAAAAAATGGCTGGGTCCGTAAGGTGAAAATGGGCTGGTTCCTTAAGGGGTTAAACCCCACTGGCATTTGACAGATCTTTGGAACAGTGGGCTGTGCAAATGAAAAATTTTCAGTTTTCATTTTGACAGACGACTGCTCAAAAAAATCTATCAGACACCTGTGAGATGTAAATGCTCACTGCACTTCTTATTAGGGGTGTAGTTTCCAAAATGGGGTCACATCTGGGGGTGGGGTCACTGTTCTGGCACCATGGAGGCCTAAACGCACATGGCCTTCAATTTCAGCCAGATTCTCTCTCCAAAAGCCCAATGGTGCTCCTTCTGTTCTGAGCCCTGTAGTTCACCCGCAGAGCACTTTACATCCACATGTGGGGTATTTTCTGACTCAAAAGAAATGGGGTTACAAATTTTGTGGAGCTTTTTCTCCTATTACCCCTTGTGAAAATGATAAAATTGGGGTAACAACAGCATTTTAGGGAGAAAAAAATATACATTTTTTTATTTTCACCTCCAACTTAAACTAAAATTTGTCAAACACCTGTGGGATGTTAAGGCTCACTATACCCCTTGTTACTTTAGGTGAGGGGTGTAGTTTTCAAAATGGGGGTCACATATGGGTGTTTTTTATGTTTATGTCAGAACTGCTGTAACTACCAGCTACCCCTGTGCAAATCACCAGTTTAGGCCTCAAATGTATATGGTACACTCTGTTTACACTAACATGCTGGTGTAGACCCCAAATTTACCTTTTCTTAAGGGGTAAAAGAAGAGAAAAAAAAATGTGTAACCCAAAACTGTTGCCTTGAAATATGAGAGGGCTCCAAAGTGAAAGAGCACCATGTGCATTTGAGGCCTAAATTAGGGATTTGCATCCACCACCAAATTACCCTACGGCAGTGCTTCCCAAATAGGGTGTCTCCAGCTGTAGCAAAACTCCCAGCATGCCAGGACAGTCAATGGCTATGCCGATGTTCTGGCCCCTGTATCAGCCGTCATTACGCACAGAGTAAGTTTGCTCTGTGCAGTGATGACAGTAGGGTGCTGCAACCGAGATCACAGGGGTCCTTTGGAGAGGGGAAAAGATGTCTTGGTGCGTAGTACCCCTTTAAGAGGGAAAAACATGATATATATTTAACCCCAACCCAAATGTACCTTATTTAAATTTTCTACCTAAGGTACATAAAAACCGGAAAAAAAAAACACCTGATCGTCCGATAGTTGCCAGATGTTTATCTGAATATATAGACCATCAGTTACAGAAATGTGTGGTGTCTTTACCAGCATACCTCAGAAATAAAAGGGCGTTTATTAACCCTATTGAAAGATATCATACGGGAAGAGGACTATATGTGGGCAACACTGATGTTGCTTCATTATATAGTAACATACCACATGACAGAGGAGTGGAAGCTGTGTGATCTTTTTTAGTGGAAGATCCCTTGAGGCCCATACATCAGAGGCAATTAATTTTGGAGGCCATTAAAGGAGTAGTCCAGTATTGAAAAACATCCCCTTTCCCTAGGATAGGGGATAAGTTTCAGATTGCTGGGGGTCCGACCGCTGGGGGGCCCCGTGATCTCATGTACGGGGCCCTGGCTCGCTGGCCAGATAGCGCGTGTTGACTAGTGTTGAGCGGCATAGGCCATATTAGAATTTGTGATATTTTGCGTTTATATGGACGAATATTCATCATATATTCGCTAAATTTGCATATTCGTAATATTCGCGTAATATTTTCGTATATTCGAAAATTAGCATAAACAAAAATTAGCATGTGCTAAAATTACCATATGCGAAAAATTTGCATAAGCGAAAGTTAGCACGCCAGTCTCACACAGTAATATTAGAGCCTTCTTTAGACCACACAAGCTGGAAGCAGAGAGGGGTGATTACTGTGATGTGTACTTTGAAAAAAAAACAAAAAAAAAAACAATATTCGTAATTACGAATATATAGTGCTACATTCGCAAATATTCGCGAGTTCGCGAATATGCGATATTCGCTAATAAAATTTGCATTGCGAATATTCGCGAGCAACACTAGTGTGTGGCTGTGCTATTTGCGACAATAGCCCAGCCACACACCCCAGGACGCACCAACTTGATTGTTTTGTGGACCTGAGGAAGGCGCGTGCCTGCGCCAAAACACGTTGTCAGAAATCTTTAAGAAATATTGTCCTGTGCTATCATGGCGTTCCGAGTCCCGTCATTTCCAGCAGATGCGCTTCACCCAATTCCCTCCTTTTTTCCATTCACTCCACTTCTACTTTTCCGTACCCCTGTGGGTGAGCTGCACACTGCACATATCCTACCCACCGTGCTACCATCACAGGGTCTCGCTTGTTCCATTGGACCACTCCAACGGATCAGGTGTGATCTATAAACAGCACTCCAGAGAGCGCCTCTTTTTTTCCTTTTTCTTTGCATCATGGAACAGTGTGTTCCATGCTGGGAGTAGTAGTACTACCTAAAAAATGTCAAAAAAGAGAGAAAAAAAAGTGAAACACACACACTTTATTAAAAATTACTTTATTAAAAAAAAACGTCATTATAAAAAATATAAATTTTGTTAAATAAAAATTTTTTTAATCACTACTGCATCCTTTTTTTTTTTTGGTACCCAACAAATTTTGGGTACCAAAAAAATATGCCAAAGGGGCCAAAAATGCAATTTCCACACAAATGAAAAAAAGCCTGAAAAAACGCCAGATGCAGGAAATTGCACTGGTGTTTTTTCAGGTGTTTTTTTCTTGCTTTATTTTTAAACCAAAAACGCAGGACAAAAAAACAAGTAAAAACTTAGCCTTAAAGTGCCGCGGCCGGCGCTCCCTGCTTTAAAAGCTGCAGCTGGCGGTCCCTGCTTTAAAGGAGGTTTTTAAAGGGGTGACCGCTGTTCTTGAAGCACCAAGGAAAAGCTGGCCAATGGACTGCCCGGCCCACCAGGCAATTGCCCTGCGTGCCCGATGGCCAGTCCGGCCATGAGAACCACCACAATATCAGGGAAGTGTACCCCAACCAACATAAAAACTTATTAAATTATTCCATAGCATGTATGTATTATAACTTTGGTTCCCCTGAGGACATCCCGGTGTGCATGTACCAACACCTAGGGATAGTAACGTACGTTGAGAACGGTACGAGGTGATTCACCTGTACCCTTGTGACTGTAATAGGCTATATGATGTGTGGATGTTTTTATTAACTTTAATCCATAGTAACCAGTGGGGCTCAGTTCTGCTGCCCTGTGGTTGAATATTGGTCAATTATCTATTTTTGTGAACAATTGGCATTTGCTGACTTTGTGTGGTCATAATCCATACATGCTATGTGAATAAATTTATACGTTTTTATGTTGGTTGGGGTACACTTCCCTGATATTGTGGTGGCTCTTAATGCATACTAATTAAAGCTATATTTTAGGAACTTCCCCTATATTTATCATTTTAGGAACTGCCCAGAGTAGAAGCAAATCCCCATAGCAAACCTATCCTGCTCTGGACAGATCCTAAAATGAACAGAGGTGTGAGCAGAGAGCACTGTGGTCAGACAAAAAGGAAATTCAAGAAGAAAATAACTTTCTGTGGAGTATACAGAAGCTAATAAGTACTGGAAGGATTAAGATTTTTATATAGAAGTAATTTACAAACCTGTATAACTTTCTGGCACCAGATTATTTAAGAAAAAAAAAAATTCTACCGGAGTACCCCTTTAAGTATTGATCTACAACTGCAGTCCAAAGCAATGCTTTGAGTTATGTGTAATCTTGAGGACTGTAGCACTACAAAATGTAGCCCCATCCAAGTGTTTCCCAACCAAGATGCCTCCAGCTGTTGTAAAACTACAACTCTCGGCATGGCTGGACAGCCAAAGGCTGTCTGGGCATGCTGGCAGTTGTAGTTTTGCAGCAGCTGGAGGCATCCTGGTTGGAAAACACTGCCCTAGGCAAAGAGTAACAACCACACACAATGTGATTGCATTGTGTTCGTTCTACTTAAATGCTGTGTTTTTTTAAATACTTGCCAGTTTTAGGTATTTGGCATTTTGCAATACTGGCAAGCATAAAAAAAAATGCAGGTCAACAGCAGCATTTCAGAAGTACTTAGTGCATATTGTGAACTGCAACGCTACCACGATGTGTTTTTTTACACTTTGGGTGAAAACACACGATTAGGTTGCATTTCAGCTGCCTTGATGTGCATGTGTTTTTACCCTAAAATTTACACTGACTGAACAGTATGAGAACAGTATGTCTAAGGGCTGGTTCACATCACGTTTTCTCCCATACGGAAGCGCATACGGCAGGGGGGAGCTAAAACCTTGCGCTCCCGTATGCCTTTATATGCGCTCCCGTATGTATTTAATTTCAATGAGCCGGCCAGAGTGAAACTTTCAGTCCGGTTGGCTCATTTTTGCGCCGTATGCGCTTTTTCCCCGGACCTAAAACTGTGGTCAACCACGGTTTTAGGTCCGGTTGTAAAAGCGCCTACGGCGCAAAAATGAGCCGACCAGACCGAATGTTTTACACCGGCCGGCTCATTGAAATGAATTACATACGGGAGCGCAAAGAAAGGCATACGGGAGCGCAAGGTTTCAGCTCTCCCCTGCCGTATGCGCTCCCGTATGGGGGAAAACATGATGTGAACCCAGCAAGAAAAGATGCTCCAGTTGCTTCCAGTCACTGACTGTTTCTCACCATATTTTCCAATCTAAGGCTGGGTTCACATCATGTTTTGCCACACTGTTTTCAATCAGTTTTTCTAAAGAAAACCATATGGCAAAAAAAAAAAAACGGATGGAACAGTATGGGAAAAAGTAAACCGTATGCATTTTTAAACCGTATACTGTTTTAATACTTGAATTTTTAATGGGAGGGGTGTTGGGTGGGGACTTTAGGATGCAAATGCGCATGTGCAAAGTAAAAACCGTATACCCCGTATGGAACCGTATACATGTGAGTTTCCCATTGACGGCCATGTAAAAAAAAAGTATGCGGTTGTAGTACGGTTTTTAAACCGGAGTCAAAACCGTGGTTGACCACGATTTTGTCTCCGGTTTAAAAATCGTACTGCAATTGCATATGTTTTTTTTAACATGGCCATCAATGGGAAACTCACATGTATACGGTTCCATATGGGAAACCGTATACGGTTTTTACTTTGCACATGCGCATTTTGCATCCTAAAGTCCCCACCCAACACCCCTCCCATGTTTGTTTTTTTTTTTTTTATAAAAATGGACGGAACTGTATGCACTTTTAAAAACAGTATATGGTTTACTTTTTCCCATACTGTTCCATCCGTTATTTTTGCCATACTGTTTTCTTTAGAAAAACTGATTGAAAACAGTATGGCAAAAACGTGATGGGAACCCAGCCTAACACTAAATTGCATGATGTAGAATATTTTCTTTCTTCTTCTCAGTAAACACGGGGCCAGCACTTCTATTTTTATACTCGTAATTGCTAGGAAATTTTTGAATCTATACATATGCCACATAAAATTACTGCGAGAGTACCCAGAAAATGAAAATGATGTTTTCCTTAATTGTAAATATGAACATTCTTTTGAAACATCTGTTCTAAAAGTGATATAGAATTTTCTTCATAGTTTTAGACTTGAGATTAAGGAATTAAAATCTTCTTAAGCAGCATTATGTGCTAATTAGTTGACCGAAGATTTTGTTAATAACATAGCAAAGGACATCACAGACAGTGGGTGAAAGAGGATCCGAGACACTGCCAAATCCCTTAACCCCTTAAGCAGGGCCGGCCTTAGGTGTTCAGACGCCCTGTGCAAGCTAACCTTGTGGCACCCCCCCCCCCCCCCCGTGGCCTGCCCCCAGTATTATTTTAAGGATAAGTTACAGATCGCGGGGGGTCCAAGCATTGGGCCCCCCGCTATCTCCTGCACGGGGTCCCGGCAGTTGGCTGGAAGGGGGGCATTCTGTATGGAGCGCCGGCCGACACTCCCCTCCATGGAGATACGTGGAGGGGGTATGCCCACCTCAGCTTCATGCGGGGTACAGACGCCAGCTTCAAGCAAACTGCCGGGGCCTGTGCAGGAGATCGCGCGCGGGGGGGGGGGGGGGGGGGGGGGATGGTGGGATGGTGGGATGGTTTTGTACTGCTGAGACCCCCACCGATCACCTCGGTTGAAGTGTTTCTCCAGCTGTTGGAAAGCTAAAACCCCCATCATGTCTGGAGAGCCTCTGCCAATGGGAGTTGTAGTTTTGTAACAGCTTAAGAGACACAGATTGGACACAGTTTTACCCATCATCACTGCAGAACTTACTAGTGACTACAGCTCTGATGGGACAGTCAGGAAAATACACAATAATATCAGTGACCTGAGTGACGTCTTCTGACTTGAGTGATATCTTCACTGTTATCTTTTCTTCTTCATGTGGTCCAGAGACCAGGTCTTCCTCCAGCTCCATCTTCTCTGCAGACTCTGACATCCAGACATCATTGGCTCCTCACTTTGTCAGCAAATCCTCATTCTCTGCATGAAGGCAGTAATCATTATAACCTTGCCAGAAAGTGTACCCTAAATAAAAAACTGCCCCGCACTGTACCCTGAATATAATACTGCTATACACTGTACCCACTAAATATAATCCTGCCATACACTGTACCCTGAATATAATACTGCCACACACTGTACCCTAAATATAATACTGCCACACACTGTACCCTGAATATAATACTGCCCCACACTGCACCCTGAATATAATCCTGCCATACACTGTACCCTGAATATAATACTGCCCCCACACTGTACCCTGAATATAATACTGCTATACACTGTACCCTGAATATGATACTGCTATACACTGTACCCTGAATATAATACTGCTATACACTGTACCCTGAATATGATACTGCTATACACTGTACCCACTAAATATAATCCTACCGCACACTGTACCTACTAAATATAATCCTACCACACACTGTAACCTGAATCTAATACTGCTGTACACTGTACCCACTAAAAATAATCCTGCCACACACTGTACCCTGAATATAATACTGCCATATACTGTACCTACTGAATATAATCCTGCCACACACTTGTAACCTGAATATAATGCTGCCCCACACTGTACCCTGAATAAAACACTGCCCCACACTGTACCCTGAATATAATACTGCTGTACACTGTACCCACTAAAAATAATCCTGCCACACACTCTACCCTGGATATAATACTGCCACACACTGTACCCTAAATAAAATACTGAACCACAATGTACCCTGAATATAATACTGCTATACACTGTACCCGCTGAATATAATGCTGCCCCACACTGTACCCTGAATATAATACTGCCCCACACTGTACCCTGAATATAATACTGCTATACACTGTACCCACTGAATATAATCCTGCCACACTCTGTACCCTGAATATAATCCTGCTATACACTGTACCCTAAAGAAAATACTGCTATACACTGTACCCACTGAATATAATCCTGCCACACACTGACTGTACCCTGAATATAATACTGCCCCACACTGTACCCTGAATATAATCCTGCTATACACTTGTACCCACTAAATATAATCCTGCCACACACTGTACCCCCTGAATATAATTCTGACATACATGCATAAACATCATATATACATATACACCCCCTCTTATCCTCTGTGTCCTCATCACCCCCCAAAACCCCCGCCAAACCTCTCCTCATCATTACTATAACTCCCCCCCCCGCACCTATCCTCATCACTACTATAACCCCCTCTCCTCATCACCCCCTTAACCCTCCCTGCACCCCTCATCCCCTCCATAAACCCCCCTGGACCTCTCATCAACCCCATAAACCCCCCCTGCACCTTTAATTACCCCCCTGCACCTCATCATCTCCATCACCCCTCCCCCATCTCCTCATCACCCCAATAACCCCCTCTGTACCTCTCATCAACCCCCGGCACCTCTTATCAACCCCATAACCCCCCTGCACCTCTCATCACCCCCCCTGCACCTCTCATCACCCCCCTACACTTCTCATCACCCCCACTGCACCTCTCACCACCCCCCTGCACTTCTCACCACCCCCTGCACCTCTCATCACCCCCTGCACCTCTCATAACCTCCCTGCACCTCTCATCACCCCCCCTGCACCTCTCATCACCCCCATAACCCCCCCTGCACCTCTCATAACCCCCTGCACCTCTCATAACCCCCTGCACCTCTCATAACCCCCTGCACCTCTCATCACCCCCCTGCACCTCTCATCAACCCCATAACCCCCCTGCACCTCTCGTCACCCCCTGCACCTCTCATCACCCCCCCTGCACCTCTCACCACCCCTGCACCTCTCATCACCCCCATAACCCCCCTGCACCTCTCATCACCCCCCCTGCACCTCTCATAACCCCCCTGCACTTCTCATCACCCCCCCTGCACCTCTGACCCCCTCCCTGCACCTCTCATCACCCCCCTGCACCTCTCATTACCCCCATAACCCCCCTGCACCTCTCATCACCCCCATAACCCCCCTGCACCTCTCATCACCCCTATAACCCCCCCTGCACCTCTCATCACCCCCATAACCCTCCTGCACCTCTCATCACCCCCATAACCCCCTGCACCTCTCATCACCCCCCTGCATCTCTCATCACCCCCTGCACCTCTCATCACCCCCCAGCACCTCTCATCACCCCCCAGCACCTCTCATCACCCCCCTGCACCTCTCATCACCCCCTGCACCTCTCATCACCCCCCCTGCACCTCTCATCACCCCCCTGCACCTCTCATCACCCCCATAACTTCCCCTGCACCTCTCATCCCCCCATAACTCCCCCTGCACCTCTCATCACCCCCCTACACCTCTCATCACCCCCTCTGCACCTCTCATCACCCCCTGCACCTCTCATCACCCCCCTGCACCTCTCATCACCCCATAACCCCCCTTCACCTGTCATCACACCCCTGCACCTCTCATCACCCCCATATCCCCCCTGCACCTCTCATCACCCCCCTGCACCTCTCATCACTTCCATAACCCCCCTGCACCTCTCATCACCCCCCTCCCTGCATCTCTCATCACCCCCTGCATCTCTCATCACCCCCTGCATCTCTCATCACCCCCTGCATCTCTCATCACCCCCTGCCCCTCTCATAACCCCCCCCCACAGGTTTACTTACCCTGCCGAGGATCGGTGCAGCGGCATGAGACTTCTGCTGCTCCTGTCACTGCACGTGGGAAGATACTGGAGATCGCGCAGGACGTAGGCAGGGACAGGTCAGTTGATTGGAGTAGATGTGCGTGCCTGCGCGGGGAACATGATGTCTCTACTCCAATCAGCCCTTGGCCTGTCCGGCCCAGCAATGATTCTTAAGGTGTCCGCACCCTCGAAAAAGGTAAATTAATAGAAATGTGCGGGCCCCCCGGACTATGAGGCCCCGGTCATAGTCCTTGCGGGCACCCAGCTCCAGCGGTCAGTGAGTGACAGTCGCAGTTACTCACCGACAAGCCAGTTAAAAAAAAAATAAAAGCGAACTGTGTCAGCCGATGGGCGCCCCTGTCACTATAACACCCCAAAGGCCGGCCCTGCCCTTTTAAGGACGCAGAGTTTTTCCATTTTTGCATTTTCATTTTTTCCTCATGACTTTAAAAAAATCATAACGCTTTCAATTTTGCACGTAAAATTCCATATGATGGCTTATTTTTGCACCACCAATTTGACTTTGCAGTGACATTAGTCATTTTACCCAAAAATCCATGGCAAAACAGAAAAAAAAATTAATTGTGCTACAAAATTGAAGAAAAAATGCAATTTTTTAACTTTTGGGAGCTTCCTTTTCTACACAGTTCATTTTTCAGGAAAAATGACACCTTATCTTTATTCTGTAGGTCCATAAGGTTAAATTGATATTCTACTTATATAGGTTTGATTTTGTCGTACTTCGGAAAAAATCATAACTACATGCAGGAAAATTTATACGTTAAAAGTTTGCATCTTCTGACCCCTATAATTGTTTTATTTTTCCGTGTACAGGCCGGAATGAAGGCTAATTTTTTGCGCCGTAAGTTTTTATCGGTACAATTTTTGTATTGATCGGACTTTTTGCTCGCTTTTTATTCATTTTTTATTATATGAAAAGTCAACAAAAATACGCTATTTTGGATTTTTTGCGCGTACGCCATTGACCATGCGGTTTAATTAACGATATATTTTTATAATTCGGACATTTCCACACGTGGCAATACCACATATGTTTATTTTTATTTTTATTTACACTGTTTTTTTTATGGGAAAAGGGGGATGATTCAAACTTTTATTAGGGAAGTGGTTAAATGACTTTTATTAACTTTTTTTTTCACTTTTTTTTGCAGTGTTATAGCTCCCATAGGGGGCTATAACATTGCACACACTGATCTTTTGCACTGTTCACTGCAAAGCCATAGCTTTGCATTGATCAGTGTTATAGACGGTCGATTGCTCAAGCGTGTATCTCAGGCTTGGAGCAATCAATCACAGATCGTGCGTGACGGAGCAAGGTAAGGGGACCTCCGCTCGCGTGCTAGCTGACCGGGAAAATCGCGATGGTCCCGATCAGCACGACTGAGCTGCCGGGAAGCTTTCACTTTCATTTTAGACGCGGCGATCAACTTTAAAAAGGGTTAATAGTGTGCTGCACAACAATCGGTGGCCCAGGGTCCCGGCTATCATTAGCCACCGGGACCGACCCGGTATGACGCCGGTTCACGGCGTGACTTTGTTTTATTTATCGGGACCAGGCGTAGGGCGTACAGGTGCGCCCTACGTCCTTAAGAGGTTAAAGGTGGTTTTGTACTGCTGAGACCCCCACCGATCACCTCGGTTGAAGTGTTTCTCCAGCTGTTGGAAAGCTAAAACCCCCATCATGTCTGGAGAGCCTCTGCCAATGGGAGTTGTAGTTTTGTAACAGCTTAAGAGACACAGATTGGACACAGTTTTACCCATCATCACTGCAGAACTTACTAGTGACTACAGCTCTGATGGGACAGTCAGGAAAATACACAATAATATCAGTGACCTGAGTGACGTCTTCTGACTTGAGTGATATCTTCACTGTTATCTTTTCTTCTTCATGTGGTCCAGAGACCAGGTCTTCCTCCAGCTCCATCTTCTCTGCAGACTCTGACATCCAGACATCATTGGCTCCTCACTTTGTCAGCAAATCCTCATTCTCTGCATGAAGGCAGTAATCATTATAACCTTGCCAGAAAGTGTACCCTAAATAAAAAACTGCCCCGCACTGTACCCTGAATATAATACTGCTATACACTGTACCCACTAAATATAATCCTGCCATACACTGTACCCTGAATATAATACTGCCACACACTGTACCCTAAATATAATACTGCCACACACTGTACCCTGAATATAATACTGCCCCACACTGCACCCTGAATATAATCCTGCCATACACTGTACCCTGAATATAATACTGCCCCACACTGTACCCTGAATATAATACTGCCCCACACTGTACCCTGAATATAATACTGCTATACACTGTACCCTGAATATGATACTGCTATACACTGTACCCTGAATATAATACTGCTATACACTGTACCCTGAATATGATACTGCTATACACTGTACCCACTAAATATAATCCTACCGCACACTGTACCTACTAAATATAATCCTACCACACACTGTAACCTGAATCTAATACTGCTGTACACTGTACCCACTAAAAATAATCCTGCCACACACTGTACCCTGAATATAATACTGCCATATACTGTACCTACTGAATATAATGCTGCCCCACACTGTACCCTGAATAAAACACTGCCCCACACTGTACCCTGAATATAATACTGCTGTACACTGTACCCACTAAAAATAATCCTGCCACACACTCTACCCTGGATATAATACTGCCACACACTGTACCCTAAATAAAATACTGAACCACAATGTACCCTGAATATAATACTGCTATACACTGTACCCGCTGAATATAATGCTGCCCCACACTGTACCCTGAATATAATACTGCCCCACACTGTACCCTGAATATAATACTGCTATACACTGTACCCACTGAATATAATCCTGCCACACTCTGTACCCTGAATATAATCCTGCTATACACTGTACCCTAAAGAAAATACTGCTATACACTGTACCCACTGAATATAATCCTGCCACACACTGACTGTACCCTGAATATAATACTGCCCCACACTGTACCCTGAATATAATCCTGCTATACACTGTACCCACTAAATATAATCCTGCCACACACTGTACCCCCTGAATATAATTCTGACATACATGCATAAACATCATATATACATATACACCCCCTCTTATCCTCTGTGTCCTCATCACCCCCAAAACCCCCGCCAAACCTCTCCTCATCATTACTATAACTCCCCCCCCCGCACCTATCCTCATCACTACTATAACCCCCTCTCCTCATCACCCCCTTAACCCTCCCTGCACCCCTCATCCCCTCCATAACCCCCCTGGACCTCTCATCAACCCCATAACCCCCCTGCACCTTTCATTACCCCCCTGCACCTCATCACCTCCATCACCCCTCCCCCATCTCCTCATCACCCCCATAACCCCCTCTGTACCTCTCATCAACCCCCGGCACCTCTTATCAACCCCATAACCCCCCCTGCACCTCTCATCACCCCCCTGCACCTCTCATCACCCCCCTACACTTCTCATCACCCCCACTGCACCTCTCACCACCCCCCTGCACTTCTCACCACCCCCTGCACCTCTCATCACCCCCTGCACCTCTCATAACCTCCCTGCACCTCTCATCACCCCCCCTGCACCTCTCATCACCCCCATAACCCCCCTGCACCTCTCATAACCCCCTGCACCTCTCATAACCCCCTGCACCTCTCATAACCCCCCTGCAACTCTCATCAACCCCATAACCCCCCTGCACCTCTCATCACCCCCCCTGCACCTCTCATCACCCCCCCTGCACCTCTCACCACCCCTGCACCTCTCATCACCCCCATAACCCCCCTGCACCTCTCATCACCCCCCCTGCACCTCTCATAACCCCCTGCACTTCTCATCACCCCCCCTGCACCTCTGACCCCCTCCCTGCACCTCTCATCACCCCCTGCACCTCTCATTACCCCCATAACCCCCCTGCACCTCTCATCACCCCCATAACCCCCCCTGCACCTCTCATCACCCCTATAACCCCCCCTGCACCTCTCATCACCCCCATAACCCTCCTGCACCTCTCATCACCCCCATAACCCCCCTGCACCTCTCATCACCCCCCTGCATCTCTCATCACCCCCCTGCATCTCTCATCACCCCCTGCACCTCTCATCACCCCCCAGCACCTCTCATCACCCCCCAGCACCTCTCATCACCCCCCTGCACCTCTCATCACCCCCCTGCACCTCTCATCACCCCCCCTGCACCTCTCATCACCCCCCTGCACCTCTCATCACCCCCATAACTTCCCCTGCACCTCTCATCCCCCCATAACTCCCCCTGCACCTCTTATCACCCCTGCACCTCTCATCACCCCCCTACACCTCTCATCACCCCCTCTGCACCTCTCATCACCCCCTGCACCTCTCATCACCCCCCTGCACCTCTCATCACCCCATAACCCCCCTTCACCTGTCATCACCCCCTGCACCTCTCATCACCCCCATATCCCCCCTGCACCTCTCATCACCCCCCCTGCACCTCTCATCACTTCCATAACCCCCCTGCACCTCTCATCACCCCCCTCCCTGCATCTCTCATCACCCCCTGCATCTCTCATCACCCCCTGCATCTCTCATCACCCCCTGCATCTCTCATCACCCCCTGCCCCTCTCATAACCCCCCCCCACAGGTTTACTTACCCTGCCGAGGATCGGTGCAGCGGCATGAGACTTCTGCTGCTCCTGTCACTGCACGTGGGAAGATGCTGGAGATCGCGCAGGACGTAGGCAGGGACAGGTCAGTTGATTGGAGTAGATGTGCGTGCCTGCGCGGGGAACATGATGCCTCTACTCCAATCAGCCCTTGGCCTGTCCGGCCCAGCAATGATTCTTAAGGTGTCCGCACCCTCGAAAAAGGTAAATTAATAGAAATGTGCGGGCCCCCCCGGACTATGAGGCCCGGTCATAGTCCTTGCGGGCACCCAGCTCCAGCGGTCAGTGAGTGACAGTCGCAGTTACTCACCGACAAGCCAGTTAAAAAAAAAATAAAAGCGAACTGTGTCAGCCGATGGGCGCCCCTGTCACTATAACACCCCAAAGGCCGGCCCTGCCCTTTTAAGGACGCAGAGTTTTTCCATTTTTGCATTTTCATTTTTTCCTCATGACTTTAAAAAAATCATAACGCTTTCAATTTTGCACGTAAAATTCCATATGATGGCTTATTTTTGCACCACCAATTTGACTTTGCAGTGACATTAGTCATTTTACCCAAAAATCCATGGCAAAACAGAAAAAAAAATTAATTGTGCTACAAAATTGAAGAAAAAATGCAATTTTTTAACTTTTGGGAGCTTCCTTTTCTACACAGTTCATTTTTCAGGAAAAATGACACCTTATCTTTATTCTGTAGGTCCATAAGGTTAAATTGATATTCTACTTATATAGGTTTGATTTTGTCGTACTTCGGAAAAAAATCATAACTACATGCAGGAAAATTTATACGTTAAAAGTTTGCATCTTCTGACCCCTATAATTGTTTTATTTTTCCGTGTACAGGCCGGAATGAAGGCTAATTTTTTGCGCCGTAAGTTTTTATCGGTACAATTTTTGTATTGATCGGACTTTTTGCTCGCTTTTTATTCATTTTTTATTATATGAAAAGTCAACAAAAATACGCTATTTTGGATTTTTTTGCGCGTACGCCATTGACCATGCGGTTTAATTAACGATATATTTTTATAATTCGGACATTTCCACACGTGGCAATACCACATATGTTTATTTTTATTTTTATTTACACTGTTTTTTTTATGGGAAAAGGGGGATGATTCAAACTTTTATTAGGGAAGTGGTTAAATGACTTTTATTAACTTTTTTTTTCACTTTTTTTTGCAGTGTTATAGCTCCCATAGGGGGCTATAACATTGCACACACTGATCTTTTGCACTGTTCACTGCAAAGCCATAGCTTTGCATTGATCAGTGTTATAGACGGTCGATTGCTCAAGCGTGTATCTCAGGCTTGGAGCAATCAATCACAGATCGTGCGTGACGGAGCAAGGTAAGGGGACCTCCGCTCGCGTGCTAGCTGACCGGGAAAATCGCGATGGTCCCGATCAGCACGACTGAGCTGCCGGGAAGCTTTCACTTTCATTTTAGACGCGGCGATCAACTTTAAAAAGGGTTAATAGTGTGCTGCACAACAATCGGTGGCCCAGGGTCCCGGCTATCATTAGCCACCGGGACCGACCCGGTATGACGCCGGTTCACGGCGTGACTTTGTTTTATTTATCGGGACCAGGCGTAGGGCGTACAGGTGCGCCCTACGTCCTTAAGAGGTTAAAGGAAATCTGTCATGAGTGTCACCTGCACTAACCTGTCGGAACAGACAGGTAGTGCAGGTGACACTGATGACAACCATACTTACCTGATCCCCTTCTGTGCTACGGTTCTCCCACTATGTTTCTTTGTATCTTCCGTTACTGGGGCCAACCTGGGGCATGGGTGGAGCTTTCTGATGTCATTGCTGCTGCTTCTCTGCTGGGTCCCGCTGCTAGCTCCATACTCCAATTCGGCTCCAGAATGGAACATATGGAGAAAGATAATGGGAGAACAGAAGCACAGAACGGGATCAGGTAAGTATGGTTATCATCAGTGCCTGCACTACCTGTCTGTACCGACAGGATAGTGCAGGTGAAACTGATGACAGATTTTCTTTAAAGGGGTATTCCGGTATCATCAAATTAGATATCAATGAATGTATAACCACAAGATATGTAACTTTGCAATACATACTTATGGTCAACAATAATGATTTTTGGGTGCTTTTACAACACTTGCCACATGCCAGAAGTCCAGTACTTTTAATATGTTGCACCAGCTCACTTTCTCCCACATCCCCTCTCCCTCCTGAGACTTCTCTTTAGATTTAGCTTGCATCAAGCCCAGCCCCTGAGTGACACCATCACCTCTGGCCTGCCCCTTCAATTACTGTCTTAGGCTGGGTTCACACTACGTTTTGTCCCATACGGGAGCGCATATGGCAGGAGGGAGCTAAAACCTCGCGCTCCCGTATGTGACCGTATGCGCTCCCGTATGCCATTCACTTCAATGAGCCGACCGGAGTGAAACGTTCGGTCCGGTCGGCTCATTTTTGCGCCGTATGCGCTTTTACAACCGGACCTAAAACCGTGGTCAACCACGGTTTTAGGTCCGGTTGTAAAAGCGCATACGGCGCAAAAATGAGCCGACCGGACCGAACGTTTCACTCCGGTCGGCTCATTGAAGTGAATGGCATACGGGAGCGCATACGGTTACATACGGGAGCGCGAGCTTTTAGCTCCCTCCTGCCGTATGCGCTCCCGTATGGGACAAAACGTAGTGTGAACCCACCCTTACAGAGTAAACAGAGTTCAATACATTTTGACAGTATGAAAGATATATGAATATGCATAGTCTATGTTAATTCACTTTACTTAATAATTTACTTTCATTTACATGTATCATAGAAATGCATATGCATTATGATATAACAAGGTTTCTCACTGTTCTAAAAGCACTTTACAGATATGTGCCATAAAATCAAGAACTCTCAACCAAAAATTGCCATACAGGCATAAGAGATGACTGCATCTACTGCATACTGATTAAACTGTAGAGATCTGGTTTTAGGGGGGATTTTAAAACCTCCAACTTTGGTCCCCGGTTTTGGAGAACAGAGTGGTAGAAGATTACCGAGTCTGATTTGGCATTTAAAACTCTGTCAGGTCACAGATGGGTATTTTTTTCTTATGCAGAGATTTCTGGCATGGCATACATTCCCAGTCATGTTCTCAGACTCCTAATTAAAGTATAAGACTCACTTTAAGTGAAAACTACTTTGAAAAGGTGACGAGGGAAAGAGCTTCTTTATATATCCTTTCTTTTCTGCCAAGTCTTGTATGCTACTGTAACTGATGACAACATTGGATAAAGGGGGATACGCTAAGTTAAAGGGGTATTCCACCCCTAGACATTTTAGCCGCGGTGCCGCTGCTGGGGACCCCTGGGATCCCCGCTGCGGCACCGCGCTATCATTACAGCACAGAGCGAGTTCGCTCTGCACGTAATGATGGGCGGTACAGGGGCAAGAGCATCGTTACATCACGGCTCCGCCCCTCGTGATGTCACGGCCCGCCCCTTTCAATACAAGTCTATGGGAGGGGGCGTGGCGATCGTCACGCCCCCTCCCATAGACTTGCATTAAGGGAACGGGCCGTGATGTCACGAGGGGCGGAGCCATGACGTCACGCTGCTCCATCCCCCGTATCGCCCGTCATTACGCACAGAGCCAACTCGCTCTGTGCTGTAATGATAGCGCGGTGCTGCAGCGGGGATCCCGGGGGTCCCCAGCAGCGGGACCGCGGCGATCTGACATTTTATCCTCTATCCTTTGGATAGGGGATAAAATGTCTAGGGGCGGAATACCCCTTTAAAGGGTACCTCTCATCAAAAAAACTTTTGATACATTATAGTTAATAGGAATAGGCTTCATAGGAAAATAAAACTTACACCCTTGAATCCCATTAACCCCAATAACATAAAGGATGGAAATGTAAAGTGTATGTTCACAAATGCCAGAAGCCTAGCAAATAAAATGGGGGAGCTTGAGGCCTTGATACTGGAGGAACATATTGATATAGTTGGGGTCACTGAGACATGGCTGGACTCCTCGCATGACTGGGCTGTCAATCTGCAGGGGTTTACATTGTTTCGCAAGGATAGAATGAACAGAAAAGGTGGTGGAGTCTGTCTGTATGTAAGAAGTGGTATGAAAGTCAGTGTGAACGATGCCATAGTGTGTGATGATTTTGAGGAGGTGGAATCACTGTGGGTAGAATTACAAAAGGAGGGAAATACTGAAAAAATAATATTTGGGGTAATCTACAGACCCCCTAATATCACTGAAGAGATAGATGTTCGGCTTCATAAACAAATAGAGAGGGCCACCCGGGCAGGTACAGTGGTAATAATGGGAGATTTTAACTATCCAGATATAGATTGGGGTCCGGGGTTGGCTAAAACTACAAAGGGGCGACAATTCCTAAATTTATTGCAGGATAATTTTATGGGCCAGTTTGTGGAGGACCCAACAAGAAGTGATGCCTTGTTGGATCTGATCATTTCCAACAACGCAGAGCTGATTGGTAATGTAACTGTGCGGGAAAACCTTGGTAATAGCGACCACAATATAGTTACTTTTGACTTAAAATGTAGAAAACAAAGACAGGCGGGGAAGGCAAAAACATATAACTTTAAAAAGGCAAACTTCCCTGGGCTGAGGGCTGCACTACAGGACATAGACTGGGGGGAAGTGTTCTCAAATACTGATACAGAAGGTAAATGGGACATCTTTAAATCAACTCTAAATAACTATACAGCTAAATATATACCAAAGGGGAACAAATATAAACGATTAAAATTAAATCCTACATGGCTGACACATGATGTTAAAAGAGCAATAAACAACAAAAAAATTGCCTTCAAAAAATACAAATCTGATGGGTCAGCGATAACATTTAAACAGTACAAAGAGCTTAATAAAATCTGTAAAAATGTAATAAAAACAGCAAAAATTCAAAATGAGAGACAGGTGGCCAAAGAAAGCAAAACTAATCCTAAATATTTTTTTAGATATATAAATGCAAAAAAAAAAAGGACAGAGCATGTAGGACCCCTTAATAATGATAATGGGGAGGTTGTCACAGGCGATCAAGAGAAGGCGGAGCTACTGAATGGGTTCTTTAGTTCTGTATATACTAGGGAAAAAGGAGCTGACATTGGCCAGGTCAGTGCTGGTAACACATCATGTAATGTACTGAACTGGCTTAATGTAGAGATGGTACAAGGTAAGTTAAGTGATATAAATGTAAGCAAATCCCCAGGGCCGGATGGACTACACCCAAGAGTTCTTAGAGAGGTAAGTTCAGTAATATCTGTACCCCTGTTCATGATATTTAGAGATTCTCTGGTGTCTGGTATTGTGCCAAGGGACTGGCGCAAGGCGAATGTGGTGCCAATCTTCAAGAAGGGCTCTAGGTCTTCCCCAGGAAACTATAGACCGGTAAGTTTAACGTGCATTGTGGGTAAATTGTTTGAAGGACTTATAAGGGATTACATACAGGAATACATAGGGGATAATTGTATTATAAGTGATAGCCAGCATGGGTTTACTAAGGATAGAAGTTGTCAAACCAATCTAATTTGCTTTTATGAAGAGGTGAGTAGAAGCCTTGACAGAGGAATGGCTGTGGATATAGTGTTTCTGGATTTTGCCAAAGCATTTGATACTGTCCCTCACAGACGTCTGACAGGTAAGTTAAGGTCCTTGGGCTTGGAAACTTTAGTTTGTAACTGGATTGAACACTGGCTCATGGATCGTACCCAGAGAGTGGTGGTCAATGATTCGTACTCTGATTGGTCCCCGGTAATTAGTGGTGTACCCCAAGGTTCAGTACTGGGCCCGCTGTTGTTTAATTTATTTATCAATGATATAGAGGATGGTATTAACAGCTCTGTTTCTATCTTTGCAGATGACACCAAGCTTTGTAGCACGGTACAGTCTATAGAGGATGTGCATAAGTTACAAGATGACTTGGATAGACTAAGTGTCTGGGCATCCACTTGGCAAATGAGGTTCAATGTGGATAAATGTAAAGTTATGCATCTGGGTACTAATAACCTGCATGCATCGTATGTCTTAGGGGGGATTAAACTGGCAGAGTCACTGGTAGAGAAGGATCTGGGTGTACTTGTAGATCACAGACTACAGAATAGCATGCAATGTCAGGCTGCTGCTTCCAAAGCCGGCAGGATATTGTCATGTATAAAAAGAGGCATGGACTCAAGGGACAGGGACATAATACTCCCCCTTTATAAAGCATTGGTACGGCCTCACCTGGAATATGCTGTTCAGTTTTGGGCACCTGTCCATAA
This sequence comes from Hyla sarda, assembly GCF_029499605.1. NCBI lineage: Eukaryota > Metazoa > Chordata > Amphibia > Anura > Hylidae > Hyla > Hyla sarda. Next base: position 486,486,186 of record NC_079189.1, read on the forward strand.
AAGGGACACTGCGGAGTTGGAAAGGGTGCAGAGACGCGCGACTAAACTAATATGGGGCATGGAACATCTTAGCTATGAGGAGCGATTAAAGGAGTTACAATTGTTTAGTCTTGAGAAGAGACGTTTAAGGGGGGATATGATAAACGTATATAAGTATATTAATGGCCCATACAAAAAATATGGAGAAAAACTGTTCCAGGTTAAACCCCCCCAAAGGACGAGGGGACACTCCCTCCGTCTGGAGAAGAAAAAGTTTAGTCTCAAGGGGCGACACGCCTTCTTTACCGTGAGGACTGTGAATTTATGGAACGGTCTACCTCAGGAACTGGTCACAGTAGGAACAATTAACAGCTTTAAAACAGGATTAGATACATTTATGGAACAAAATAACATTAATGCTTATGAAGAAATATAAAATCCCATCCCTTCCCCAATATCGCGCCACACCCCTACCCCTTAATTCCCTGGTTGAACTTGATGGACATATGTCTTTTTTCGACCGTACTAACTATGTAACTATGTATAGATTAATGTATGCAGAATAACTTTCCAATAACATGTTATAAAAAAAATATGCTTTTTTCTATTTAATTTTCCACTTTGAAAAAATGACCACTAGGGGTCTCCCTTCCAGTCCTTTTTTATAGATTTCAGACTCATGCAGAAGTCCTAAATCTCAGACTGCAGCTGGGACACAGACAAACTCACCACTGCACACTGCCAGGGAGCAGTGTTGAGCTTGTCTGTGTCCCAGCTGCAGTCTGAGATTTAGGACTCCTGCATGAGTCTGAAATCTATAAAAAAGGACTGGAAGGGAGACCCCTAGTGGTCATTTTTTCAAAGTGGAAAATTAAATAGAAAGAAGCATATTTTTTTTTATAACATGCTATTGGAAAGTTATTCTGCATACATTAATCTATAATGTATCAAAAGTTTTTTTGATGAGAGGTACCCTTTAACCCCTTCAGGACGGAGCCCATTTTGGCCTTAAGGACCGGAGCGTTTTTTGCACATCTGACCACTGTCACTTTAAACATTAATATCTCTGGAATGCTTTTAGTTATCATTCTGATTCCGAGACTGTTTTTTCGTGACATATTCTACTTTAACATAGTGGTAAATTTTTGTCGATACTTGCATCATTTCTTGGTGAAAAATCCGTAAATTTGATGAAAAATTTAAAAATTTTGCATTTTTCTAACTTTGAAGCTCTCTGCTTGTAAGGAAAATGGATATTACGAATACATTTTTTTTTGGTTCACATATACAATATGTCTACTTTATGTTTGCATCATAAAATTGACGAGTTTTTACTTTTGGAAGACACCAGAGGCTTCAAAGTTCAGCTGAAATTTTCCGATTTTTCACAAAATTTTCAAACTCAGTATTTTTCAGGGACCAGTTCAGGTTTGAAGTGGATTTGAAGGGTCTTCATATTAGAAATACCCCATAAATGACCCCATTATAAAAACTACACCCCCAAAAGTATTCAAAATGACATTCAGTCAGCGTTTTAACCCTTTAGGTGTTTCACAGGAATAGAAGCAAAGTGAAGGAGAAAATTCACAATCTTCATTTTTTACACTCACATGTTCTTGTAGACCCAATTTTTGAATTTTTACAAGGGGTAAAAGGACAAAATTTTTACTTGTATTTGTAGCCCAATTTCTCTCGACTAAGCACATACCTCATATGTCTATGTAAAGTGTTCGGCGGGCGCAGTAGAGGCCTCAGAAGCGAAGGAGCGACAAGGGGATTTTGGAGAGTACGTTTTTCTGAAATGGTTTTTGGGGGGCATGTTACCTTTAGGAAGCCCTTATGGTGCCAGAACAGCAAAAAAAAAACACATGGCATACCATTTTGGAAACTAGACCCCTCGGGGAATGTAACATGGGATAAAGTGAACCTTAATACCCCACAGGTGTTTCACGACTTTTGCAAATGTAAAAAAAAAAAAAAAAATTTTACCTAAAATGCTTGTTTTCCCAAAAATTTTTTATTTTTTAAAAAGGGTAATAGCACAAAATACCCCTAAAAATTTGAAGCCCAATTTCTCCCGATTCAGAAAACACCCCATATGGGGGTGAAAAGTGCTCTGCTGGCGCACTACAGGTCTCAGAAGAGGAGGAGTCACATTTGGCTTTTTGAACGCAAATTTTTCTCTGGGGGCATGCCGCATTTAGGAAGCCCCTATGGTGCCAGGACAGCAAAAAAAAAACCCACATGGCATACCATTTTGGAAACTAGACCCCTCGGGGAACGTAACAAGGGGTTAAGTGAACCTTTATACCCCACAGGTGTTTCACGACTTTTGCATATGTAAAAAAAAAAAAAATTTTTTTTACCTAAAATGCTTGTTTTCCCAAAAATTTTACATTTTTAAAAAGGGTAAAAGCAGAAAATACCCCCCAAAATTTGTAACACAATTTCTCCCGAGTACGGCGATACCCCATATGTGGCCCTAAACTGTTGCCTTGAAATACGACAGGGCTCCAAAGTGAAAGCGCCATGCGCATTTGAGGCCTAAATTAGGGATTGCATAGGGGTGGACATAGGGGTATTCTACGCCAGTGATTCCCAAACAGGGTGCCTCCAGCTGTTGCAAAACTCCCAGCATGCCTGGACAGTCAACGGCTGTCCGACAATACTGGGAGTTGTTTTGCAACAGCTGGAGGCTCCGTTCTGGAAACAGTGGCGTACCAGACGTTTTTCATTTTTATTGGGGAGGGGAGGGGGGCTGTGTAGGGGTATGTGTATACGTAGTGTTTTTTACTTTTTATTTTATTTTGTGTTAGTGTAGTGTAGTGTTTTTAGGGTACAGTCACACGGGCGGGGGGTTCACAGTAGTTTCTCGCTGGCAATTTGTGCTGCAGCAGAAAGTTTGCGGCAGCTCAAACTTGCAGCCAGATACTTACTGTAATCCTCCGCCCATGTGAGTGTACCCTGTACGTTCACATTGGGGGGGACATCCAGCTGTTGCATAACTACAACTCCCAGCATGCCCATTGGCTGTCGGTGACTGCTGAGAGTTGCAGTTTTGCAACAGCTGTAGGCACACTGGTTATGTATCACTGAGTTTGTGACCTAACTCAGTGTTTCACAACCAGTGTGCCTCCAGCTGTTGCAAAACTACAACTCCCAGCATGTACGGTGCATGGTGTACGGTGACTGCTGAGAGTTGTAGTTTGCAACAGCTGGAGGCACACCGGTCGTGAAACACTGAGTTAGGTAAAAAAAACTCAGTGTTTCACAACCAGTGTGCCTTCAGCTGTTGCAAAACTACAACTCTCAGCAGTCACCGACAGCCAACGGGCATGCTGGGAGTTGTAGTTATGCAACCAGCAGATGCACCACTACAACTCCCAGCATGCACTTTAGCTGTTTGTGCAAGCTGGGAGTTGTAGTTATACAACAGCTGAAGGTACACTTTTCCATAGAAAGAATGTGCCTCCAGCTGTTGCAAAACCATAAGTCCCAGCATGCCCATAAGGGAATGCTGGGAGTTGTGGTGGTCTGCCTCCTGCTGTTGCATAACTACAGCTCCCAGCATGCCCTTTTTGCATGCTGGGAGCTGTTGCTAAGCAACAGCAGGAGGCTGTCACTCACCTCCAACGATCCTCGCCGCACAGGTCAGTCCCTCGTCGTCTCCGCCGCCGCAGCTGCTCCTGGGGCCCCGATCCCAACAGGGGCGCCGGGGATCGGGGTCCCCAGCACCCGGGGTGCACGTCCCGCACCCGCTCAAGTCCTCCGGAAGAGGGGCGGAGCGGGTGTGGGAGTGACACCCGCAGCAGGCGCCCTGATTGGTCGGCCGGTAATCCGGCCGACGAATCAGGGCGATCGTGAGGTGGCACCAGTGCCACCTCACCCCTGCAGGCTCTGGCTGTTCGGGGCCGTCAGAGACGGCCCCGAACAGCCAGTAATTCCGGGTCACCGGGTCACTGGAGACCCGATTGACCCGGAATCGCCGCAGATCGCTGGACTGAATTGTCCAGCAATCTGCGACGATCGCCGACATGGGGGGACATAATGACCCCGCTGGGCGATATGCCGGGATGCCTGCTGAACGATTTCAGCAGGCATCCGGCTCCGGTCCCCAACCGGCTAGCGGTGGGGGCCGGAATTCCCACGGGCGTATGGATACGCCCTCGGTCCTTAAGGACTCTGGATGCAGGGCGTATCCATACGCCCTATGTCCTGAAGAGGTTAAGGAGTAAATATCTCTTTATTCCCTACCTTCTCTGGTTGAACTCAGATCCCCTTTTCCCAATCTAAAAGTTATTATGTAGCATACTGTAGTCCTCAAACTCTCACAAAACAAAATAAAGAGTCTAGATTGGTCAGAAGCACATCGGCCTCTTATGTTGTTGTTTCCTGCACTACAATACTGCCAGTATGACACTGTACACCTGAATATAACCATGTGTCAATTTGTTGAAAAGCAACTGGTGACAAGAGTAGCTGTAGCCCCTTTGTTTTAAAAAATGGTTGTGGTGTCAGTTGTCTGACTAATGGAGCAGAAACTTCTTTAATCCTTTGCAGACATCAGTCATACAGGTACAGAACTGCCATCAGAAATTTTGGGCGCCCTTACACAACTCAAGGCTTTGGCCCCCTCCCCCAGGCTTGCCTCCAAGGCCCGTCCACTATTTTCCCCTATGTCTATGAAAAACAAGAGCCCTTTTGTTCACTGAGGAAGGAAGGAGGAAATATACATATTTCCATCATACTGTTACTGACCAAATCCTGTATACTGACACCAATATTACCATTCATACCAAGACACAAGGTAGAATAGTATTGTCCCACCATGACCACTACCTTTAGAACCACATAGTGACTTTATAAAAATCATTGAACATAGAACAATTTTCCCCATACATAGCCCATATAGCAGTGACCCTGGCTCTACACAGTGCCTGCAGACCGTAGAAGGGATTACAGTGCAGTTACATTTACTGAATCACGGGGGCATCTTCTTGGAGTCGTTCTTTTTCCTTTTCTTCTCAGTTTTGATCTGATCACCATAAAGTCTTCTTCCAACCATGAGTCGTCTCCACAGAATCAGCCAGACAACAAACATATTAGGTTCCACACTTTTTCTGCACGTTACCCCTTGTTTCCTACCTTCAGTGCCCCAAATGATGCCCCCCTTGGGTCCCTGTGAGGTAGTAGGTGTGTTGGGGGGAAAGGGTAGGGAAATTGGGTGGTGGTGGGTAGGTAGTTTCCTCTCCCCTTTTAGTTAATGCCCTCAGTAGGAAGGTAGGAAATTTCCCTTATAAGATGGAAACCCCCAGTAGGTCTGTAATGCCTCCAGTATGTAGGTAGTAGGTAACACCTCCATTAGGTAGGTTTCAAGTGATGCCCCCAGTAGTTAGTAAGGAATGTCCCCAGATAGGTCAGTAGTAGGTAATGCCCCCAGTAGATAGTGCCCCCAAGTAGGTAATGCCCCCAGAAGGTAGTAGATAATGCCACCAGCTACGTAATGCTTCCAGTAGGTAATGCTCCCAGGTAGGTAATGTCAACAGTAGATAGTGCCCCTTCAGATAGGCAGTGCCCCCGGTAGATAGTGGCTACCCTTTGCAGCCCCTGTGCTGTTTTTTAAAGAGCCCGCAGCCTGTCCCAGCGTCTGAGTCATAGTAGTCTGAGAGTAGATTTAAGAAACAAAAAAAGGTGCTGGCAGCAACGGGCCTCTTTCAGGCCCGAGTCCTTGGGCAGTGCCTGGGTGCCTGACCTGTCAGTCTGCCCCTGGATGTGAGATAGATATAAGATAGAAATATAGATAGATCTTAAATGGATGGATAGATAGATACAAGAAAGAAAGATTGAAAGATAGATAGATATAAGGAAGAATGATTGATTGATTGATAGATAGATATAAAATAGATAGATTTGAGATACAATGTGAATAAAAACGGCACAACCAAAATCCAGAAGAAAAGTGAGATGAGGGGTGCCCGCATAGCTGGAACCTGGGTCCACCGGTTCCTTAATCCAGACAATAGCAAATATGATGCAGCACTCCACAGGTTGCGAAAAAAAGGTGGTTTTATTCCATCATGTGCATAGACAACGTTTCACCAGCCTCACGCTGGCTTTTTCAAGTGAATCATAGTGATACTGGTGGGTATTTATAGACCGCCCACTAGGTCATGTGACAAAGGTAATACATGATTGACATATGTAAATAAAGAGGTCATCAGAAAGCATTGTGCAAACAATAATATAAATAATATAAATCATCATCTATAGTGTTAAATACAAATAAAAGGACATCAGATCATCATCTAATATAGAATTACCGGTATTTAAGCATAATACATCAAAGTGCACTGGTAGTGATCTGTAAATCCGTGACGAGATGTGAATGCCTTCCGGGGTCCTGCCGCGATGTATCCCGGTCACAGGCGCCAATGCGCCGGACGTGATGTGCGCATCGCTGAGGAGTAGAAGCATTTCCGGGTTCGGGTGGAGCGTAACACCAGGAGCGCGTCCTCGCATCCATGGCAACCCGACTCCGGACTTAGACGTGGCTTGCGCATGCTCAGATAAGTTCATATCCTGTCAGTGAGGCGCATTGGCGCCTGTGACCGGGATACATCGCGGCAGGACCCCGGAAGGCATTCACATCTCGTCACGGATTTACAGATCACTACCAGTGCACTTTGATGTATTATGCTTAAATACCGGTAATTCTATATTAGATGATGATCTGATGTCCTTTTATTTGTATTTAACACTATAGATGATGATTTATATTATTTATATTATTGTTTGCACAATGCTTTCTGATGACCTCTTTATTTACATATGTCAATCATGTATTACCTTTGTCACATGACCTAGTGGGCGGTCTATAAATACCCACCAGTATCACTATGATTCACTTGAAAAAGCCAGCGTGAGGCTGGTGAAACGTTGTCTATGCACATGATGGAATAAAACCACCTTTTTTTCGCAACCTGTGGAGTGCTGCATTAGATTTGAGATAGATAGATAAATAAATAGATAGATAGAAGAAAACAATGGCACGGCACTCTCAAAAATAGTGGATTTATTGGCTCACATCACAGCAGCAACGTTTCAGTCCTACTACAGGACCAAATTCAAGCTTGGAAGCTTGAAAATGGTCCTATGGTAGGACTGAAACATTGCTGTTGTGAGCCAATAATTGGCACTACACTGGACATTGGATAGATACAGTATGTATATATATATATATATATATATATATATATATATATATATATAATATGAAATACTGTAGATAGATATGAGATAGATAAATAGATATAAAATAGATAGATATTAGATAGAAGGATAGATAGATCAGTGTTTCCCAACCAGGGTGCCTCCAGCTGTTGCAAAACTACAACTCCCAGCACGCCCGGACAGCCAAAGGCATGCTGGGAGTTGTAGTTTTGTTAAAACAGGAGGCATCCTGGTTAGGAAACACTAAGCTAATGAAACACTAAGATAATGCCTCCAAAACTGCAACCTGCCAACACAAATCCCCCCTCCCTTCCCTGGCAAAAAGTAACCTCTGGATAGGCAGAGTCAGTGGTGGGCAGGAGAGGTCCTCTTTTTTCCGGGGGCACGAGCGGTTGTTTGAATCCATATTTGCCTGCTCCACCAATAGGGCTGCACGCAGCGGAGTGTCCCTCTCCTTTCCTCACAGAAAGTCAGTGCAGCCACGGCCCCTGTGCTGACCGCAGACTGAATTTAAAGGGGTACTCCGGTGAGAAACTTTTTTCTTTTAAATCAACTGGTGCCAGAAAGTTAAACATATTTGTAAATTACTTCTATTAAAAAATCGTAATCCTTCCTGTACTTTTAGCTGCTGAATACTACAAAGGAAATTATTTTCTTTTTGGAATTCTCTCTGATGACATCACGAGCACAGTGCTCTTTGCTGACGTCATTATAATAATAATAACTCTTTATTTATTGTTGTCCTTAGTGGGATTTGAACCCAAGGCCCCAGCACTGCATGGCAGCAGTGCTAACGACTGAGCCACCATGCTGCCCTTAGCATACATCTGCTATGCACGGTTGCTAAAATGGACAGAGATGTCAGCAGAGAGCACTGTGCTCGTGATGTCATCAGTGTTCCAAAAAGAAAGGAATTTCCTCTGTAGCATTCAGCAGCTAATAAGTACTGGAAGGATTAAGATTTTTTAATAGAAGTAATTTACAAATATGTTTAACTTTCTGGCACCAATTGATTTAAAAGAAAAAAGGTTTTCACCGGAGTACCCCTTTAAAAAAAGAAAATGATAGTGGCAGCAGTGGGCCCCTTCTCAAGCTGGAGTGCCCCACGGTCAGTCAGCCCCTTCTTTGATGTTGCTGCTGCAGGGGGGTGCAGCGGAGGCCCGGAGCCCTTACTGGAGTAATTGCTGTACCTCCCTGACGAAGGCCCTGTACAGGTACACCCTTGGCACCAGGACTTAACATACATGAACACCTTGGATCATTAAATGACTTTCAAGTGAGCAAAGGAGCTGCGCTGGATTCATAGTGGTGAGTGTCAGCTGCTATCAGTAACCCTTTAAACACCACGATCAATGCCGATCATGGCGTCTAAAGAATTAAATGATACATCTCGGCTAGCTCACAGGGCTCATGAGCTAAAATGGCAGCAGAGGGTCCTCTTACCTGCATTCGGCTGCCGGATCGCCGAGTCACTGTGGCAGCCTGGCTTAGCTGATCTCACGGTATAATGCAAAGGAAAAGGCTACAATGAAAATGAGCTGTGTCCTTATGGCCAAAATAGGCCATGTCCTTAAAGGGTTAATAGACTCATGTGCATTCATTTTTAGCAATAACTAAATAAGGTAAAATCTAAAAACAATAAGGAAATCGAAATGATTACAAATGAGTAATAGGACTCGAATCACTGAATTTCTATAGTTTAAGTGAAATGATTGAAAAAGTGGAGGAAAAGAAATGGAGCATTTGACTTTTGACTCCTTAATGTCTGGAAACAAAGCAGAAGGAGGGAGGCATGGGGAAGGGTTCAGCGTTACACTGGTCTGTTCTTCATCTTCTAAAGGGCCTTAATGTCAGTTTAAGAAGTTTTACATGGCATTCCAAGCCTATCTATCCACGAAGGTGACACAGAGTCGTACAAGAAATGTAACTGACAGTGCCTGTATATAAACAGTGTATATGTATGTTCCCAAATATGTTCATGCTAGGTATGAGTGATCCGGGATGACAGATATTATTAGGTGACTGCCCATAGTTACTGCTTTGTTTATAATGCTTTAAAGGCGATAGTAATGTGTGACATTTTTTTTCACAGTACATTATGGAAGTATTGTTTTATTACGATGCTGGACCATCAAGGGGAAACCTGCAAATGTGTCTGTTATTAATTTGTTAAAGTCTTGTTATTTCCAAGACATCCTCTATACATTTATATAGCTGTGTATCCACTTGGCAGCCACAGCCTCATCTGTTCTAGACAAACATCATGGTTGCCTGCCCCATATATCTATTTGAGCATAACTGCCTGAGGAATATCTAGTGCAGATCATAAATATTGAGCAGACATGCTGCTAGGAATAAAATATTGTGCAGCTATGCATGAGCCTTATCTCTCTTTATGGTATGGTAACATTATAACAGTTCATGCTCTATGTAAAGAAAACAGGAATTCTAGTCTTAGATTGAACACTTATTAGTTGACATCCATATTACGGTATAACAATAAAACATTGGGGGTCCCACATTTCTCAGTTACTTTGCTCTTAGATTGTAAATGATTTTTTAATAGAATAATTAAAAATTGTGAAACTACTGGAGATACCGGAGCTCCCTGCACCGACAAGTTCACATGGATAATGTTATGTCTCAGTGCTCTACCTGACACGGACAATCTATTCAGTTACTCTTTGTATTCTTGGTTCATTTATTACAACCATTGTATTCACCTATATTGTGTTTCATGGCGTATATGCGCCCTTTTCTGTTAGATGTCATTTGCTTCGGTACTATGTTGTTTATTTTTTTTTTTCTTTTGTGAGAATTCACAATAAAAATGTATTATGGAAAAAAAGAATAATTAAAAAATTGCTTTTGTGTCTAAATATTTCTGTTACATAGCTGTTACAGTGCCCCTCTCAGAATGTCCACCCAATGGGGGGTATTTATCAAAGGATTTATGTTTTTTTTTTTCATGTAACTTTGGCGCAATACTTTGGTGCAGTGTCTTTTTGCGCCAAAGTTTGGTGCATCTTCTCCACTGTCATTTTTACAACTTTCTCAAAATCACACGGTCCTGTGTGTGATTTTAACTTTAGTCAGTAATTCAGCATTTGCACCAATCGATCTTTGGTGCAATTTTGGCGCAAATCCCGTTTTTTTTGTGCAAATCCCCGCCAAGAAATTTTGCACATGGAAAACACACTTAGCAAAGTCAGAATACATTAAAACACATTAAAACATTTTTTTGTGAAAGCAGTGACGACTCCAGGGCTGCTCAATACTATTCTGCGACATAGTTGTCTCTGAGGGACCTTCACCCTCTGTTGAGCCAGCATTGGACATGGCCACACAGGTTGAGCGCTGTACACTCAAATTGCTCCCTGTCCCCATTGGGGCTAACAATCTAACATCAGTATGTTTTGAAGTATGGGAATTAACACAGAGAGAACATACAAATTCTTTGCAGATGTTGTCTTTTGTAAGATTTGAGCCCAGGACCCCAGCACTGCAAGGCAACAGTGCTAACCACTGGCCCACCATGCTGCCCCGTACTGGGTGTTTTAAAAAGGAATGAAAGAACACCAGAGGGTACCATTAAAGTATGTGAAAGTAAAATCTAGACACAGTTGGATTTTTTTAAGTAATTTAAAAATATATATTTTTGATATTATGTGACAGCTTCTATACAGAAATTTCCAGAAATAATTGACACTACAAGGAGTTTTTAATGGTCACCCTATATGGCTCCTCCTTGTCTCTGTACATGTAATGGTAATAGGTAAAGCTGAATGTGCAATCTACAAGGAGGGGCAATGTGTAAATGTTGCCAGCCAAGAAGACTATTAGAATATACAATACTAATTTAAATTCTACTTTATAAGAAAAAAAAGTCCTATTCCATGTAAAATGGACACTAAAATGTCTGTTGTGAAAAATCTCTTTAAACCTGTTCCCTTTTAATAAATAATAAAGAAGGCCACCATTTTGCCAAGATTTTCCAATCACTGTACTTATATATAACTAAGGGTATGTTCACACCGGCAAATAATGTGCTCATGTAATGCATAGTGATGAGCGGCATTGCCCATATTCAAATTTGCGATATTTTGCAAATATATAGACGAATATTCGTCCTATATTCGTGAATTTCGCGTATTCGTTATATTCACATATTCGCGTATTCGAAAAAGAAAACAGGGATGTTGTTGATAACCTCTGACAAGTGTATTTGCATAATTCTAATTGCCCCACAAGGGAAAAAAAAAAGTAATATGCAGAAAAAAGTGAATATTCGTAATTTTTAACATATAGTGAATATATTCGAAATATTCGTGAATTAACAAATTTGCGATATTCGCAATAAAAATTTGAAATGCGAATATTCGTGCCCAACACTAGTGATGCACTTCTGCATAGCTTTCTCTGAACCATGGACAGCACAGGAGATGGGGGGCAGGTAAATCCCTGAAGCTCCCATTGAAGTTATTGGGAGCTTCGGCTCTGGACCGCACTGAAAAAAAAGTGATAACGTTTCATTTTGGGCAGTGATAACATGCTATTTCAGACTCAGAAATCGGTACATTTTTATGTCCAAAACACTTTCTCCTTCCTGTACTTATTAGCTGCTGAATACTACAGTGGAAATTATTTTCCGTTTGAAGCACAGAGCTGTCTGCTGACATCCTGAGCACAGTGCTCTCTGCTGACACCTCTGTCCATTTTTAGGAACTGTCCAGGGTAAAAGGAAATCCCCATAGCAAACATATGCTGTTCTGGACAGTTCCTAAAATGGACAGAGATGTCAGCAGAGAGCACTGTGCTCGTGATGTCAGCAGACAGTTCTGTGTTTCAAAAAGAAAAGAATTTCCGCTGTAGTATTCAGCAGCTAATAAGTACAGGAAGGATTAATATTTTTTAATAGAAGTCATTTACAAATCTGTTTAACTTTCTGGCACCAGTTGATTTTAAAAAAAAAATAATAAAGTTTTTCACCGGAGTACCTTTTTAATTCTAGGCATCATACCACTGCAGGGTACTTTAACACTTTACTTTTTATGGCTCAAAAAGAGCAACATAAATAGAACTAAAGTAATGTAAATCCCTGATTCACATTTTGAAGCTTAACTACTATTACATCAAAGATAAACCCTCTTTAATAAACAAGACTTTGGCTGCAGTCCTTCCTCAACAGTGATTGGGTTATGGGTTCACTGCAATTGTCAAGAGTATGTGTTTAATGAATCATGTTGCGTGAGGTGTTTTTATGGCATGTGTGACAATGGCAGGCAGCGCTTTGCTCTTTTCTTTGGATTTTGTTAGCATGCACTCCGCAGGAGTTAAATAGAAGGACTGACACTGCTTGGAGCCTACAATGCAAACCTTTAATGTTTGTAGGGATAATAATTATTAGTGGAGGTAGCAGTCACCAAAGCACAAAGATATCATGGTTTCAAGTATCAGGGCAAGTGCAGATTACATATTAATGGATGGAAAAGAAACTAGGTTACCAATTCTGCTAGGTACATTTCAGTCTATCTACAGAATCTCATTATAAAAAGTCTATATTACCAGCCTGCACAGTTGAATTACAAAGTCAGTGGATTAAACACATTCTAAGTTGAACACGTTTGGGGAATTATTATTTTTTAATTAGTGTATTTTGTGATACAAAAATTACACTTTTCTAATTCGGCTTTTGAAGCTCACACAAGAAACATGTACCTAATGCATCATTATTCCTATTCCATTTAGATTGCAAAAACCTATTGAGAGGGGCTGCTTTCCTTTAGTCTTAGGGTTCCCACTACATAATTTCCGACCGGAATTCCGCTTCTGAATTTTAGTCGGAAATTCTGATGCCTGAGGGTAAAGTACAGGTGAATGGGTTTTCCGTTAACCTATTCCCACTGCGGAATTTTCTGGTTGGGATTTCTGTCAAAAAATTCCGATCTAAAAATGAATATATATGAATGTTTAGCTTGCCCATATAATGTATTTTTCGCCATATAAGACGCTCCGGCATATAAGACGCACCCAATTTTAAAGGATGAAACCCTAGAAAAAAAAGATTCTAAACCTTCAACCTGCGGACCTCCAGATGTTGCAAAACTACAACTCCCAGCATGCCCGGACAGCCATTGGCTGTCCGGGCATGCCAGGAGTTGTAGTTTTGCAACATCTGGAGGTCCGCAGGTTGAAAACCACCGGTATAGGAGGTTATACTCACCTGTCCCCGGCGCTCCAGACCCGTCACTGCTGCCCTGGATGTCGCCCTCCATCGCTGTCGCCGCGTCCCCGGGGTGTCCCCGTCGCTATGCACTCCGCTATGCATGCCGTGCGCAACGACGTGATGACGACGAAGGAGAGCGCCGGCCATGCACGGGATCCCGGTACGGAGCAGACACCGAGGAGGCAGGTAAGGTCCCTCCCGGTGTCCTGTAAGCTGTTCGGGCCTCGATTTCACCACGGCGGTCCCGAACAGCCCGATTGAGCAGCCGGGTTAGTGTCACTTTCGCTTCAGACGCGGCGGTCAGCTTTGATCGCCGTGTCTGAAGGGTTAATACAGGGCATCACCGCGATCGGTGATGTCCTGTATTAGCCACGGGTCCCGGCCATTGATAGCCGCAGGGACCACTGCGATAGGACAGCGTTTTAATGTATATTCGCCGTATAAGATGCACCAACTTTCCCCCCCCCCCCAGTTTTGGGGAAGAAAAAATGCGTCTCATACGGCGAAAAATACGATATTCATGTGTTCTGAATGGGGAGAGAGAAGGTAAGCCACTGCCAGACAGCTCTGGTGGTGACTTTTTTTCCCCAAAAGCAAAGGGTGTGGGAATTTTAAATATAACATGCCCCATCCTTCTCTCTCTCCCAACATCATTATAGGGGGAAAGTTGGAAGAACCCTTACACATTAGATGGGTCAGACAGATTCAGCCAACTTTTCACTTATGTGTATAAAGGCCTTCACAAAAATGTGCTTGTCTTTTGGGTTCCTGTTGTACTATGGGATGGTAATTGTTTCTGGGCCTGCCATGCAATTTTCTGAAGAGTGAGTTCAAATTACAAATACTTCTACATGTGTACATACAAAGAAGGCTTATTCTTGACATTAGTTTGTAATGTAATTAATGCTGTGCAGCTACATAGAAGTACCGTTTTGCGCATACGCTACTCAGCTTCAAAGACATACATATACAGAACAATGAGAAATTCAACTTGAATTCAGTTTTTTTTTATTTCTCAACGCCATCTTTACTCTTGAATAAACTGGTATCTGTTTACAAATCTTAGATTTTTCTTCATGTTCCATACAGGCTTAAGATTAGGTTTTATATCTTAAAAAATTAGCTTGCCTATTCTTCATATATTTTAAAGGTTTCCTTTAAACTTATTTGAATGCAATGAATAACAATCACTTACTGGCCAACATATTAATCATAGAAAATTCACACAAAGACCAGTTCAGATACAAAGCAATGATTGGGATATGTTTTCACATAAACTTTACTTCTTTTCTTTAGCAGCTACTGTTGTCCATATGTGCTGCTGACTGTACCAGGTATTCCTATACATAAACAGTGAATGACCCTTCCATTTCAAAATAAATTCCATCTTTTTTCCATATCAAGTAAGCCAGCTTTCTATATTTAGATAATTACTATGTCCTCAGGAACACAGAGGTGTAATCTGTAATTTTCTCAAGACGTAGGCACGGTCCACTACCTAACAGAATAAAACAATACTTACAGAAACACTGGTGTTATTTAAAGAAAGGGAAAAGAATATCTTAAAATAAAAAGGGCACACGCTCAAGAAATGAACATTAAAGGAAAGACTATATCTGGAAAAAGTTATAGTGAACGAGAAACATCTGTTTAAACAAAGTGAATTTGCCATTTTCCTTTTTAGCCGAGTGAACAAAAAGTGGAGGAAAATATAGAAGTAAAATAAAAATAGAATTTACCAGAGGAGACCCTGCACGCAAAGACAACATTTGTAGATATAGCAGCAACAAATACGTTCTGCACTTCATGTGTCCCGGAAGGGTCACATTTACAGCAGCCTTCCACAACTTGAGTTCACTTACAAACCCAAGGAGGTATTGAAATCACACTGGATGTGAAGGGGTTATTAACACTAAACCTCACTGTGGGGGTGGGTCAGAGTTTATTCAACATGTTCACTAGTATCTTGGTATATGGTACTTGGGGATGTATAGCTGACATATTTACTTCCATGAAGCAGCTGTCTGGTGTCACCATATGTTCTGTACATCAGAAGATCATTTATAGACCAAATAGGACAACAATGTTGGGACAGATTTGCAGGGGACCCTTAGTAATGTTGTGAACACCTGAACTATCGTTCAGGGGTAGTGTTGGGTGCTTTTTTTATCGCGAATATCGCAAATTTGTGAATATTGCGAATATATTGGCTATATATTCAAAATTGCAAATATTTGTTTTTCCGCATATGGGCATATTTGCATATGTGAATATTCACATACGCGTACATTTGCATATGTGAATATTCTCATATTCCTTCTTTTCACTTGTAGAACACACATTCCACTGGTGTCCAGCTCACCACTCCTAGTTACAGTGCACGGAAACGTGTGGACTACACGTGAAGATGCAGACTTGAGCAAGAAGAGAAATCCAGCACTGCAGGTCCAATGCAAGGAAATGTTTTATTGCATAAGAACACATAGACACATAACGTGGATCAGAAGGTGACGCGTTTCGGCGAACTCTCTCGCCTTAGTCGGTACGACTAAGGTGAGAGAGTTCTCCAAAACGCGTCACCTTGTGATCCACATTATGTGTCCGTGTGTTCTTATGCAATAAAAAATTTCCTTGCATTGGACCTGCAGTGCTGGATTTCTCTTCTTTTCACTTGTGGACCAATGAGAATGATGCAAATACACTTGTCAGAGGTTATCATCAACATCCCTTGATATGGGGGGGGGGGGGGTATGACACCAACAAAAGGGGCATGGTTCAGACAAAAGGGGCGTAACGACAACATATTTACAAATGTGTCCACATAAAATGTGGTAGATTTGAGCTTTGAAAAGAAAAATTTACCAAAAAGCAAAACATTGGGAAAAATTTGTAAATACCTGTCCGGGAAGAAAAAAAAACACAAAGAAAACTACACTCCACTCTAGTTAATCAACCCTAATGTCTTTTATTAAAGGGGTACTCCACTTTTCCAGTGTTCGGAACAAAATGTGGAGTACCCCTTTAAGATACAGCACTATGTCTCTCCATGGGCTGGGTTAGGTATTGCATTTATTTTCATTGAAAAGAATGGGACTTGACATGACACTTACAGGAAAGACAAATAAAAAATCTAATAATTTTTTCCCAATTCAGCACAATCGTTAAATGTTACCAGAGAAAAGACAAAAACAACAGATATAAATACCCTTAATGTTTTCTTAAGGTCCTATTTATTTTCTCAAAAGATTGGGAAAGTTGATCTTTCGCTATTGTATAATGATGTAGTGGAACATTTATTATATAATTGTTTTAGTCTGTGTTTTGACTTTTTTTTTATATATATATATTTGTTTTGGGATTCCATGCTCCAGAAATGTCAACTCCCACAAGGATACAATGAAAAGGACCTCTCTGATTCTTCCGTAAATTCATTAGTTTTCGGAAATATGATAGAATTTACCATATTTATCAGTAAAGACCCTAGCATTGTATTGCAGTGTTTCAAGAGGAACTTTACATTCATGTTCATGGAAATGCTGCAAATACAAGCAGGTTTCTACATAATTTATACATACATATATATATATATATATATATATATATATATATATATATAGTAAATTTGAGTAGCCGTATTAGTTCAGTGATGCAAATCATAAAGTGTTGCAGTATCTTGTAATACCTTTTTTATTGGACTAACAGCATTTTGTAGAGACAAGCTTTCGGGATTCCTCCCTTTATCAAGGCCAAAGCAAATCTAAGTTCACAAGCAGAAGACACAGGTTACATCTCACAAATATGCAGGGGTTAAGACAATAGATGTGGAGAATTCACACTAAGATGGGCCATAAATTGTCCTGCTATGGGAACACAGACTAAATACATAAGGATGAGAAAAAGGGGGAGGGGGGAGCAGGGGAGAGACTGGTAATTAAGCAGGACAATGTGAGATGCAAAAGAGAATACAGTACAGTATAGTACAGGTTATAAGAAATTTTGATAATGAGATAAGAAGCTCAAATCCACATTGAGTCCGATGTTTTTCGAGTCAAAAAACAGTATCATTTTGGCTTCAAATGTCTTTCTCTCTTGTGTGTTTTTGAAGTTCCCTCTCAGTATTAGTGTTGAGCAGCATAGGCCATATTCGAATTTGCGATATTTTTCGAATATATGGACGAATATTCGTCATATATTCGCTAAATCCGCATATTCATAATATTCGCATTTATTTTCGCATATGCGAAAATTAGCATATGTGAAAATTAGCATATGCGAAAATTCGTACGCCAGTCTCAAACAGTAGTATTAGAGCCTTCTTTACACCACACAAGCTGGAAGCAGAGAGAGATGATCACTGTGATGTGTACTGTGAAAAAAAAAATGTTAAAAAAAAAAAAAAAGAATATTCGTAATTGCGAATATATAGTGCTATATTCGCGAATATTCGCGAATTCGCGAATATGCGATATTCGTGAATAAAATTTGCATTGCGAATATTCGCGAGCAACACTACTCAGTATCTTGATTGTAAGGTCATGTATGTAGTGGCCTGATTGGGTAAAATGGTGTCCAACTGGGGTGCAGTGGTCATTTTCTTTATGGCGGTTGATGGAATGTCTGTGTAGATTCATCCTTTGGTTGAGTTTCCGGCTTGTTTCACCAATGTAGCATCCCACTGCATTGCTCCATGCGCACTACTCCATGCGCATGTAATGTTACATCAGTGTGGCTGGCTGAGCTCCCCCAGTGATCACCAGGTGTAATTATTCTGCAAGAAAATCCATGTCCTAAACTCACTTTAACTCCTTAAGGACCAGGCCATTTTACACCTTAAGGACCAGAGCGTTTTTTGCAATTCTGACCACTGTCACTTTAAACATTAATAACTCTGGAATGCTTTTAGTTATCATTCTGATTCTGAGATAGTTTTTTCGTGACATATTCTACTTTAACTTAGTGGTAAAATTTTATGGTAACTTACATCCTTTCTTGGTGAAAAATCCCAAAATTTTATGAAAAAAATGAAAATTTTGCATTTTTCTAACTTTGAAGCTCTCTGCTTGTAAGGAAAATGGATATTCAAAATAAAACATTTTTTGGGTTCACATATACAATATGTCTACTTTATGTTTGCATCATAAAATTTATGAGTTTTTACTTTTGGAAGACACCAGAGGGCTTCAAAGTTCAGCAGCAATTTGGAAATTTTTCACAAAATTTTCAAACTCGCTATTTTTCATGGACCAGTTCAGGTTTGAAGTGGATTTGAAGGGTCTTCATATTAGAAATACCCCATAAATGACCCCATTATAAAAACTACACCCCCCAAAGTATTCAAAATGACATTCAATAAGTGTATTAACCCTTTAGGTGTTTCACAGGAATAGCAGAAAAGTGAAGGAGAAAATTCACAATCTTAATTTTTTTCCACTCGCATGTTCTTGTAGACCCAATTTTTGAATTTTTGCAAGGGGTAAAAAGGAGAACATTTTTACTTGTATTTGAAACCCAATTTCTCTCGAGTAAGCACATACCTCATATGTCTATGTTAATTGTTCGGCGGGCGCAGTAGAGGGCTCAGAAGGGAAGGAGCGTCAAATGGTTTTTGGGGACATGTCACCTTTAGCAAGCCCCTATGGTGCCAGGACAGCAAAAAAAATCCACATGGCATACCATTTTGGAAACTAGACCCCTCAGGGAACGTAACAAGGGGTAAAGTGAACCTTAATACCCCACAGGTGATTCACGACTTTTGCATATGTAAAAAAAAAAAAATGTTTTACCTAAAATGCTTGGTTTCCCAAAAATGTAACATTTTTAAAAAGGGTAATAGCAGAAAATACCCCCCAAAATTTGAAGCCCAATTTCTCCCGATTCAGAAAACACCCCATATGGGGGTGTAAAGTGCTCTGCTGGCGCACTACAGGTCTCAGAAGAGAAGGAGTCACATTTGGCTTTTTGAAAGCAAATTTTGCTCTGGGGGCATGCCGCATTTAGGAAGCCCCTATGGTGCCAGAACCGCAAAAAAAAAAACACATGGCATACCATTTTGGAAACCAGACCCCTCGGGGAACGTAAAAAGGGGTAAAGTGAACCTTAATACCCTACAGGTGTTTCACGACTTTTGCATATGTTAAAAAAAAATTTTTTTTTACCTAAAATGCTTGGTTTCCCAAAATTTTTACATTTTTTAAAAGGGTAATAGCAGAAAATACCCCCCAAAATTTGAAGCTCAATTTCTCCCGATTCAGAAAACACCCCATATGGGGGTGAGAAGTGCTCTGCTGGCACACTACAGGTCTCAGAAGAGGAGGAGTCACATTTGGCTTTTTGAAAGCAAATTTTGCTCTGGGGGCATGCCGCATTTAGGAAGCCCCTATGGTGCCAGGACAGCAAAAAAAAAAAAACACATGGCATATCATTTTGGAAACTAGACCCCTCGGGGAATGTAACAAGGGGTAATGTGAACCTTAATACCCCACAGGTGATTCACAACTTTTGCATATGTAAAAAAAAAAAAAATTTTTACCTAAAATGTTGGTTTCCCAAAAATTTTAGATTTTTAAAAAGGGTAATAGCAGAAAATACCCCCCATAATTTGTAACACAATTTCTCCCGAGTACGGTGATACCCCATATGTGTCCCTAAACTGTTGCCTTGAAATACGACAGGTCTCCAAAGTGAGAGTGCCATGCGCATTTGAGGCCTGAATTAGGGACTTGCATAGGGGTGGACATAGGGGTGTTCTACGCCAGTGATTCCCAAATAGGGTGCCTCCAGCTGTTGTAAAAGTCCCAGTATGCCTGGACAGTCAGTGGCTGTCTGGTAATACTGGGAGTAGTTGTTTTGCAACAGCTGGAGGCTCCGTTTTGGAAACAGTGGCGTACCAGACGTTTTTCATTTTTATTGGGGAGGGGAGGGGGGTTGTATAGGGGTATGTGTATATGTAGTGTTTTTTACTTTTTATTTTATTTTGTGTTAGTGTAGTGTTTTTAGGGTACAGTCGCACGGGCGGGGGGTTCACAGTAGTTTCTCGCTGGCAGTTTGAGCAGCGGCAGAAAATTTGCCTACAGCTCAAACTTGCAGCCGGATACTTACTGTAATCCTCCGCCCATGCGAGTGTACCCTGTACATTCACATTGGGGGGGGGGGGGGGGGAACATCCAGCTGTTGCAAAACTACAACTCCCAGCATGTACGGTCTATCAGTGCATGCTGGGAGTTGTAGTTTTGCAACAGCTGAAGGCACACTGGTTGTGAAACACCGAGTTTGGCAACAAACTCAGTGTTTTGCAACCAGTGTGCCTTCAGCTGTTGCAAAAGCTACAACCCCCAGCATGTACGGACAGCGGAAGGGCATGCTGGGTGTTGTAGTTATGCAACAGCGGGAGGCATACTACTTTGGCTGGGGATGCTGGGGATTGTAGTTATGCAACAGCTGGAGACACACTGGTTTGCTACTTAACTCAGTGTGCCTTCAGCTGTTGCAAAACTACAACTCTCAGCAGTCACCGACAGCCAACGGGCATGCTGGGAGTTGTAGTTATGCAACCAGCAGATGCACCACTACAACTCCCAGCATGCACTTTAGCTGTTTGTGCAAGCTGGGAGTTGTAGTTACACAACAGCTGAAGGTACACTTTTCCATAGAAAGAATGTGCCTCCAGCTGTTGCAAAACCATAAGTCCCAGCATGCCCATAAGTGCATGCTGGGAGTTGTGGTAGTCTGCCTCCTCCTGTTGCATAACTACAACTCCCAGCATGCCCTTTTTGTATGCTGGGAGCTGTTGCTAAGCAACAGCAGGAGGCTGTCACTCACCTCCTGCTGCTGCTTGATCGCCGCGCAGGTCAGTCCCGCCGCCGCCGCCACTGCCGTCGCTCCTGGGGCCCCGATCCCAACATTAACGCCGGGGATCGGGGTCCACAGCACCAGGAGTGCACGTCCCGCACCCGCTCACGTCCTCCGGAAGAGGGGCGGAGCGGGTGCGGGAGTGACACCCGCAGCAGGCGCCCTGATTGGTCGGCCGGGAATCCGGCCGACGAATCAGGGCGATCGTGAGGTGGCACCAGTGCCACCTCACCCCTGCAGGCTCTGGCTGTTCGGGGCCGTCTCTGACGGCCCCGATCAGCCAGTAATTCCGGGTCACCGGGTCACTGGAGACCCGATTGACCCGGAATCGCCGCAGATCGCTGGACTGAATTGTCCAGCGACCTGCGGCCATCGCCGACATGGGGAGGCATACTGACCCCCCTGGGCGATATGCCGCGATGCCTGCTGAACGATTTCAGCAGGCATCCGGCACCGGCTCCCCTCCGGCTAGCGGCGGGGGGCCGGGAATGGACAGGACGTACTCCTAAGTCCTCGGTCCTTAAGGACTCGGAAACGGGGGCGTAGGAGTACGTCCATTGTCCTTAAGGGGTTAAAGGGGTATTCCAGGAAAAAACTTTTTTTTATATATATCAACTGGCTCCAGAAAGTTTAACAGATTTGTAAATTACTTCTATAAAAAAATCTTAATCCTTTCAGTACCTATGAGCTTCTGAAGTTAAGGTTGTTCTTTTCTGTGTAAATCCTCTCTGATGACATGTATCTCGGGATCCGCCCAGTTTAGAAGCAAATCCCCATAGCAAACCTCTTCTAAACTCGGCGGTTCCCGAGACACGTGTCATCATAGAGCACTTAGACAGAAAAGAACAACCTTAACTTCAGAAGCTCATAAGTACTGAAAGAATTCAGATTTTTTAATAGAAGTAATTTACAAATCTGTTTAACTTTCTGGAGCCAGTTGATATATAAAAAAAAGTTTTTTCCTGGATAACCCCTTTAAGGGGTATTTTTTCTTGTTAAAAATGGACTTACAGGAAGTGTCCGATTGAGGTAGAGGAGCATTCTTCTATACAGGGCTCGGCCACTGACCCATCCTCAAAGTTCTCAAGCCCCCACCTTATGAGACAAGCAGGAGTGACAGCCCACCGAGCCAATCACCAGCTATAACTGTTATAAAGATGTGAACATAGCCTTTACATCTTTTTTGTCTTTTCACATAGTAAGCAACTAAACATTTTTTTTTTTTGTCAGAAATAAGCTGTGCCATTAGCAGATAGAATATCATAATAAAAAACAAGCAGGTCACAAGTCATTTTTTATTTTGCCTGGAAGAGTTTATACATTTAATGACAAATGGAAAATGTTCAGGAACCTGCTTTTAAGAACCCCCTTAAACATAAAGTGTAAATGTATGCCTATGTTATGGCAAAGATTATAATGAGAGAATTTATTTTCCCGCCAAACTATTTGTGTTACTATAAAGCAAACCACCAGTAAAATCTGCTTAAAGGGGTTCTCCGGTGCTTAGACATCTTATCCCCTATTCAAAGGATTTGGATAGGGGATAAGATGTCTAAGCACCGGAGTACCCCTTTAACATTTGTGGTTTTAGTTACATTATTGTCTTTTTTACTGATAAGACCCAGATATTTTTTTCTACTAATATGTTTCTATTTTCAGATTGTATTTTTTTTGTCATTTTTTTATATGGCAGCTATCTTACCTGAGCTGTTTTTAACAGAGGTAAGTGATATGATCTGTAGCAGGACTCATGGATCATAGATAACAATAGACAGGAGTTGTGCCATTCAGGTGAATTGGAGGTAGCACTGGGCATTCTCTGTAACATTATTAGAGGTCATTCTATAGATAGGAGGGATGCTTATTTTTGCTGTGAATGGTGGTGGGTCCAGTGTTATCTCTCTACTTGTGGCACCTATCACTCTGCTCCTCAGAAGACATTACTGGGAAATGATCTGTACAGGAATACTTATCTTAATTTTAGACCTAGTGTCCAGAATGGATTCTTCTAAATTTCAGAATTATTTAAAAATGTGGATAGGAAAAAAAGAAAAAAATATTTTAAAAAAATCACCCAAATATCTTAAAAAATAGGGTTAACATAAAAACCTGATTAAAAAAGTAGGTCATGACAACTTGTGCTCTTCCCCCTCCTCCCCTCCTTGCCACATGAGCATATCATGTTCACAATATAGGGTGCAAGTCCACTAGAAGTTTTGTTTTCTTACAACCTGTAATGCTTTAAACCTATGGCATTGCGGTTTTGAGGACTTTATTGAGTAATGAATGCTATTTTTAGCATCTTGATGTGCTGAGCCATTGTCTGGGAAAACGTTTATTTTTTTTATACAATATGCAAATTAGCTAATTTGCACACTGGGGAGTATATCTTGAAGCACCACTATGCCAACCCGAACACTATGCCCGCTTTTCATTTTGCTGCAAATCTGGGCATAATGTGTATTGCCAAAGAATGTAACAAAGGAAAATTCTAAAACATATATAAAAAATGGAGTTTGTCAGTCTGCATGTACATTTAAAGCGCCAAAGTTTTCCCAGAATACAGCAGATTTGCCTGGTACAGTCCAATTAAGCAATCTCATGAATATATTTACTTAATTATGTGATAATGGCCACTTAAAGAGATGCTATGATTGCCTAAGACAGTAATATTTTACTATATAGCTCCATAAAAAGAAAAGGACCAGTTTCAGTCTTTGTAATCCATCCAAGTCAATTAAAGTTTGTTCTGTATGGTGTATATTTTGGATCATCCCATGGTCCTTTCACAGTTTAACAGCTGCTCTCCGCAGAGAAGGAAAAAGCTTACATTACTGGGAAGCATTTTGAAGACTTGAGAGATATTTCTACAATATAAACTCCCCTACACTGCAAAGTGTATACACGTAAAATTCATCATCTAGATATTCTTATAGTTTTAATTACTTATTTATATTGTAGATGTGCTGTTACAGGTATTGTAGACCTGTAAGATCTAGAATCAGCATATGTTGCCTTTTAGGCTATGTTCACACACTGGAATTTCCATGCAGAATTCCACATTAGTATTCCACACAGAGATTCACAGAAACATCTGGCTTGGAAATTCAAATTCCGATTTGGTTGAGGGGCTGCAGCACTTGATCTCTGCCTGTCAATCAAGCAGGCGGCCCTGCGCCATTCGCCTGCTCAGCGTCTGCTTCGAGTGAAGCATGTGTTTTTTTTATTTTTTTTTTAATAAACAACTGTAATTCTTCTGTACGGGGCCTGGCTAGTCACCCATCCTCAGAGCGCTCTGGCCCCCACCTTCCGAGATGAGCAAGAATGATTAACCTTTTAGCCAATCACTGGGAGTTCCATCTCAGTCAGTGCTTGACTGAGCAGGCTGCCACTTCTACTTGTCTCCGAAGGTGGAGGCCGGAATGCTCAGGAGTTTGGTAGGTTTGAGTCAGTGCCGGGCCTGGTATAGAAGATCACTGTTACGCCGAGCGCTCCGGGTCCCCGCTCCTCCCCGGAGCGCTCGCTTCACTCTCCCCGCGGCAGCGCTCCGGTCACGTCCTCTGACCCGGGGCGCTGCGATTCCGCTGCCAGCCGGGATGCGATTCGCGATGCGGGTAGCGCCCGCTCGCGATGCGCACCCCGGCTCCCCTACCTGACTCGCTCTCCGTCTGTTCTGTCCCGGCGCGCGCGGCCCCGCTCCCTAGGGCGCGCGCGCGCCGGGTCTCTGCGATTTAAAGGGCCACTGCGCCGCTGATTGGCGCAGTGGTTCCAATTAGTGTTTACACCTGTGCACTTCCCTATATCACCTCACTTCCCCTTCACTCCCTCGCCGGATCTTGTTGCCTTAGTGCCAGTGAAAGCGTTCCTTGTGTGTTCCTTGCCTGTGTTTCCAGACCTTCTGCCGTTGCCCCTGACTACGATCCTTGCTGCCTGCCCCGACCTTCTGCTACGTCCGACCTTGCTTTTGCCTACTCCCTTGTACCGCGCCTATCTTCAGCAGCCAGAGAGGTGAGCCGTTGCTAGTGGATACGACCTGGTCACTACCGCCGCAGCAAGACCATCCCGCTTTGCGGCGGGCTCTGGTGAAAACCAGTAGTGGCTTAGAACCGGTCCACTAGCACGGTCCACGCCAATCCCTCTCTGGCACAGAGGATCCACTACCTGCCAGCCGGCATCGTGACAGTAGATCCGGCCATGGATCCCGCTGAAGTTCCTCTGCCAGTTGTCGCTGACCTCACCACGGTGGTCGCCCAGCAGTCACAACAGATAGCGCAACAAGGCCAACAGCTGTCTCAACTGACCGTTATGCTACAACAGTTACTACCACAGCTTCAGCAGTCATCTCCTCCGCCAGCTCCTGCACCTCCTCCGCAGCGAGTGGCCGCTCCTGGGATACGCTTATCCTTGCCGGATAAATTTGATGGGGACTCTAAGTTTTGCCGTGGCTTTCTTTCCCAATGTTCCCTGCATCTGGAGATGATGTCGGACCTGTTTCCCACTGAAAGGTCTAAGGTGGCTTTCGTAGTCAGCCTTCTGTCCGGAAAAGCCCTGTCATGGGCCACACCGCTCTGGGACCGCAATGACCCCGTCACTGCCTCTGTACACTCCTTCTTCTCGGAAATCCGAAGTGTCTTTGAGGAACCTGCCCGAGCCTCTTCTGCTGAGACTGCCCTGTTGAACCTGGTCCAGGGTAATTCTTCCGTTGGCGAGTATGCCGTACAATTCCGTACTCTTGCTTCAGAATTGTCCTGGAATAATGAGGCCCTCTGCGCGACCTTCAAAAAAGGCCTATCCAGCAACATTAAAGATGTTCTGGCCGCACGAGAAATTCCTGCTAATCTACATGAACTTATTCACCTAGCCACTCGCATTGACATGCGTTTTTCCGAAAGGCGTCAGGAACTCCGCCAAGATATGGACTCTGTTCGCACGAGGCGTTTCTCCTCCTCGGCTCCTCTCTCCTCTGGTCCCCTGCAATCTGTTCCTGTGCCTCCCGCCGTGGAGGCTATGCAGGTCGACCGGTCTCGCCTGACACCTCAAGAGAGGACACGACGCCGTATGGAGAACCTCTGCCTGTACTGTGCTAGTACCGAACACTTCCTGAGAGATTGTCCTATCCGTCCTCCCCGCCTGGAAAGACGTACGCTGACTCCGCACAAAAGTGAGACAGTCCTTGATGTCTACTCTGCTTCTCCACGTCTTACTGTGCCTGTGCGGATGTCTGCCTCTGCCTTCTCCTTCTCTACAGTGGCCTTCTTGGACTCTGGATCTGCAGGAAATTTTATTTTGGCCTCTCTCGTCAACAGGTTCAACATCCCGGTGACCAGTCTCGCCAGACCCCTCTACATCAATTGTGTAAATAATGAAAGATTGGACTGTACCATACGTTTCCGCACGGAGCCCCTTCTTATGAGCATCGGATCTCATCATGAGAGGATTGAACTTTTGGTCCTCCCCAATTGCACCTCGGAAATTCTCCTTGGACTTCCCTGGCTTCAACTTCATTCCCCTACCCTGGATTGGTCCACTGGGGAGATCAAGAGTTGGGGGTCCTCTTGTTCCAAGAACTGTCTAAAACCGGTTCCCAGTAACCCTTGCCGTAACTCTGTGGTTCCTCCAGTAACCGGTCTCCCTAAGGCCTATATGGACTTCGCGGATGTTTTCTGCAAAAAACAAGCTGAGACTCTACCTCCTCACAGGCCTTATGATTGCCCTATCGACCTCCTCCCGGGCACTACTCCACCCCGGGGCAGAATTTATCCTCTCTCTGCCCCAGAGACTCTTGCCATGTCCGAATACGTCCAGGAGAATCTAAAAAAGGGCTTTATCCGTAAATCCTCCTCTCCTGCCGGAGCCGGATTTTTCTTTGTGTCCAAAAAGGATGGCTCCCTACGTCCTTGCATTGACTACCGCGGTCTTAATAAAATCACGGTTAAGAACCGCTACCCCTTACCCCTCATCTCTGAACTCTTTGATCGCCTCCAAGGTGCCCACATCTTCACTAAATTGGACTTAAGAGGCGCCTATAACCTCATCCGCATCAGAGAGGGGGACGAGTGGAAAACGGCATTTAACACCAGAGATGGACACTTTGAGTATCTGGTCATGCCCTTTGGACTGTGCAACGCCCCTGCCGTCTTCCAAGACTTTGTCAATGAAATTTTTCGTGATCTGTTATACTCCTGTGTTGTTGTATATCTGGACGATATCCTAATTTTTTCTGCCAATCTAGAAGAACACCGCCAGCATGTCCGTATGGTTCTTCAGAGACTTCGTGACAACCAACTCTATGCCAAAATTGAGAAATGTCTGTTTGAATGCCAATCTCTTCCTTTTCTAGGATATTTGGTCTCTGGCCAGGGACTACAGATGGATCCAGACAAACTCTCTGCCGTCTTAGATTGGCCACGCCCCTCCGGACTCCGTGCTATCCAACGCTTTTTGGGGTTCGCCAATTATTACAGGCAATTTATTCCACATTTTTCTACCATTGTGGCTCCTATCGTGGCTTTAACCAAAAAAAATGCTGATCCCAAGTCCTGGCCTCCTCAAGCAGAAGACGCCCTTAAACGACTCAAGTCTGCCTTTTCTTCGGCTCCCGTCCTCTCCAGACCTGACCCTTCCAAACCCTTCCTATTGGAGGTTGATGCCTCCTCAGTGGGAGCTGGAGCTGTTCTTCTACAAAAAAATTCTTCCGGGCATGCTGTCACTTGTGGTTTTTTCTCTAGGACCTTCTCTCCAGCGGAGAGGAACTACTCCATCGGGGATCGAGAGCTTCTAGCCATTAAATTAGCACTTGAGGAATGGAGGCATCTGCTGGAGGGATCAAGTTCTCCTGTTATTATCTACACCGACCACAAGAACCTCTCCTACCTCCAGTCTGCCCAACGGCTGAATCCTCGCCAGGCCCGGTGGTCTCTGTTCTTTGCCCGATTTAATTTTGAGATTCACTTTCGTCCTGCCGATAAGAACATTAGGGCCGATGCTCTCTCTCGTTCCTCGGATGCCTCAGAAGTTGAACTCTCTCCGCAACACATCATTCCACCTGACTGCCTGATCTCCACTTCTCCTGCCTCCATCAGGCAGACTCCTCCAGGAAAGACCTTTGTTTCTCCTCGCCAACGCCTCGGAATCCTCAAATGGGGTCACTCCTCCCATCTCGCAGGTCATGCGGGTATCAAGAAATCTGTGCAACTCATCTCCCGCTTCTATTGGTGGCCGACTCTGGAGACGGATGTTGTGGACTTTGTGCGAGCCTGCACTATCTGTGCCCGGGATAAGACTCCTCGCCAGAAGCCCGCTGGTTTTCTTCATCCTCTGCCTGTCCCCGAACAGCCTTGGTCTCTGATTGGTATGGATTTTATTACTGATTTACCCCCTTCCCGTGGCAACACTGTTATTTGGGTGGTCGTTGATCGATTCTCCAAAATGGCACATTTCATCCCTCTTCCGGGTCTTCCTTCTGCGCCTCAGTTGGCTAAACAATTTTTTGTACACATTTTTCGTCTTCACGGATTGCCTACGCAGATTGTCTCGGATAGAGGCGTCCAATTCGTGTCTAAATTCTGGAGGGCTCTCTGTAAACAACTCAAGATTAAATTAAATTTTTCTTCTGCATATCATCCCCAGTCCAATGGACAAGTAGAAAGGATTAACCAGATCTTGGGTGATTATTTGCGACATTTTGTTTCCTCCCGCCAGGATGACTGGGCAGATCTCCTCCCATGGGCCGAATTCTCGTATAACTTCAGGGTCTCTGAGTCTTCCTCCAAATCCCCATTTTTCGTGGTGTACGGCCGTCACCCTCTTCCCCCCCTCCCTACTCCCTTGCCCTCTGGTCTGCCCGCTGTGGATGAAATTTCTCGTGACCTTTCCATCATATGGAGAGAGACCCAAAATTCTCTCTTACAGGCTTCATCACGCATGAAGAAGTTCGCAGATAAGAAAAGAAGAGCTCCCCCCGTTTTTTCCCCTGGAGACAAGGTATGGCTCTCCGCTAAATATGTCCGCTTCCGTGTCCCTAGCTACAAGTTGGGACCACGCTATCTTGGTCCTTTCAAAATTTTGTGTCAAATTAATCCTGTCTCTTATAAACTTCTTCTTCCTCCCTCTCTTCGTATCCCTAATGCCTTTCACGTCTCTCTTCTCAAACCACTCATCCTCAACCGTTTTTCTCCCAAGTCTGTTCCTCCCACTCCTGTTTCCGGCTCCTCAGACATCTTCTCGGTCAAGGAAATTCTAGCTGCCAAAAAGGTCAGAGGGAAAAAATTTTTTTTAGTGGACTGGGAGGGTTGTGGTCCTGAAGAGAGATCCTGGGAACCTGAGGACAACATCCTAGACAAAAGTCTGCTCCTCAGGTTCTCAGGCTCTAAGAAGAGGGGGAGACCCAAGGGGGGGGGTACTGTTACGCT
This sequence comes from Hyla sarda, assembly GCF_029499605.1. NCBI lineage: Eukaryota > Metazoa > Chordata > Amphibia > Anura > Hylidae > Hyla > Hyla sarda. The sequence goes on from NC_079189.1 coordinate 486,515,880, forward strand.
GAGCGCTCCGGGTCCCCGCTCCTCCCCGGAGCGCTCGCTTCACTCTCCCCGCGGCAGCGCTCCAGTCACGTCCTCTGACCCGGGGCGCTGCGATTCCGCTGCCAGCCGGGATGCGATTCGCGATGCGGGTAGCGCCCGCTCGCGATGCGCACCCCGGCTCCCCTACCTGACTCGCTCTCCGTCTGTTCTGTCCCGGCGCGCGCGGCCCCGCTCCCTAGGGCGCGCGCGCGCCGGGTCTCTGCGATTTAAAGGGCCACTGCGCCGCTGATTGGCGCAGTGGTTCCAATTAGTGTTTACACCTGTGCACTTCCCTATATCACCTCACTTCCCCTTCACTCCCTCGCCGGATCTTGTTGCCTTAGTGCCAGTGAAAGCGTTCCTTGTGTGTTCCTTGCCTGTGTTTCCAGACCTTCTGCCGTTGCCCCTGACTACGATCCTTGCTGCCTGCCCCGACCTTCTGCTACGTCCGACCTTGCTTTTGCCTACTCCCTTGTACCGCGCCTATCTTCAGCAGCCAGAGAGGTGAGCCGTTGCTAGTGGATACGACCTGGTCACTACCGCCGCAGCAAGACCATCCCGCTTTGCGGCGGGCTCTGGTGAAAACCAGTAGTGGCTTAGAACCGGTCCACTAGCACGGTCCACGCCAATCCCTCTCTGGCACAGAGGATCCACTACCTGCCAGCCGGCATCGTGACAATCACAGAGGTATTGTAGACCTGTAAGATCTAGAATCAACATATGTTGCCTTTTAGCCTATGTTCACACACTGGAATTTCCATGCAGAATTCCACATTAGTATTCCACACAGAGATTCACAGAAACATCTGGCTTGGAAATTCAAATTCCTGGACTGTCAGGAGGCCTCTCATATACCTTAGATTGTTGGCAAATCCCACAAGCTCCTAGCTGGCATATATTTCAGGCCTACACCTCCTAAAATATTTGGCACACCTTACTACATTGCAATTAAGATTACTTGTCTTTTTTGAATGACAACATCTTTGATCTGATACCTACTATTAATAGTAGTCAAGTATATCCAGAGTTTCTATACAAATTCTCTGCATTCCTTAGGAAATGCTCAGTGTACATTACAGTGTACATTATGCATAGATCTAAATTGGGTGCAGTGGCTTACAATAAGGATAAGTTGGCTCATAGCAAATATCAAAATGGTTTCACTTTCCTGCGCTGGGTTATAGCAACAAACTACAAAGGACATAAGGATCTGGTACCCGCCCCAGCTTACTTTTCCTATGACTCATGCAGCTCAGGTGTGATAGCCTAAGGGGTGTAGGGTATGGGGAGTGTAGCTGTGCGGGTATAAAAGGGTGTTTGTTAACCCTTACTATTCGTGACTCCAGGTTGAGGGCTCCTCTATAAAGCTTTTCCTACCGCCTCCCTACCCAGGAACGATAGGGATGTATATGATGATAGGTTTGAAGTAGATAATAATAATGAATTGTCCACAACCGGAAAGCTTCTGTAAACTGTGTTAACTTTACTGAAGATTTTCTGTACACTTCATTAACATGACAGCCTCTTATCATAACAACAGCTTCCTTTGGAGATTGACAATGGTTGGGACTTTAGCTTTAGAAGTCTTTTAGTCTATTGCACTGTTCCACTGGATTTAGGGGAATTAATTGCGGTCCAGTAGTCACGCTAGCATTAGCAGGAATTAGAGTAAAACTCACGATTTTTTGTTCTACTGAAGCTGTAGGTTTTGAGGCCTAGCATGTCTTTGAAAGTTGCATAGCACACCGTCCTGTTAGTCCGGCATCCACGAGAGCAGCAACCCAAGAGAGCGAAAATTGGACGCAGCTCCCTTACATGGGCAGGGGCTGGACTAATGCTAATTGGTCCATACTGATGTCAATCACTATTACAGAGATTTGTGGGTAACACGTGACCCAAGGACCTCCTAAGGTCCTGCAACATACCATAGAGGTTACTAGCATGGTCACATGACCGAAGGTCCTGCGACGTTGAACAAGGTAAGTACTATACATTCCTATAAAATATAGCTATGATTATTAATATGTATATTTATTAACATTTAAGTTAGACTTAAGGAGAGGCGACTAGGGGCTGTCCCACCTGAGGAACCCTACCTGAACGTAGTTACTCTGACATTGGGGACCTCTGCACTAGGTACTGGATGCAATACGGTACCGGGAAACCACACAGGCATATATAAGGAGGCCCTTTTCAGTATTGACTGCTTGTGATAGTAACTTACCTATCTATCTCTGTGCTCATTCTGTTTATTTTGGTTTTGTGACTTTTGGCTTGGCTTTTGACTTCCCTTTGATACTCAGCTACTGTACTTCGTGCTCTCCAGGTTTAGACTCGGCACTCTGACTACATATTTTTATGTGTGCGTGTTTAGGTTTGTTTTCTGTTAGTCGTGTACCTCCAGCCTTTCCCGACTTTTTGTCAGTTTTGTAGTCTATTGTTTTAACTTTTTGACTGTGCCTCACTTATTTAGGAAGTGACTGTCACCGTGGTTACGGACCTATCGTCTAGGGCAGGTACGTAAGTAGACAGGGACAGAGTAGTGGGTGAGCATAGTGTGCACTCCTTCCCTGCCTTTATGGTCACAGATGTTAATATATTTACATGCGTCAGGTTGTCTAATCCTTGGCTGCTTTTAGAGACCCACAGTTCTCATCGGCATCATGTACTATATTACTCGGTACTTTATATATGCTGTAAATAAAGATTGATTATTATACATCCTTTTCTTTTTTATGTTATTGCTAACTCTTTCATGTATACTTGTCTTACTTGTGTAAATATCTTGGATTGTTTTGCACACCTCAATATTTCAGTCCTGTGCTGGTTTACTTATCTTTTTGGAACCAAAAAGACCTAGACACATGGGCTGTCTCTATAATCACTGGCCATCATGACTGTGTTTTTCATTTTAGAGACACATGTTCATTAAAGGGCTTATCTGATTTAAATAACAAACTACAGATTACTAGGGTTATAAAAACAAAATAGAGTATACTCTCCAAACCTGTTCTGGTGCCATTACTTTCATCCGCTTTGGTACCTCTTGTTACTTGCACTGATGATACAAGTATATGCAGACAACTAGCAGGCTAACCCTTACAAAAGGCCCCATCTATGGACAAAACTGTTTTGGATTTTTATGCAGATGTGTCTGTGGGGAAAAATCACATTAAAGACCCTCACAAGAATATTAAAGTAAAAGCTATTTTTTTACTTGATCCTATTTTTCTTAATGTATTTTGCAGACCCTATATTACTGTACTGTATAATAATTATGGACTAAACTTTTAGTTAGTTGCAGTTACCTATAAAGTACCCATTCTATGATGAAATGAGAACACACATTACACACAGAGCCATATTATTGTATCTGGAATCTGTTACAGGGCACAAGTTAATCTTTTAAAAATTGTATAAATTTAAACAGTATAAGGAAAAGGGGACAATATATCAGTGGAATGTGACTACAAAGTGAAGCCAATATACAGACCTCTACTGAAAGGTATTGTTAATTGTCGAATTTTGGGGGAGGTATAAGCTTATTGGGAATTTAATTGCTTTTTGGAGATATTGTAAAATATTTTTATTTTATAGAATATATTTTATCCACAAAAAATGTAATAACATGAAATAATCGGCAGTTTTTCCCAGAAATCTTGTATATTACTAGCACCATCAGGTTCTACTTACAAAAACTGCACTTTATGTATAGTTGATACTGACAAAAGGTTGGTTTTCACTAGAGATGTTTGGTTCGGTCCAAATTTATTTGTGGCGAATCACTATTAAAACTGCTATTTCTGGCCTGCAAAGAGGCTCAATAGGGGTGTAGAACACTTTGCTTTGTCCTTACACGCATATGGAGTGTGCTGTGTTAGTGAAATAATACTGTTATTCAGTATGACATGCAGATTACAGGCATCGCTATTAGAATCCCTGTAGCAGAGTGTCTGGATGTGGCAGATTTTTTTTTTTTTTTTTTTTAAAGTAGAAATTTTTATTTTCCTTAAGAGAAACAAATAAACAGTTGTGCAGTAACAAGTAACAATCAGTTGAAATGCTTACAAAAGGTAATCAGGTAGATACCTCCGATCTATAAAACCATTGCATTGGCATAAAGACTGCGAGAAAGCATACAAGATTGTAGCCGTGCTGGTCACAAGTCAGTCATGAGAGACATGTATCTAGAGGTGAGCGTGGAGAGCTAAAACAACTATCTATCTAATCAGAGTTATAGCAACTGTTTAGAGAGAGGTTCAGAGAGAGGGAAGAAAGAGAGGTACTAAGGCAACAGGGTAGTGGAAGAGAAAGAGAAAGTGGTAGTTAAGGAAAGGGGGAAAGAGAGGGTAGGAAAAGAGCATATGAGTACAAGAATGGTAGTGGTACAAAGTGTTACAGGTAGCGCATCGGTGGGTTCCCAAGTGCGGTGAGCAGGTTCGTTCCCCTCCTCGTGGCTGCGATCTGGAGTTTGAGTTGGGAACTCAACATACCCGGGAGATTCCCTGGACTGGGTGGGTGGAGTGTGAGGTGTATAATGTTCTGTAAGAGTCAGTAGATAGGAAGGCAGTCCATGGGCCCCATATTAGGTGATGTTTCGTTGCCTGATGTCTGGAGTCAGCTAGGAGCTCCTCCATCCGGTGAAGGTGGGAGAGTTCCTGAAACCAGGATGAGAGTGTAGGTGGGGAGGCGGATTTCCAGTTCCTTGGTATGACTGTTCTCGTTGCTAGGACCATGAAGCCCGCGAGGCGTGCTTGCCATTTCGGTAAAGGAGATGGGAACATGGATAGCAGGAGGGGGCCAGGTAGTTTAGGGAGTTGTATGGATGTCAGCCTATGAATGAGGTCTAAGACTTGGGACCAGAAGGAGGTCAGGGCTTTACATGTCAGCCAAATATGTGTCATATTTCCCCCAGGTTCTCCGCATCTCCAACACGTGTCAGAAACACCCGGGTAAAATTTTGCGAGGAGGGAGGGGACTCTGTACCACCTAGTTAGTATTTTATAATTCGTTTCCTGAGCTTTGCAGGAGGTGGACAGTTTATGGCATTGCAGTAACGCTTTCTTCCAATCCTCGTCAGAGAAGCATGTGTCTAGTTCCTTCTCCCACCCGTTTCTATAAGGTAATGGGGTGGTCCGTAAGGAGTCTAGTAGGAGAGAATATAGAGTGCTAATCGGACGGAAAGTCCTGTCAGAGGCTACACATAGCTTCTCGAACGGAGAGAGGGTGCGGTGTAGATGGAGGGGGAATTTGGAAGTCTTGTAAAAGTGATGCAGTTGTGAATACTGGAAGGATTGTGTGAAAGATGTAGGGGGACCACCACATAGGGCATCAAGTGGTTTAAGGGAGGTCGGCGTGAGGAGGTGGAAGAATGTGGGAGAGTCGGCCCTGGACATTCCTAAGAAGAGAGAGGCAGAGTGTGCTGCTGGGAAGAGGGGGTTGCCAAAAACAGGCGTCAGTGGACCCTCGGGCGTGTAGATCGCGAGGGTAGGTAAGAAGTGTCGTTTGATGTGTGCAATCGAGGCTGTGACTGGAGGCATGTCTGTGGTGAGGTGAGGAGGAAGTTTTTTCCCAGGGAGCCACAGTAGCGTTTTGGGGTCTAGTGAAGTGGCGTCTCGTTCTAGGGCTATCCAGAGTTTGTTTTTGTCAAGTGTGTGGCAATCCAGTACTCTGGCTAGGACCGCTGCAAGGTGGTAGTGAAGACAATGAGGGAGACCCAGGCCACCGTCAAGTTTGCGCATGGATAGGATCTCCCTGTTGAGTCTCGGGGGTTTATGGGCCCTGACAAAGCTAGTGAAGAGGGCAGAGACCTCCCTGAAGAAAGAGCGTGAGAGGAGTGTCGGTATAGCAGAGAACAGATAGAGTAGGCGGGGTAGGACATTCATTTTCAGGATGTTAATCCGTCCTATCCAGGAAAAGTCTCTGCGCTCCCACCTGGCAAGGTCCCGCCCCAGCATTTTCAATAACGGGGGGAAGTTTAGAGTGTAAGTATCAGACAGGTTGGAGGGGATCTGGACACCTAAATATTTTAGGGATCTGTCACACCATTTGAAGGGGTATGTAGTACGGAGATGATTGACCAGTTCTGAAGGAAGGGTAATATTGAGGGCCTCGCTTTTGGATGGATTTAACTTGTAATTGCTATGGTAAGAGAATGTGCGTATGGTGGAGAGAAGCGAGGGGAGAGATATAAGGGGGGCAGACAGGTATAGCAGGAGGTCGTCTGCAAAGGCGGTGCATTTGCACTGGCACGAGGGGGTCTGGAGTCCCTTGATGTCTTTGTTTTGCCGGATGGCGTTAAGCAGATGTTCCATGCACAAAATGTATAGAATCGGGGATAGGGGACAGCCTTGCCTCGTGCCATTGCCAATGTCAAACGGTGGGGATAGGAGGCCGTTCACTCTGACCTGAGCTTGTGGATTAGAGTAGAGAGCCATTATACGAGCCTTCATCAGGGTGCCCAACCCAATCTGAGACAGAGTGGCGTCAAGAAAGCCCCAATCCACACGGTCAAACGCCTTCTCCGCGTCATGGCAGATTTTTTTATGAAATTTTTGTTTAATTTCATTTTATTTACATTTTTTGATTACCCATTCTGGTGAGCATTGAGCTAGTGGTGCGCCGCGAGTCGAGCTACCACCTGTTCCAGCCCCTGCCTCTCAGCACACCACTGAAAGTCCACTTGAAAAGGGAGGAACTGCAGTACCAGCAACTTGGACAGGAGCACATTCAGTTTCTGTGCCATTGGATAAGTGGGCGCATAAAGCTAGAAGTGGCTGCAGTGAAAAAGCTTGTACTTGTATCTTAAAATTGAGCTGGCGGTCCTCCGCCAGGTGAGATACCCCCTGTTCCAGCCCCTGCTTCTCAGCACCCCCCGGACTGTGAAAGTGCGAATGTTTCATTTAATCAGTTATGTTTCATTGTTATCGCTCCAAGCTGTTTCATTGGATTCTTGTGATAATTCCACAGGTAACAAGACGGCGACGACCATAGGGCCTCAGTCTTGAAAAGATTACATCGATTTTTTTTTTTATTAAAAATTTGTATTAGATTCCCAAGTTTACTGTCCTGGTCTTTACTTACTAATACTGTATGACCACAAAACCCAAACTAACAAGGAGTCACATGACGGCATTATGACAGAGCCTAGAGGTGGCAGCAGCATGAGCAGACCATAATCTGGCAGATTGACAGATTGGCAAGAGGAGACCATACAGTGGCTGAATGACACAGCCTGCAGCTCGCAGTAGCATGAGGAGACCATAGGGCCTCACAATCCCTAAGATTAAAAGATGAATTTTTAAATTTAAATTGAAGATTTATGGTAGCTAGTGCTACCATAAAAGATGTATTGTCCCAGGCCCAGCAGCATCAGTTAACCATATAGAGGCTGAATGACACAGCCTGCAGCTCGCGGCAGCATGAAGAGACCATAGGGCCTCACAATCCCTAAAATGTAAAGATGAATTTTAAAATTGAAATTGAAGATTTATGGTAGCTAGTGCTACCATAAAAATTTGTAGCTAATGTCCCAGACCCAGCAATATCAGTAAACCATATAGTGGCTGAATGACACAGCCTGCAGCTTGTGGCTGCATGAGTAGAATATACAGTGGCTGAATGGCACAGCCTGGAGTTGGCAGCAGCATGAGTAGAACATACAGTGGCTGAATGGCACAGCCTAGAGTTGGCGGCAGATGAGGAGACCATATAGTGGCTGAATGGAACAGCCTGGAGTTGGCGGCAACATGAGTAGAACATACAGTGGCTAAATGGCACAGCCGGGAGTAGGCAGCATATGAGGAGACCATATAGTGGCTGAATGGCACTGTACTGGAGTTGGCGGCAGCATGAGTAGAACATATAGTGGCTGAATGGCACAGCCTGGAGTTGGTAGCATATGAGAAGACCATATAGTGGCTTAATGGCACAGTCTGGAGTCTGCGGAAGCATGTGGAGACCATATGGTGGCTGAATGAGATTGGAGTTTGTAGCAGCAGCATCAGGAGTCCTGAAAGTGACCCGGTGACCCGCTGCGGTGGGTGGCAATACCACTAACCGGTGATGAAGGTGGGTGAAAAAAGATCTGATACGGAGAATTGTTTGTGACTGGGAAGCAGCACCTTAAATCTGATTGGCAATATCCATATTTGTAAAGTGTTGGTGTGGCACCATGGTCAATCTACTCTGATGCATCAGGCATTGGTGGGTGGAAACTAAACACCTGCTCTGATGGCACACTACTGGCCTGGCAGGACAGCTTTTCTAGGGCAAACTCTGCTAGTTGCGACCAAAAATCAAGTTTGGCTGGCCAGAAGTCCAGCGGATCTTCAAGGTGTGTTGGCATGGACTTGTCAAGGTATGCCACCACCTGCTGGTTCAGGTCCTGCTCCAGGTCTACCTGCTGCTGATGAATTGCTTCACTATGCGGGTGAAGAAAGGTACTCATCAGCAACTGTAGGCTGCTGCTGATGGAGCTGGTATTGCTCCTGCCACCCCACCCCTCCCCAGCAGCCATGACAGTGGAAGGGGAGCGCAGACTCCCAGTCTCCATCTCCACTGTATGCTGCCACGGCGTGTCCTCATAACCCTCTAGCTCTCTGGCTGCTCCTGCTCCTCCTCTCCTGTCAGATGACTAGAAAAACTGCCCATTTTGCAAAACCTAAACTGTGCTCCACTGTGCCCCTCCCCCTCTCCCTCCTCCTCCAGTTCAGCCCCCACAGGGCTCATGTGGCTGTAAGATGTAGGGGCCAAGTCTCCATTGCCCTGACCAGCAATCCTTTCCAACACGTGCTGTAGGAAATGAACCAGCGGAATGACGTTGTTCATCCCATAATCCTGGTGACTGACTAATAATGTGGCTTCCTCAAAGGGTCCGAGCAAATGGCAGGTGTCACATATGAGCTGCCACTGGTTGACATTGACGTTACACAAGGGAGTTCCCCTATCCGCTTGGGATATCAAGAAATCAGTGATTTTCTCTGCTCGTATAGTCGGGCCAACATATGGAGGGTGGAATTCCAATGTGTGGCAATGTCACAAATCAGACTATGTTGTGGGATACAGTTCTGACTCTGCAGCTCAAGGAGGGTGTGCTTTGCGGTGTATGAGTGGCTGAAGTGCATGCAAAGTTTCCTTCCCATTGTTAGGATGTCTTGCAAATCGTGGGAACACTTCAGGAACCGCTTGACAACCAGATTGAACATGTGTGCCATGCAGGGCACATGGCTCAGCCTTCCTTGTCGCAGCGCAGACAAGATGTTCTTTCTGCTAAGAGGTGGTTAGCACTTATTGAAGTTTACACTATTGATTGTAGGCAAATTGCAGCAGGTACTCCTATTATGGGAAGAAACAGGGCTAGATAGTGCGCCCTTCTGCATTCAGGCCTCATACAATAATAGTATTTAGCAATACTGCATAATAACAATCTGCTTTAACCCTGTATGTTATATATGCAACTGTGATATAGGAAGCTATACTGTCAGTATATGGTGCTGGTCTTGGTCGTTTTTATGTCTGTAACCTGGTGAACATTACTATAAAGATATATGTTGTTATGCTTTTTTTAAAAAAAATTATCCAATAAAAGCAAATTTTTAATGTATTGGCATCAACTTGGTTCTTTTTGGTATAAAAGATGTTCTTTCCGTTGTCAGTCACCACAGTTCCCATTTCCAGTTTTTGTGGAGTAAACCATGCCCCGATGCCTCTTTATGAATGACTTTTAGAAGTTCCTCCCCTATGTGACTGTGCCAAGGCAAACCATATGAAGAACAGTGTGACACTGCTGTGCCTTGCACACATGGTATGCACTTGTCTGTGCAGTGGAGGCTGAGGACACGGAGGAGGAGGAGGCGGAGTTGCACACTGTCACAGCCTTAGAGCGTGAAGGAGGAAGCGGCGTGACCTGTCCAAGTTGGTGTTTTGGCTATGCAGGAACCACATTCACCCAGTGGGCCGTAAAGGACATGTATTGTCCCTGACCACAGTTACAGCTTCAAACGTCGGTGCTGCCGGGCACTTTGGTACACACTGACAGGCTCAAGGACTGGCCCACCTTCTCTTCCACAAAATTGTGCAGGGCTGGTACTGCCTTCTTTGCAAAGAAATGATGGCTTTGCAGTTCTCTGAAAGGTGCAGAGTCCACCACTTGAAAAGGGAGGGACTGCAGCACCAGCAACTTGGACAGGAGCACATTCAGCTTCTGGGCCGTTGGATGAGTGGGCGCATACAGTTGTCTCTTGGACATGGCTTTGCTGATGGATTGTTGGGGGAATGATACCTAAAAGTTGGAGGAGCAGGAGCATCTTGAGCGACAGAAGGAGGGCATGACACACAACTCCCTTCGGCTGAGGTGGTGGAGCCTTGGCTGGCTGAAAGAGGGAGCGGTGTGCCACTGGGTGATGCAGCAGACTGGACCACTACATTAGAGCCATGGTTCACCCAGGTTGCTTCATGGTGGCGCAGCATATGTTGACGCAGGGCCGTGGTGCCAACATTGGGACCCTGGAAATGCTGCACATTCTGCCGACACATCTTGCATGTGGCTATGTTAACCTCCTCCGGATGCTTGATGAAAAACTGCCACACCGCTGAGTAGCTGATTTTCCCACCAACAGTCCGGCCTAATTGACTGCTACTGCCGCTGTCTCCAGGAACCCCTGTTCCACTAGCTCCTGGGAAGGTAGGCTGCCGCGAAGCAGGTGGTCTCCCCCAGGCACGTTTGGCTCCAGAAGTTCCACTACTGCCACCATGCTGACTGCCAACCATGCTACCACCTTGTTGGCTCTGCTGCTGCCTCACGGGCAACCTGCAAACCTCTTCTACTGATGACAATGAAACCCCTTCTGCACCCGGCTGCCAATTGCGATCGGCTTCTTCATCATGTCTGCACGTCACTGATGTCCTCTTCAGGTTCCTCACCAGTGTCTGCTTCAGGACCCTGAACACTGGCAACACCGCCTCCCATGTCACTCTCCTCATCACTACTTGCCCGCCTAGCAGAGGAAGGGGTGGATGTCCTCTATTAGATCATCCTTAGTGAATAGTGGAGCTGAACCCACAGCATAAGATACATCTTTAGGAGAGAGAACAGCATAGGACAGAGGCAATGGGAGGACAGGGACTGCCAACTGAGGGTTGTGTCTGAGGAACCCACCGACTGTTTACTGGGGGTATCAGATGTCACTTGTGATTAAGTGGATGACTGTGTTAACCAATCGATGACAGCAGCTGGGTTGCTGGTCGAGACATTAGCTGATACCGGGAGCTCAGGCCTCTCGCTGTGACTACTGCTGCCACTCGCCCCTATTCTGCTGCGACCTCTGCCTGATGAATTTAGGCCTCTACCACTCCTCTGTGCATGTCCTGGCACATCTCTGCCTGACATACTTAGTGCGTATATGAGGGGAGTACAATACGCTTCACTGCGTTTAAAACAGTATTTGTCTAGAACAGCAGCAGGTGTGTACTTTTGGCTGTGCTTTCACAGTATCTAGGCCCTTGACAGATTAACAGGTACAAAATAGTACACTACTTTGATTTAGGTATGTGGCATGCACTTATGTGGGCACAAAAATGTGTTACAGTACGCTTAAAGCAGTGGAGTAAAACATCAGCCGGTGATAACTTTTGCCTGGACTTTCACAGTATCTAGGCCCTTGACAGATTAAGAGGTACAATATAGTACACTATTTAGATGTAGGTATGTGGTATGCACTTATGAGGGCAGAAAAATGTGATACAGTACGCTTAAAAAACGTATTGGAGTAAAACACCAGCTGGTGATTACTTTTGCCTGGCCTTTCACAGTATCTAGGCCCTTGACAGATTAACAGGTACAAAATAGTACACTATTTAGATGTAGGTATGTGGCATGCACTTATGAGGGCAGAAAAATGTCCTACAGTACGCTTAAAGAAGTAGTGAAGTACAACACCAACCAGTGATTACTCTTGCCTGGACTTTCACAGTATCTAGGCCCTTGACATATTAACAGGTACAAAATAGTACACTATTTAGATGTAGGTATGGGGTATGCACTTATATGGGCACAAAAATGCGCTACAGTACACTTAAAGAAGTAGTGGAGTAAAACATCAGCCGGAGATTACTTTTGCCTGGACTTTCACAGTATCTAGGCCCTTGACAGATTAACTCCTTAACGACGAAGGACGTATATTTACGTCCTGTTCCGACTCCCGCTATATCACCCTGCATCATATCGGGTCGGTCCTGGCGGCAATCAACGGCCGGGACCCGCGGCTAATACAGGACATCACCGATCGCGGTAATGCCCTGTATTAACCATTCAGACGCGGCGATCAAAGCTGACCGCCGCATCTGAAGCGAAAGTGAAACTATCCTGGTTGCTCATTCGGGCTGTCCGGTGAAATCGCAGCCTCCCGAACAGCTTACAGGACACCGGGAGGGACCTTACCTGCCTCCTCGGTGTCCAATTGGCAAATGACTGCCCCGTGCCTGAGATCCAGGCAGGAGCAGTCAAGCGCCGATAACACTGATCACAGGCATGTTAATACATGCCAGTGATCCGTGTAAAAGATCAGTGCATGTAATGTTATAGGCCCCTATGGAGGCTATAACATTGCAAACAAAAAGTAAAATAAAAGTGTTAAAGATCATTTAACCCCTTCCCTAATAAAAGTTTGAATCACCCCCCTTTTCCCATTAAAAAAATAAAACAGTGTAAATAAAAATAAACATATATGGTATCACTGTGTGCGTAAATGTCCGAACTATAAAAATATATTGTTAATTAAATCGCACGGTCAATGGCGTACACGTAAAAAAAATTCCAAAGTCCAAAAAAACGTATTTTTGGTCACTTTGTATACCATTAAAAAATGAATAAAAAGTGATCAAAAAGCCTGATCAAAACAAAATACCGATAAAAACTTCAGATCACGGTGCAAAAAATGAGCCCTCATACATCCCTGTACGTGGAAAAATTTTAAAAAGTTATAGGGGTCAGAAGAGGACATTTTTAAATGTATAAATTTTCCTGCATGTAGTTATGATTTTTTCCAGAAGTACGACAAAATTAAACCTAAATGGCGTTTTTTCTTCGATTTTTCTCACAATGATTTTTTTTTCCATTTCGCCGTGGAATTTTGGGTAAAATGACTAATATCACTGCAAATTAGAATTGGTGACACAAAAGATAAGCCATAATATGGATTTTTAGGTGGAAAAATTGAAAGGGTTATGATTTTTAAAAGGTAAGGAGGAAAAAACGAAAAAGCAAAAACTGAAAAATCCTGCGTCCTTAAGGGATTAAAGGGGTAAAAAAAAAAAAAAAATGGAAAAAACTTTTTTTATGTCAACTGGCTCCAGAAAATTAAACAGATTTGTAAATTACTTCTATTAAAAAATCTTAATCCTTTCAAAAATTATCAGCTGCTGAAGTTGAGTTGTTGTTTTCTGTCTGCAACAGTGCTCTCTGCTGACATCTCTGCTTGTCTCTGGAACTGCACAGAGTAGAAGGGGTTTGCTATGGGGATTTGCTTCTAAACTGGGCAGTTCCCGAGACACGTGTCATCAGAGAGCACTTAGACAGAAAAGAACAACTCAACTTCAGCAGCTCATAAGTACTGAAAGGATTAAGATTTTTTAATAGAAGTAATTTACAAATCTGTTTAACTTTCTGGAGCCAGTTGATATATAAAAAAACGTTTATTCCTGGAAACCCCCTCAACAGGTACAAAGTAGTACACTACTTAGATGTAGGTATGTGGTATGCACTTAGAAGGGCAGAAACATGCGCTACAGTATGCTTAAAAAAACATATTTTTGCACAACACCAGCAGCACACAACAGAGCTGCAGCACACAGTCGCTGTGTACTAGACCTAAAATTACACTCTCTCACAGACTATTAGGAATGCGCTGCTGGGTGTGTATTATACCGTCTACAGACTAGTATAACCAGCAGACCATTTGTTGTGGAACAAAGAGGCGAGAAAAGTGCGCTACAGTATGCTTAAAAAAGTAAGCCGGTGATTACTTTTGCCTGGCCTTTCACAGTATCTAGCCACTTGACAGATTATAGATTACAAAATAGTACACTACTCAGATGAAGGTATGTGTTATGCACCTATTAGGGCAGAAAATTGTGCTACAGTACGCCTAAAAAACTTATTGGAGTAAAACAGCAGCCGGTGATTACTTTTGTCTGGCATATCACAGTAACTAGGCCCTTGACAGATTAACAGGTATGGCTGGATTCACATCACGTTTTTACCGATACGGGACCGCATACGGCTGGAGGGAGCTAAAACTGGGCGCTCCCGTATCCCTGCCGTATGCAGCCTTTATGTAATTCATTTCAATGAGCCAACCGGAGTGAAACGCTGACTCCGGTCGGCTCATTTTTGCCCCGTATGTGGTTTTCCCACCGCACATAAAACCGTAGTCGACCACGGTTTGAGGTCCGGTGGAAAACCACATACAGGGCAAAAATTAGCCAACCGGAGTCAGCGTTTCACTCCGGTCGGCTCATTGAAATTGATTACATACGGGCGGCATATGACAGGGATACGGGAGCACAAGGTTTTAGCTCCCCCCCAGCCGTATGCAGTCCTGTATTGGTAAAAATGTGATGTGAACCCAGCCTACAAAATAGTACACTACTTAGATGTAGGTATGTGGTATGCACTTATGTGGTCAGAAACATGCTCTACAGTATGCTTAAAAAACGTATTTTTTCACACCAGCAGTACACAACAGTGCTGCAGCTGTCACGCACCTGAATGCGGGCTGTCACAAAACTAGATGTGGATCCTCTACCTGTGTTGCTGATGACTCGGACCTTATTGGGGAGTGGAGTCTAAGGTGCCGCTGGTCTTCATCAGAGCCAACCGCAAAGCAGGATGGATTTGCTGTGGCAGGTGACACCCAGGTCGCTACCCCCGACATGACTCGACCACACAGGTAACTGGGCAAAGCGGGGTACCGGAGGATGACGCAGAGACATAGTCAATGTAGCAGAAGGTCTAGGCTGACGGCAAAGGTTCGGAGTCAAGAAATGTAGCAGGAAGGTCTGGAAACACGGGTAGGCAAAACAGGCAATGGGAATGCTTTCTCTTAGGCAATGAGCACTGAAGATCCGACAGGGGGGCGTTTGAGGTGCAAAAAACTTATAACATGGTGACAGGTGTATACACTAATTATGGGCACGCTGGCCCTTTAAATTTCAAAGCTCCGACACGCATGTGCACCCTAAGGAACGGGGACACGCGTGCTGGGGCCGAGAGGAAGCAGCAGCAGGAGTGGAGCAAGGTAAGGGATTTATTTACAAATCTGTTTAACTTTCTGGCACCAGTTGTTTTCCACCGGAGTACCCCTTTAAGGCCAAAATAAGTTAAATACTTTATTTTAATTATTTTTCTTTCCATTAGTTTTGGCAGTGTCCCACAACCTGTCTCTCCAGCTTGATGGGAGTAATAATATTGCAATATTGCATTCTCCTTAGAGCATAGACATATAAGACACACTGGGGCTAAAAAAACAAACACAAAAAAGCTTAGAACTTCATGTACTGTGTCCATAGATGCATCTATTCTGAACCCAGGACCTCATTTTGCCATCACAATGTATAAGTTGTATAAGACAATGAAATAAATGAGTCCTTCATTCTGCTGGGTTTGTGTATGAAAACAGTCTTAAATAGAGTTTCCACTTTTTTTTTTTTTTTTTTTAAACCCCTTAACCCTTTTTCACCTTAAGGGGTATTCCAGGCAAAACCTTTTATATATATATATATATATATATATATATATATATATATATATATAAAAACAAAAAATATTGCAGCACGACTCAAAAAAATATAGTGGGTGCCAAGCAAACCAGGCCCGATCAAGGCCAGCAGATACTAGAACCAAGCAAAAAGGTGCAGCACTCCAATTCCGGTAGAAAAAGATTTGTGTATTTATTCACCACATCTCAAAAATACAGCAACGTTTCAGCTCAACAATAGAGCCTTTCTCAAGCTTAGTGACAACTGCTAGGTAGGGGGTTTTTATACCCAATCAAGTGTGTATAATCAACATACAATTAAAACAATCCAAAGTGTACAATTCATAATCAATACAGTGCAGTGGATTAATAAGTGCTCATACATAGAGTACTATTACAGTACATAAAGTGCTGGATGATTAAAAACATATACATAGATAAAAAATGCTTGAAACTGTAGACTCATAGTTAATAACATAATTATTGGTATGTAAAACACCTGTAGTGAACATGATTATATAATATAGTCGCATGGAAGAACTCACCCGCTCTGTGTGTCTAATGGCGCTGACGGCTTGTGGTATTCGGCTGTGCGCGTGCGCCAACCTTCTGATGCGGTCGGCTCGTACTGACTCGCCGGACGCATGCGTCAGAAACCAAAACACACGAGTCATGTGCTAAAGCACATGGCTTGTATGTCAGCTGACCCGTTGCCACGGATACCTCCGACGCAACAAGCTGTCGTAGGTGTCCGAAACGGGAAATGTATAATGAGTACATAGAATAACATGTGGTGGATGTGACATTATTAGTATGAGACATCACTAGTGCGTAATATTAACAAATTAGTACTAGAACATAACTAGTACTAGATGGTGCTTGGTGTAACACCTGTGCAGAAGTACTCAAAATTAAATACATAAACATTCTGTGAACATACATTGTAATATTATTATGTGTAATTATATAAGGATTCAATTGAATCTAGAGTGTGTTCCACCCATATAGAGGGTCATATATACCCATATACCTCTATTCTAGGCATTTTATGTGACTATTGCTGTGCCTTTATTAATACTTATCTATTTGTTCATGTTTTCAGATTGTTACAATACTTGAACAAGACGCTGGAAGAACATCACACGCTCTGAATAGTTGTATTTGCTTATTCTGCACCATCTATTCCAATAAAAACAGTACACTAACTATGGTGGTTGTGGCACTATATTTAGACTTTGAAGTGGATTGATTATATCTTTCTTATAAGTAGACATCCACGGGCGGTCATAGGTATAGGTCAGACCTGTGGTTGGTGCAGGCATCTGGGTCAAACACATTTGTTTGGTTTAAATATATTTGTTCGATTATATTTATTTTGTAATAATTTTTTTTCACATTGTTTATTTTTATTTTTTTATTTTTATACTTTTATATTTTTTTATTCTTTATATTTTTTCATTACATTTCTTTATTCCTTTATTTACTATATCTTGGTGGTCTACCCTAGAACAGGTTGGCATGCATGAGGGATGGTGTGGTATATGTGTCCTAGCAGGTGCTGCTGAAATAGCGGGCACACTCCCGTTTTGGCTGTAGATGGAGTTTCTCTGGAGGTAGGGGACTTCTGTTCCCTCTGTACCGGAGAGACTTCTGGTGGTGTTGGTGGGGCTTCTTGTTAGGTGGCTCAACCAGTACCCTACAAACCAGGGAGTTAAGTGACACACACACCAGTCCCTTTGCCTTCAGTTGGAGATCATGTGACCACAACTTGTATCCTATTTAATTATTTGTTTCTTTATTCATTTTGTTTAAAAAAAAATTTTTTTAAAACAATGTTTTTACTTGATGATGGACTTTAGTTTTATTTATATTTATTTCTTTATTCTTTCTTTATATTTTTTTATATTTATTACATCTTCTTTATTTATTACTCTTTTATTTTTTATTTTTTATTATATTTTTATTATTTTTTATTCGTTTTGACCCAGAGAATCCCTGACCATCCCCTGGTGTCCTCTCCCTCTATGACCCTCTATATGGGTGGAACACACTCTAGATTCAATTGAATCCTTATATAATTACACATAATAATATTACAATGTATGTTCACAGAATGTTTATGTATTTAATTTTGAGTACTTCTGCACAGGTGTTACACCAAGCACCATCTAGTACTAGTTATGTTCTAGTACTAATTTGTTAATATTACGCACTAGTGATGTCTCATACTAATAATGTCACATCCACCACATGTTATTCTATGTACTCATTATACATTTCCCGTTTCGGACACCTACGACAGCTTGTTGCGTCGGAGGTATCCGTGGCAACGGGTCAGCTGACATACAAGCCATGTGCTTTAGCACATGACTCGTGTGTTTTGGTTTCTGACGCATGCGTCCGGCGAGTCAGTACGAGCCGACCGCATCAGAAGGTTGGCGCACGCGCACAGCCGAATACCACAAGCCGTCAGCGCCATTAGACACACAGAGCGGGTGAGTTCTTCCATGCGACTATATTATATAATCATGTTCACTACAGGTGTTTTACATACCAATAATTATGTTATTAACTATGAGTCTACAGTTTCAAGCATTTTTTATCTATGTATATGTTTTTAATCATCCAGCACTTTATGTACTGTAATAGTACTCTATGTATGAGCACTTATTAATCCACTGCACTGTATTGATTATGAATTGTACACTTTGGATTGTTTTAATTGTATGTTGATTATACACACTTGATTGGGTATAAAAACCCCCTACCTAGCAGTTGTCACTAAGCTTGAGAAAGGCTCTATTGTTGAGCTGAAACGTTGCTGTATTTTTGAGATGTGGTGAATAAATACACAAATCTTTTTCTACCGGAATTGGAGTGCTGCACCTTTTTGCTTGGTTCTATATATATATATATATATTTATATCAACTGGCTCCGGAAAGTTAAACAGGTTTATAAATTACCTCTATAAAAAAAATCTTAATCCTTCCAATAGTTATTAGCTTCTGAAGTTTTCTGTCTAACTGCTCAATGATGATGTCACGTCCCGGGAGCAGTGCATGATGGGAAAATATCCCCATATGAACTGCACAGCTCCCGGGACGTGAATGATCAGAGAGCAGTTAGACAGAAAACAACAACTCAACTTCAGAAGCTAATAACTATTGGAAGGATTAAGATTTTTTAATAGGAGTAATTTACAAATCTTTTTAACTTTCCGGAGCCAGTTGATATACAAAAAAAAGTTTTGGCCTGGAATACCCCTTTAAGGACTGAGCCCATTTTTGCAATTCAGACCACTGTCACTTTATGCATTAATAACTTTTACTGATTATTCTGATCCCGAGAGTTTTTTTCGTGACATATTCTACTTTAGCATAGTGGTAAATTTTCTTCATTACTTGCATCCTTTCTTGGTGAAAAATCCCCAAATTTTATGAAAATTTTGAAAATATTGCATTTTTCTAACTTTGAAACTCTCTGCTTGTAAGAAAAAATAGATATTCCAAATAAATGATATATTGATTCACATATACAATACGTCTACTTTATATTTTCATTACAAAGTTTTTACTTTTGGAAGACATCAGAAAGCTTCAAAGTTCAGCATCAATTTTCCAATTTTTCACAAAATATTCAAAATCGGAATTTTTCAGGGACCAGTTAAGTTTTGAAGTGGATTTGAGGGGTTTTCATATTAGCAAAACCCCATAAATTACCCCATTATAAAAACTGCACCCCCAATGTTTTCAAAATTACATTCAGAAAGTGTGTTAACCGTTTAGGTGTTTCACAGGAATAGCAGCAAGGTAAAGAAGAAAATTCTAAATCTTCATTTTTTACACTCGCATGTTCTTGTAGACCCAGTTTTTGAAAATTTTCAAGGGGTAAAAGGAAAAAAAGCCCCCCAGATTTGTAACCCATTTTCTCTCGAGTAAGGAAATACCTCATATGTGGATGTCAAGTGCTCTGTGGATGCACTACAAGGCTCAGAAGGGAAAAAGCGACAATGGGATTTTGGAGAGTGAGTTTTTCTGAAATGGTTTTTGGGGGACATGTCCCATTTAGGAAGCCCCTATGGTGCCAGAACAGAAAAAAACCCAAAATAAACCAAACACCATGGCATACTATTTTGGAAACTATACCCCGCAAGGAATGTAAAAAGGGGTTATGTGAGCCTTAACACCCCACAGGTGTTTGATGACTTTTCGTTAAAGTTGGATGTGTAAATGAATTTTTTTTCTTCACTAAAATGCTGGTTTTACTTCAAATTTAAAATTTTTACAATGAGTTATAGGGGAAAATGCGCCCCATAATTTGTAACCCCATCTCTTCTGAGTATGGAAATACCCCATGTGTGGACGTCAAGTGCGCTGCGGGCGCACTACAATGCTCAGTAGAGAAGCAGTCCCATTTGGCTTTTGGAAAGCAAATTTTGCTGAAATGGTTTTTGGGGGGCATGTCGCATTTAGGAAGCCCCTATGGTGCCAGAACAGAAAAAAAAAAAACCACATGGCATACTATTTTGGAAACTACACCCCTCAAGGAACAAGGGGTACAGTGAGCCTTAACACCCCACAAGTGCTCAATCACGTCGATCAATCACGTGATCGTGAGGTGGCACCCGTGCTTCCTCACTCCTGCTGGGTAAGGGTGAATGGGGCTGTTTAGGACACCCCCATTCACCCTTTTTTTCCAGGTCACCGGGTCACCAGAGACCCGATTGACCTGTAATCGCCGCAAATCGCCGGTCTGAATTGACAACATGGGTGGGTCTCAGGACCAGATCCCATGGGTGTACCCATATGCCCTCAGTCCTTAAGGACTTTGAAATGGGGGCGTATGATAAGCCTGGCATATTTTAAGGAGAACTCCAGAATGGAAAAATTGTCCTCCATACTGCCGGCAGTAACAAAATAAAGAGGTACATACCTTCCTTCGCTCCCCATGTGCCTCCGGTAACCCCCTCCGGTCTCCGCCGCGATCCTCTTCCTGGTTGCCGGTAGTCGGTGAGTCATATTGCACTTAGCCAATCACCGGCCGCAGCAAAGTCCCGACTCGGCCAGCGATAGGCCTATCGCTGGGCGAGTCGGGACTTTGCTGCGGCCGGTGATTGGCTAAGTGCAATATGACTCGCCGACCACCGGCAACCAGGAAGTGGATCGCGGCGGAGACCGGAGTGGGTTACCGGAGGCACCAGGGGAGCGAAGGACGGTATGTACCTCTTTATTTTTTTTTACTGGCGGCAGTATGGAGGACAATTTTTCTATTCTGGAGTTCTTCTTCAAGGGGTTAAAGGGGCATCTGAGGGGTTATTGGCAGATATCCACGCGATCGCGGATGTCGGCCAATACCGGCGGGTTCCCTGGCTGCTGTCAGCATCCAGGACCTGCCGAACATGACCCGATCATCGCTCCAATGCTGGCAGTCATGTACAGGACATAAATGTACGTCCTGGTAAGCTAAGTACCGCCGCACCAGGACATACATTTACATCCATGGTTGTTAAGGGGTGAAACTGTAACTGCAGTTTTTGAGCCAAAACCAGAAGTGGATCCATGAGGAAGGGGAAATGTAAGTCCTTTCTCATTCCTTTTGAATAAATTTCTGGCTTTGGCTAAAAAAACTGGCAAGTTCATACTGTGTAAAATATCCGATGTATTTAATTTTACATATGCATTTTTATCAGTAATTTGAAAAAAAAAGTGTCCTTTATAGAGAAAAATGCTTGCGTAAAATAAAAAAACATAAAATATGTGTGAACTTAGTCTTTAAAGCTTCCTTGGAAGATGCAGCCAAGGTTGAAGAATTCATAATACTGTAAAATGCTTTATTATAGACCTCACAAAATGTATACAGGAGCAATTGTTTATAAAAATCAACCTAAAGGTTACATTTATAGAGAAATGCTGATTTCCTGTATACTTGTATACACAGAAGAAATGCTATTTAAATTGTGCTCTTATTCAATCAGGATTGTCGGCTAAATATTTTTGGCATCAATCATTAGTAAAGGTCTCCTCCATACTATAGGCATAGCGTTTACATTATAATCCCCTGCTTTCTGTAGTCTATAGCCAGTATCCAGTATATTTAAAGAATTTCAACCAGGCAAGAAGCACCACCTGGAGAGTATATGATGCTGCCCTGAGGCTATGCAGCATTTAAGTATACTTATATAAACATGCTGGTATACAAAGCTGGCATTTTGTATGCACACAGGAAACTATACCCACATGTTCAATACCAACGATAGGTAAAAAAAAAAAAAAAAAAAACATACAAAAAGTATTTTCTTATGAAAAGAAGAAAACAAATTAAGGTATTTACTAGGTGTACCCAATAAGGGTCTTATAGAACAACATAACTATGTGAATAGCCCTTGGTGTAATCATTTTGTCATTTCATCTTTTTGTCAATGTTCTGTTTTGTTATTGGATATAATAGCATTAAGGCATTTGCTTGGCAAGCTCCCTGGTGTCCCCTGAGTAAGGTTAGGAAAACGGAAACAAGGCAAAGTAAGATTAAAATTCCACAGTATATTTTCCTCCTTAGTCTTTCGGCTAAGCTGTTTCTACGGAAACTCTCTGAGATAAAGCAAGCAAGTGATGAGAAACTTGTGCTTGGATGAATTGAGAGACTTTGATAGAGGCATTTGAATTGTGTTGAGTTTGTTATGATGAATGAGGCATCACACATACACTGCTAAAACCTATTAATGCGACTGAGACCTGACTCACTATTGATGACAGGGAGCCTGTCTGCTTCAATGGGTGGAGAGAGCAATCTGCAAGTAATGCAACAGCTGGAGGCCCCCTGATTGAAAACCACAGGTCTGCAGCTAATTTATGTTTCAATGGGTGGGGTGGCTGATGTGTGGGAAGGAGGAAAATGGAATCATGGGATTTGTAGGCAAACAAGAAAACTGAAAACAGGAAATACAAGTTCACAAAAAGCCAGCCACAGTGTTATGGTAATCTCACAACATAGCCATTTAGCCCAAGACAAGCGCAGATCCTTCCTAAGCATGTCCATTACTGTCTGCCAGGTACGTACTAAAATCACCTTATGGTGGAGAACCCCTTTAATGTAGCTCAGCTGAGATAATATCTGGTTCATAAGGGATTCTATCCATGGGTTAAAAAAATTTGAGCTTACAGCAGTCATTTTGTGACATTTTTGTGTTGCGTTTGGAAAAACCTCTTACTGTCGTGTTAAATCATTTATTTATTTATTTTTTGCAAACAGCTGAAACTTCTTAGATTTTGGAGATTCACCTAATTTACAATAGGGGTTAAATAATTTTGACTGCAACAGGAAACATCAGATACACAAGCAGACATCATTTCTAAGACCTGAGTATTGATAATACAATTGTATCCATAAAGACAACCTATGACATCTTCTCATGTGTGACAGGACAATGTACTATGACTTCTCCTGGAAACATGTCCATTACCAGCCACTCTCTTACCATTTAGCTGGTCACCACTTCCTGTGATCTTTGGATAGGAGCCCCACCATCAACAAATTAAGCCAAATAAATGCACCCAGTGGATATTAGTGCAACAAAACTTACTACATTGAATAGGAATTCACAACACCAAACTAAACAAATCCAATATGTTTTGGCAGCATATAATCCTTTGTAAGCCAAGCTTTCATTGCCAATATGCCTATGAATGATGTTGATATCTATAATGTTTGAAGGTGCCTTGTATGTAATATCATTTTTAAGATTTTGTAGATCTTTTCTGACCCTACATGTATTTATTCCTAAAAGCCGGCATATCACATATGTGGACCTTTATTATTATTACAAAAAACAACAAATAAAGGAAACTGCAATGTGTAAACTGTATGTTGGTTGTAGTGTACAACCCACAGCTACAGTCTCTACAGTCTCTGTTGGAGCTGCTCACATATTGATCTCTAAGGAAAATGTTCCCATATCTCTTATAGGATCACAGCTCATGTATTATATGGATACATAATCCACCTAACTGTAACAGTACAGTACTTATAGTAATGATCATCAATTCTCATTATTAGACATCATTGTGAAGATTACTTTACATCCTGGGTCATAAGAACAAGAAAGATGAAATAATGAAGATAAACCCATGTGTACTAAGCAGATCAGAGAGCACATTGTGAACAAAGAAGAATATGAGCAAAGGTTTGGATAAAAAAGCAAGAATTTTGTATTTTATGACCAAGGAAATCTGTCTGCACAAAGATCTTGGGGTCATCACCTCACTTGACCAAATCACAATGAAAAGGCAATAAATTTCCATACTCCTTATCTGGGACTGCAATCCTTAGCACTGTTGGATCCACTTGAGATGATTTAATTTACATTCATGGCAATATGTTCCTTGTTCACTGAGCAAAGAACATCTGGCAAGATGTCCATGTGTAGAAACTCTTCAATATATATATATATATATATATATATAAAGGCTTTATGCAATCGAAAAAAATATCCAGTTAAACATCACACCATAAAATTCTGTCCCTGCCAAAATACAGACAGTTTAGAGCGTACCCCTGATGATGGTCCCTATGGCAGGATCCGTGTTTAAATTTTGCGGAAACTTGGAGCTCGAGGCTTGCCCCATCAGAAGTCCCATGCAAGTCTATATTCTGCTGCCAGGACCATCGCTGGAGGTATGCTTTAAATTGCACCACATACCATAAAGGGGTATTCCAGGCCATGAGTCATCAGAGAGCAGTTAGACAGAAAACAACAACTCAACTTCAGAAGCTAATAACTATTGGAAGGATTAAGATTTTTTAATAGAATTAATTTACAAATCTGTTTAACTTTCCGGAGCCAGTTGATATATAAAAAAAAGTTTTGGCCTGGAATACCCCTTTAATCTTTTAAGGTTAATGTAACATACTTGTCCGCACTGTACCATTAATCTCTCTTGCTTCTCCTCTGTGGCCTGACGGCGCCACTCAGGGGCCATGGCAACCAGCCACACTGACAGCAGGACTGGGTAGCCTATCAGGAAGCTGGAGTGTAGTGACTGTAAGTCCTGTGCTTCACATGCATTATAGAGAAAAGGAAACAGAGGGCACTGTCAAAAATAGTCCATACACATGCATAGTCCGGGGAAAGCCGAAATATAAACAGGACAGCGGCCTGATAACAATGTGGAATTACTACTGAATGGGGTGCAATGCTCATAAAGAGCTAGACAAAAAATACAACAAATCCATAAACAGATATAAGCTATGCACTCACCGTTCCTGTAGTATATACTCATTAGGGCATTCCGTTCCAGCAGGGAGACTTCATTGATGCGGGGTGCTCAGAGGCAAACAGCCGTTTTCGCACAGTAGGTGTGTGCTTCTTCCAGCCCCCCCCCTGTGCTTCACATGCATTGTCTCTACTATGTTCTGACCCTGGCTTGTTTCCTGGTTTCCTGCTTTTGGTTCTGATTCTAGTTCTAATGTTCTGCCTTAGTTCTGACTCTGATATAGTTACTGACTTTGACCCAGAAGTTGCCTCCTGGCTCTGACCATGTCTCTAGCTATTGACTCCAGTTTTGGTTCTGATCTTGTCACTGAGCACTTCCCTGTCCTGCCCTTAAGGGTCATTTCACAAATGTGAATGAGGTTATTTTTTGCATGAAAAAAAATGGATGCATGAAAAAGTTTTCAAAATAATTGAAATAAGTTTGCTATATATGACCATATGGTAAGGATGTTGGTAGTTGGTAAATTTTTCAGCAGTGGTCAAACTGTAAGATGTGGATACCATTATGTTATGTGACTTTAAGTACAGTTGGACTGTGGTCAGACATGACTTTTGTGTGTTGGGAATAAGTCTGATTTTCTGAGGTAGCACATTAGAAAGAACTAGTGTAGCCTAAGTGAAGTCTTGGAGAAGGGAGTGAGAGGCTTGGATTATGGAGGATGTTAGTTGTAGGTCATTAGCAGAATGTAGGCTCCAGGTAGGGTAGTAGACAGAGATGATGGAAGAGATGTAGGGAGGTGCACTGTGGAGAGCTTAGTGGGTGAGAGTGTGGAGTTCATATTGTATTCTGAATTGAATGGGCATTCAGTACAGTGACTGGCATAGGGAGAGGCATCCAGGGCCAGCTCTGCCTATAGGCAAAACAAGCAGCCACCTAGAGTGCCCTGTTGATGGGGGGCACTCTGCCTGCCTCAAGAAAGTTAGACAACCAGCATCAGAACCACTCGCTCAGCCAGCAGAATGAGGAGAAGGTTTGTTACAGTGTGCCACCCTAGTAGTAAGCTAATTATATGAGGAGGGGGCTTGTTACAGTGTGTGTGGTAATAAAATTCAATCTCCCATTTCTGTCTCAAAAAATTTAGATTTATTTTTACCAGGGCCATCACCTACCATGTTTGATTTGCACTTTCTGAAACCTGAGAAGCTGACATATGAGGAATCAAGAAATACTTAAGTTCCTTGGCAAGACTTAACTTGCTAAGTACTTTGGTAAGTCCTATTTTCGAGTCCAGATTTTTATGGGATGAAAGACAGGTTGGTAGTGTGCCCTTTCATCCCCTTCCTGGGCCAGGATATTTTTTCAGTTAGGCCCAGATCAGTAAAGGGGCTGAAGACAGGTAGTTACTGAGCTTTAAAACTAGGTGTAGTCTGCAAGTTGAGGCTGTGAGGAACCTGTACCACTCATGGGCAAACTAGATGGAGCGAATGGTTCTTATCTGCTGACACATGGATCTGAAAGGTTTGCAGCCTAAAAAAGGGGACATTGTGACTTGTGTAACACATTTGTTGTCTACTTTGTTGGGTAGCTGGTAGTAAGCCACTTGTATAGAAAGGGATGATTTCTATATAGTTAGCACAGAAACAGCAGGATTTATTTTGTGCTTTTATCACTAAGCGTGAAAGCTTTATTTTTTGTTTGCTGCCCCAGTGCCTTGTAAAACTCACCCAAGATGTCCAGCCAGGCACTCAGATGCAGATGATTCAGTACACAGGGTTCAGGCAGAGTCAGGAGATCAGGTATGGGTCAACATAGGAATGGGAATCAAACAGCTTCTCAGAAAACCTTTGTTATAAAAAAACTGCAATGTTACTCATGCACATGTGTTTGCGTAGATCAGCCTTAGATGGGTAGTGCCGGACCAAGATAGGTGGAGGAAAGAATTGGGCCAGACCAGGAACCACAACAGAGAAATATGGTCGAGAAAAGAGAGTGAGGCACTGATCAGGAGGTGGCAATGAGTGACAGCATCCCAGCGGGAGCCGACCACAGGCATTACACCTGTCCCATTTATTCATTGCCAGACAGGCTCTTTAATCCTTGCTTTAATCATTGCAAATACATATCCCTACCTTTTTTTTTATACATTTTCTCACAAATCTGTGTATACTTTATTCATGTAGTGGGCTTGCTCTGCCTTGTCTTTTCCAGGACTTCTATAAGAGGATTGGTGATGCTACACTTATAAAGACATGTTTATTATAAGGCTCATTACTAAAATATAGGCAGCTGTTCCAATGACGTTCAGACCACATTTAGATAATTATATATATATATATATATATATATATATATATATATATATATATATGTATGTATATATATATATATATCACTATTTCTGTTTTTTCATTTTGGTATGTTCACCATTAAATGCAAACCAGACATTTTACAAAACCTTCTCTGCTACCATGTGACCCCTCCACATATTTACATATGATATGGTAGATGTTTAGCTGGAATAGAAAGGGTGTGTCAGAACAACTTGTCACTGTAAATTAATTCCTTGGGAGTTTTTGGCTGATAGATATGCATACTTAACACTGCAATCATTTTAGAGGTGCCTCAACTTTATGGCCTCGGTGTAATTAAATCCATTTTCAGACCCACATTTGTTGAAATACTCACATTCTCAGTCTATAGAATTTGTTTTTTTGGATAAAACTCTAACGTAAACGCACATGCACTCATTTGTGATGTCTGGAAAGGAGTTTGTTTATTATCCAGGGACACAGGGTTTTAAGGCAGCATGTGAAGAACTGTTTAGTTTTAAATGCTTGCCTCAAGAATTAGAGGTACGTCTTGACACTACTATTTCACACTCACACATGCGTGGGGATTAAAGGTCTACTGCTGGTATGTGAAATACAGTTTATAGAGGAATGCCGGTCAGCTGCATGTGATTAAATGGTTTTTTAAAATAAATGCGGCTTAAATCCAGCACATTGATATATAGCAGAGGAATGAAACATGCCCACAGCAGTAAAGCCTTAATATACAGTAGTTTTGTCACTTTCCAAAAAAAAAAAAATAATAATAAAAAAAAAAGAACATCGTGGATCAATTGCTGCTTGTACCTAAGCAAAAATAAATTGCTCAGCTATAGCAAACATGGCCCAAGGGTGAATAGCTTAAATATTTCATAGTATTTAAAGGAAATCTATCAAGAAAAAAGTTGGAAAGAGAAAGAGAAAATAAATACTATAGTACTGTACTGCAGTTTTCAAACTGGCCACTAGAGCACACACAATAGGCCGATGTTTCCAAAGCACGGTCCTCAACTTCCCCTAGCATGTCATGTTTTTAGGATTTCCTTAGTCTTTCACAAGTAATATAATTATGCTCAGTGCATCAGGCATCACCACAAGTGTTCTCTGTATGAGAGATCCTTAAATCATGACCTGTTGGGGTACTTAAAGGGGTACTCCATCCCTAAACATCTTATCCTCTATACAAAGGATAGGGGATAAGATGTCTGATCATAGGGATCGCGCAGCTGGGACCCCCGTGATTTCTGTGCAGCACCCAGCATTCGTTTAAAACCTGGGTGCTGATGGCAGGGGTGGTGATGTCACGGTCACGCCACCTCAATGCAAGTCTATGGGAGGGAGCATGGCGGCCTCCATGCCCCCTCCCATAGACTTGCATTGAGGGGGCGTGACCATGACAGCACAAGGGGCGTGGCCGTGACATCACGACCCCTGCCGCCTGAACAAAATGTTCCCAACGCTGAGGCAGCGGGCAGTGGCGTTGCTAGGGTTGGTGTCACCCGGTGCGGTAGAAAATGGTGTCACCCCATACCTCCCCCCCCTCCCTCAGTAAGTTTTTAGCCTGTTGTGACAGACACCACTGTTGTAGCGCATTGTGAGAAATTCCAGAATAATAATCAGATATACCAGCTGCCACAGAATAGGAAAGTGTTAAAGAAGTTTTCACCATTTAAATAGAATTACTCCCAGAATTGCTCCCAGAATTACTTAAAGGGGTACTCCACTGGAAAACATTTACTTTTATATCAACTGGTGCCAGAAAGTTAAACAGATTTTTAAATTACTTCTATTTAAAATTTTTATCCTTACAGTACTTATCAGCTGTTGTATTCTCCACAGGAAGTTGTGTAGTTCTTTCCAGTCTGTCCACAGTGCTCTGTCTGTCCATGTTAGGAACTGTCCAGAGCAGGATAGGTTTGCTATGGGGATTTGCTCCTACTATGGACAGTTCTTGACATGGACAGAGGTGTCAGCAGAGAGCACATCCTGTGGTTTCAGTGTGTGCAGCTGTCGGGTGTGGCTCCATTTGCTCTCCAGACTTCCAGGCAGAGAAGCAGGTTTTTACATCGGGCTTTCCCAGGAGCGTGGCAGGCTCCTTGGGAGGGCTTTCCTGCATGGAGCCTCGGGCTTCTACCTCTCATTCCCGGCTGGCGAGAGGGGGGAAGAAAGTGTCTACAGCCGGATTCAAGGTCGGGGTGAGACGTTCCAGCAGGGCCCGCAGAAATGTGGAGCCCACTCCCCTGACCGGATCAGAGGGACATAAGGCATCAGCAAAGACCAGCGGTCCTTCTGTTACCCCGGAACCCCAGCAATGGGGGGCACGGGGACCAAGGGAGTCATTGGCGACATATGGCTCAAGGATACAAGCAAAGATGGCGGAGTACGAAGAGCTGGGCAGGAAGCTGAGGACTCTGAGAGAGGACCTGAGATTTGCCCGCTACCAGGCTGACCAGGGCCCTACAGGTAAGAGGCAGAAGTTCACTGCCCAGGTGCGGGCTCTGAAGATAGAGGTGGCGGAGGTGGAGGAGGCCAAAAGAAAAATCTCTGAGGGGGCAGGATTCCTAAAAGAAAAACTGGTTAATGAGGAGAGATTCAAGGAAAGGAAGTATGGTGCATGCTGCCCTCAGGAGAGCAGTGAGGAGGAAGGAGGGGAGGAAGATGGCGGAGAGTCGGCTGTGGGAAGTGAAATGGATGCCACCCCTAGTGTGTGTGAGCCCCAGCCCCCCCAAGATAGCTACCCTGAGCCAGCCCAGGTGGCGCTACCCTCCAGTGATGGGGAGACAGAGGAGAGCGGTGAGGAGGAGCTGGCCAGTGGGGGTTTGCTGCAAGCCATTATACAGCAGGAGTCCCCTACCCGTATGGAGGATTTTACCTTTGGTGAGGATCTCGGTAAAGATGATCTAGTAAAGAAAAGGAAGAAAAGGCAGAAGGTTCAGGAGACTGTGACTTATGTGTTTCGTCCTTTCCAGCAGTCTGGGCCAGCTGTAAAGTTGGTTCAGACTGCTGGGCCCCCCAAACTGCCAGTCCCCGTTTCTGTGGTGAAGCGGGGCCAGAAAGGGGGGTACAGCATGGCGTCCAAGACGGCAGAGGACGCTATAGAGCCAGCAAGTCCTATTGGGCTTAAGGTGAGCAGCCCTGGTGCTGCGGGAGCGCCCCAGGGTGGCGGGGGGCGTGTCCAGGCACCAGGGGCAAGCTATGCTACTGTTTGTTTGGGGAGCGGTTCCCCAGGTGTTGCTGGCACTGAGGGGCACTTCCCTGTGAGGGGGGGGAGTGTCCAGATAAGTGATATGTCTGTGTGCTTGGGGGGCGGTCCCCCGAGTGCCGTGGACATTACCGGCGCTGCAGGGCACTCCTCTGTGAGGGGGGGGAGTGTCCGGGCATCGGGAGTGGAAAACGGTCGGTCTGTGTGTTCTGTGGGTGCTGCGGGGCACTCTCCTGTGAGGGGGGGGAGTGTCCGAGTGCCAGTGCCAGCCTCAGAGCCCGTGCAGTCGGGAAGACATGGTGATGGCGTTGTGGGAGGAGCTGGGGTGCGCTCGGAGGGGCAGCCCCAGGCTCAGGCAGTAACATCGCCCATGGAGGAGGAGCCATCAGAGTCGACCCCAGCAACAGCAAAGCCAGCGAAAAAGACTCTGTTAAAACCGGCAGTACTACAAGTCCCAGCCAGCCCAGGATATGTTAGGCACAACGCGAGTGTAGGGGGTGAGGATGATGGGTGTGGTAGTGTTGTGAATGAGAAGAGTGCATGTGGGAGTGTTAGTGGAGTGAATAATGGTGGGAGTAGTGGTGGTATGAATACAAAGTCTGGTATGGATGATGAGAATTGTGGTGTGAATGTTGGTGGGTGTAGTGGTGTGAATGGTGGTCCTGGGTCTGAGTCTGGGTCTGGTTCGGCTGCCCCCCCGGTAGTGACTGCTCCTAGGAGCTATGCTCATGTCGCTGCCGGGGGGTCCCCCTCTCCATCCGGCCCCGGGGGTCACTTGCAGCAGCGCCTCCTGGAGGCTCTACGTAGGGGCGACAGGTCAATCGAGGTAGAGGGAAGGGGTGAGGTCGACCTGTCTTTCTGGATAGAGAGGCACGGTTTGGGGGCATTCCGAGAGCAGAATGGGGAGGTGGTCTGGTCCCTCCCGACACCCGGGCAGGACAATAACCGTAGGAACGTGGTCCGTCTGATTTGGAGGGGCAAGGATGTGTGCCCGCCTCGCGCTAAAGTGGTTGAGCTCCTCCTCCAGATGGAATTCAGGGCGAATGACATCTTTGCTCTGATTCACCCCTATGGTTCGTCTGAGTTTGATGTCAGTTTCGTTCGGCCGGAGGGTCTTGAACTCTTCTGGTCGAACTACGAAGTGGCAAAAAACGAGCCCGGCTGGCGGGAGTTCGCCGTAAAGGCGATTTCCCGTCAGAATGCTGTCAAGAAGGTGACCGTTTTGACCCGTAACGAGTCACTTTCTTGTTATGATATCATGACCTGGCTCGGACGGTATGGGGATGTGACGGACATGCCCAAGAAAAACTTGGATGAGCACGGGATCTGGTCCGGGGCCTGGACGTTTTCCGTCAAACTCAAGCATTCAGGGAGTACGGTTGCCCACATTCCGTCAGCCGCCTTCCTTGGACGTGATAGGATCCAGGTCTTCTACCAGGGGCAGCCTAAGGTCTGTCACAGGTGTGGCAGCCCCACCCACTTTAGCGCAGCCTGTACTTTGCAGGTCTGCGCTTTGTGTGGTGGGGTGGGTCATCTGGCCGCATCCTGTCGGCAGATCCGGTGCCACCTGTGTGGTGTCCTCGGACACCCTTTCAGCCGTTGTCCTAGCGCCTTCGCCCATGCGGCGGCCGCTCCAGCTGAGGAGAGCTGTGACGTTGCCTCGGCTGGGGAGGGTACGGGCAGGGATGGGGGCGCAACAGGGCTAGTGAGGAGGAAAAAGGGCCCTGCCAAACTAAGGCGGGAGGAAAATCGTAGAAGGAGTAGGGAGCTGGAGAGTGCCCAGGTGGCGGGGGTAGCTTCAGTCCCTGCTCCTGAAGCTGGCCCTGTAACTGCTGAAGCCCTGGTGGAGAATGTGCTGGATGAGGAGATCAGGAGACTTCACAGAGAGGAAAGCAATATGGCCGACCC
The DNA here is from genome assembly GCF_029499605.1 of Hyla sarda. Taxonomy (NCBI): domain Eukaryota; kingdom Metazoa; phylum Chordata; class Amphibia; order Anura; family Hylidae; genus Hyla; species Hyla sarda. Next base: position 486,548,300 of record NC_079189.1, read on the forward strand.
TTCCGATTCCTCCCACTATGAAAGTGTGGATGAGGAAAGTGGGGTGAGGCCCAAAAAGAAAGAAAAGGGCAAAAGGAAAGGGAGAAAGAAGAGGTCAGAGCCCTCTGAAGCTCCTGGTACTACGGGCCAGGTCCAAAGCGGAAGCCTGGCTGCCCCCCCTCTGATTGACCTGTCAAACCGATACCTCGTCCTCGATACCATCTCCTCCCCCTCCTTGGAGGGGGAAGGTGAGGGCGGGGTGCCTCGGGAGAAAGAGCCTCTGGGGGGAACTGGGCCCTGTCCTGTCGAGGCACCTTCCTCAGAGGGCAGGGCTAGACCGGGGCCGGACGGACACGGGGACCTTATGGACCAATCGGAGTCTAAAAAAAGATGTAAGAGTGGTCCTGCCCTTTCGTCGTCTTCGGGGGATGAGGGGGCTAAAAAGAAGGGGAAAAAGAAATAAATGGTGAGGCCATCTAATTCAATCACCCTGTATGGCGGCACTCACCCCATTGACGCTGGCATCTATTAATTGTGCCAGCATAAAGTCGGATACGGCTAGATTTGCAGCCTTTGATTTTCTCGGCCGTGTTGAAGCCGACATTTTGTATCTGCAGGAGACCAGGTTGTCAGATCTAGCCTCCCTGGTAAAAGCCAGGAGAGAGTGGAGGCGCGGCCCCTCCCACTGGTCTCTTGCGGCTGAGTCGTATAGTGGGGTGGCGGTCCTTTTTACCGCTCCTGTTGAATGCCGACGGGTTATTGAATTAGAAATGGGGAGGTGCCTGATCTTAGATGTCTTCATGAAGGGACAAGAGCTCCGACTCATTAACATCTACGCCCCGCAAACTAAGCGGGGCCGTAAAGATCTCTTTATGAGGATTAAGCCCTTTCTTTTTACGAGTCGGCAGGTGATCTTTGGAGGGGACTTCAATAATGTCACGAGGTCCCAAGATAGGAGAGGCTCCAATGGTCCGCTGACTTGCGATAGTGTGGCACTGATTAGCATAACTAGAGAAGCTCGCCTAGAGGATGCCCACATCCGGAGCCCCTCGGGCCACGCGGGTTTCACCTATCATCAAGGTAGTCGCAGGTCTAGAATAGATAGGTTTTATTTGAAGGAGGAAGCCGTCTCTTCCGCAGTGTCCGTGGTTGAGGTGGAGTTCTCCGATCACTGTATGATTTTGTTTTCCCTGAATGTTTCAGAGACCCCCCGGATGGGAAAAGGTTATTGGAAGCTGAATTCGTCCCTCCTGGAGGAAGCGGAGGTAAGACAGTCCTTTGAGGATTTTCTTCAGAGTCAGGTACCTTTACTGGATCTTTGTAGTAGTAAGTCAGAGTGGTGGGAGATATTCAAGAAGCGGGTTGCGGGGTTCTTCCGCCAGCTCTCGAGCCTCAGGTCCCTGAACAGGTATCGCTTGTATCAGGGTCTGAGGAGGAAACTCGAGCTTCTCGTCTCGACTGGAGGTAGCCGAGAGGATATCTCCAGAGTGAAGTCCTTGCTGATGAGGTGTCAGTACGATAGGCACGCATCTTTGGTTTTTGAGAGGGATTTCGGGAAGTACCGCTCGCCCGACCCTTACAGAAACTGTAAGATGTCAGTGAGTAGTAAAGTCATTTCAGGACTGATTGATAGTACGGGATCTCTGAATCGGTCCAGATCAGGGATCTTGGAGGTCGTCAGATCCTTCTACTCGCACCTCTTGGGAAGGAAGGATCTAGATCGAGACAGGATGTCGGCTTTCCTGGCTGAAACCATTCCTGAGCCAGGGGTAGACCCCTCTCTTGTTGTTTTGGCAGAAGAAATCAGGGAAGAGGAAGTGAGACTGGCGATCGAGGGGCTTGCCCCTAAGAAGTCGCCAGGTCCGGATGGCTTAACATCCGAGTGGTACAGGACCTTTAAGGAGTCTTTAGCTCCCCTCTTGACTGAGGTATTCAATGAGTGTCTCTCCTCGGGCACTCTGCCGAAGTCAATGAGGAGGTCAGCCCTGATTCTTCTCTCAAAGGGTAAAGATCCCAGCCGAATTGAGAATTGGAGGCCCATAGCTCTTCTCAATACGGACAGGAAGCTTCTGGCCAAGATACTGTTTAATCGGCTGGTGAAGTTTGCACCCCGGCTCCTTTCGGGGACTCAGCACTGCTCTGTTCCAGGCCGAAGCACCTTAAGTGCTGTCCTTGGTGTCAGGGAGGCAGTGGAGCGGAGTAGTGCGGGTTTCTGGAAGGGGTACTTGCTGTCCCTGGATCAGGCCAAGGCGTTTGATCGGGTGAACCACGAGTACCTCTGGTCCGTCCTCCTGAGATATGGCTTACCGAGTACTTTTGTTAATTGGCTTAAGATCTTGTATGCAGGGGCAGAGAGTTTCCCGCTGGTGAACGGTTGGTCTGGCCGCTCTTTTGAGGTGGGGTCCGGAGTCCGTCAGGGTTGTCCTTTGAGCCCGCTTTTATACGTGTTTGCAATCGATCCCTTCGTCCGGAGGGTAGATTGTGGGCCGTTGGCGGGAGTCGGGATGAGTCTGGCGGAGCTGGATGTCACCCAGAGAGTGGTGGCGTACGCTGACGATGTCACTATTTTCGTCTCCTCACAGGAGGAGGTCGATGTGGTGATGTCGGAGGTGGACCGCTACTCGGAGGCATCCGGGTCTAAGATCAACCGGGATAAGTGTGAGAGTCTCTGGCTGGGAGGGGGGGATCCCACGTTTGATCTCCCGGACACCCTTCCAGGGCCCCAAGAATCAGCAAAAGTCTTAGGCATCACATTCGGCCAGGATGATTATCCCACCAAAAACTGGGATGGTAAGCTCCAGGATGCCGCTCAGAAGGTGGACCAATGGAAGGGTTGGTCTATGACCCTCAGGGAAAGGGTACACCTGATCAAATCGTACCTGCTCCCCTTGTTTATCTATCTGGGCAGCGTATGTATCTTGCCAGAGGCTTACTACACTAGGATCTACAGCCTGTTTTTCCAACTGTTATGGGGGAACAGGATGAACCTAGTCAGGAGGGAGGTTACGTACCACACGAGGAGACTAGGGGGTTTATCTATGGTAAACCCTGTGGTGTTCTTTACGAACACCTTCTTGAAAGCTAACATCGCAAACCTCTGGAAAGAGAGGGCTCCTCCGTGGGTACTCTCCTGCAGGGAATGGTTTCGGCCTTTCTTCCAGGAATGGGAGAGAGGAGGGCGAGTGAAGGACCTCCGCACGCCCCATGGATATCTTCCGGCTTATGCTACCCTGACTCTGAAGGCGATACGTCGGTGGGGTCTGGGAGTGTGGGAGATCAGGACCCAGTCAAGGCAGTTCCTTGACAAACGGGTTCTGTTGACCCATTTCCAGAAGCCTCTGGCGCTCAGGGACTGCCCAGGTCGGGATCTGAGGGTGGGGTTGTACCTTTTAAACATGAAAAGGATCCCCCAGAAGTTTTGGGACTTGGCCTGGCGCTGCTTTCAGGGGAAGCTATATGTAAGGGACAACCTGAAGTGCAGGAACTCTGATGACCGGGGATGTCCCCGAGAAGAGTGCGGGGACACGCTGGAAAGCATGGACCACTTCCTGCTTCATTGTCCCTTTAATATAGGGGTTTACAACAGGGTGGGCGCTTCCATCGGCTGGAGTCAACTTGCCGGCCTAACCTATCCGGAGTGGGCTTATGGGGCATTCAGGAACCTGGGTGGCCGAGATCGGGGCACTTTATTCTTAGTTAGTTTAGTGGTTAGGTACTACACGTGGAACGCACGGTGTTTAGTGTCGACCCAACAGAAAATCCTCTCCGAGGTGGAGGTCTGTAGGAACATCACCGGTGACCTCGGGAAGATCAGGTCTTTGGAGTATGGCAGTCTTGGTACCAGTAGGGCTTCTCTCCTGTGGAGAGGTTTTTCTTTTGATGTGCCCTAGGTACTAGACCTTTTTAGGTAGAGTACCTTTATTTTGGTTAGGGGCAGTGTTATAGGGATAGTGATAGGGTGAGAGCAGGGTCAGTTTTAATGGAGGGATAGAATTAGGGAAAATTGTAGGGGGGAGTTAGGGAAAGAGTTTAAAATTATTTTGATGTATCAAGTCTGCCATCCTTCTTCCTGGTGGTGGGCTAATGCATGCACACGCTAGCTTTTTGTTTTGTTTTAAGCTGATATGGTATGAAGGGCTTACAGGCGACCAAACTTGGGCCAAAGGTAGCTTTGGTTTAGTGTGTATATGTTAGTATGTATAAGTCTGTGTGTAAGTTGGTTGGGAGGAGTGCTAGGTGGGGAGGGTGTATTTGTGGGTGGTGGTGTTTGCTTTTCTTTTGGGGACCTGACATGGGTCAGTTAGGGACAGGACTTTGTGTACGAACGGTATGGACTCTGACCCATGTGCAGGAGGGGTGGTGTGGGAGAGGGTACAGTTTTAGTGTAGGGATTTTGGTAGGGTTTTCTATTGTTTTTGTAGGTTTTCTTTAGTGTATATATATTTATTTTTAGTTAAATACTATATTATTATGTTCATGTGATTTTGTATGTATATTGTTTATATATTGTTTTCATTTTGTTTCTATATTACAGCATTACAGTAGTCATGGCAGTCGGACCAGTTATTATGTTACGTGGTTTACTTGATTTTCTCATGTTGTTACGTTGTTTATTTTATTAAAAAATTTTTTTTTTTTTTTTTTTTGTAGCCAGGTAGTGCTAAATTTTATGTTTATGTTTATATTTTGCAAAGCCAAGTTGTGCTTTTGTATTTTAATTTTAATTTATAATTTTTTTTTTTTTTTTTTTTTTTTTTTTTTTTTTGTGTTTCCCGAATATGGATGATTTTGAGTTGTAGCCAGGTAGTGCTAAATTTTATTTTCATATTTTGATAAGCCAAGCGCTATTTTTTTTTTTTTTTTTGTTCATTTTTGTTATGTGTGTGAGTGTGGTTCGGTTAGGTGGGTTGGCATATTTTAGGTTTTTGTAAAGCTGGGCTGGCCGGTTAGGCAGGGTTTTGTTTTTGTTCTTTGGTACCAGTGTATTTCTTATTTATGTTATAGCTGGTTAAGCTTGTTTTGTGTTTTTGTATAAGTTTTGTACTTTTATAATAAAAAAAGAGTGTCAGCAGAGAGCGCTTCCTGTGGAACACAGTAGCCAGGAGCAGTTGTGTGTGAAGCAGCTTTGGGTGTGTCCCTTTTTGTGTTTCTCCAGAGTTCCAGAGGCAGAGCAGGTGATTCACCAACCTTTCCCAGGGGTGTGGCAGGCTCCTTGGGAGAGTTTTCCCTGCATGGAGCCCCTGGTCTCCACTCCCCGTTCTTCCAGGCTGGCGGGGGGTGGAGAGAAAACAGCGACAGCCATTTTTCCGGCCGGAGGAAGAAGATCTGGCAGAGTCTGCAGCAATGCAGGCTCGGCTCCTCCGGTAATGGGTGCCAGCCAGAGATCCAGTGGAAGGAAGGCGAGGAGGCAAAGTATTGAGTTGTGGGCTGAGAGAGGGCCCGAAGAGTCCAGCGAGACCTACTGCTCCCGCATGACCGCACGGTTTGCGGAATACGACCGCTGCGGTAGGGAGCTTAGGTTGATGAGAGAGGACCTGCGTGGAACCCAGAATCTGGCATGCTCTGGGTCCAAAAAGAATAAACTGGAACTGAAAAAGAGGATTGCAGCCCTGAAGAAAGACATTGCAAAGATGGAGGAGAGGAGAGCAGAGATCCTGGAAGCGGTCTCTTCAGGGAAAAGATGGAGAACCAGGATCGGTTTGCCGCCATGAAATCCCCAGGTAAGGTGGAAGTGGATGATGGGGAGAGTAGTGGCGGTGAAGAAAGAGAGGATGGTGGTGTTGGTGTAAAGGAGGAGGAGGTGGAGGAGAAGAAGTTGGAGGAAAGTGTACAGGTTGTGGAGGATGATGTATTGCCTGACCCTACTCCCTGTGACACCCAGACCACTAAGACTCAGGACAGCTACATAGAGCCGGCTCAGGTGGCACTACCGCTAAGCGATAGTGAGGATGATGATGTGGAGAGTGAGGCTGGGGGATTGCTGAGGGCTATAGTGATGCAGGAGTCCCCAGCCCACCTCCAGAATTTTACATTTGGTGATGACCAGTGTGATGACACATTAGTAAAAAGAAAGGCAAAAAAACAGAAGACCCAGGAAACTGTGCATTATGTGTTCCGTCCTTTCCAGCAGTCTGGGCCAGCTGCAAAGCTGGTTCAGGCTGCTGGGTCCTCTAAACTGCCAGACTCCGTTTCTGTGGTGGAACGGAGCCAGCATGGGGGATACAGCATGGCGTCAGTAAAAGCTGCAGACGCAATAGATGTGAAGCCCACCCATCCTGCCGGTAGGGAGGGGCAGGATGGGCTCATGGTGGGCAGCACAAGTTATGCCCCTGGGTGCTCGGGGGGCGGTTCCCCGAGTACTGTGGGCATTACCGGCACTCCCCTGTGAGGGGGGGAAGTGTCCGGGCGCCGGGATTATCCACAGAGCCTGTGAAGTCGGGTGAAGCAGGTGCTGGCGCTGTGGGAGGAGCTGGGGTGCGCCCGGTGGGGCAGTCCCAGAATCAGGATGTGATAGCAGCCATGAAGGAGAAGCCATCGGCGTCCACCCCAGCAGCGGCTAAGCCAGCACAAAGGACTTTACTAAAGCCAGCCATACTACAAGTCCCAGCCAGCCCAGAATTTGTTAGTCAGGACAAAAATGTAGGATGTGATATTGATGGGTGTAGTAGTGTTGTGGGTGAGAGGAGTGTATGTGGGAGTGTCAGTGGAGTGAATGTTGATGGGAGTGGTAATAGTATGGCTGGAAATAAAGAGGTTGAGAGTTGTGGTGTGAATGGTGTTGTAAGTGGTTCTGGCTCTGGGTCTGGTCCGGCTGCCCCCCCGGCAGTGACTGCTCCCAGGAACTATGCTAATGTCGCTGCCGGGGGTTCAGGGGGGTCCCCGTCTCTGTCCGGCCCTGGGGGCCATTTGCAACAGCACCTCCTGGAGGCTCTACGCAGGGGTGACAGGTCGATCCAGGTAGAGGGAAGGGGTGAGGTCGACCTGTCTTTCTGGATAGAGAGACACGGTTTGGGGGCTTTCCGAGAGCGGAATGGGGAGGTGGTCTGGTCCCTCCCGACACCCGGGCAGGACAATAACCGTAGGAATGTGGTCCGTCTGATTTGGAGGGGCGAGGATGCGTGTCCACCTCGCGCTAAAGTGGTTGAGCTCCTCCTTCAGATGGAATTCAGGGCGAGTGACATCTTTGCCCTGATTCACCCCTACGGTTCGTCTGAGTTTGACGTCAGTTTTGTTCGGCCAGAGGGTCTTGAACTCTTCTGGTCAAACTATGAAGTGGCGAAGAACGAGCCCGGCTGGCGGGATTTCACCGTAAAGGCGATTTCCCGTCAGAACTCTGTCAAGAAAGTGACTGTTTTGACCCGTAACGAGTCGCTTTCTTGTTATGACATCATGACCTGGCTCGGTCGGTATGGGGATGTGACGGACATGCCCAAGAAAAACTTTGATGAGCACAGGATCTGGTCCGGGGCCTGGACGTTTTCCGTCAAACTCAAGCGTTCAGGCAGTACGGTTGCCCACATTCCGTCAGCCGCCTTCCTTGGACGTGATAGGATTCAGGTCTTCTACCAGGGGCAGCCTAAGGTCTGTCACAGGTGTGGCAGCCCCCCCCACTTTAGCGCAGCCTGTACTGTGCAGGTCTGCGCTTTGTGTGGTGGGGTGGGTCATCTGGTGTGGTGTCCTCGGACACCCTTTTAGCCGTTGTCCTAGCGCCTTCACCCGTGCGCGGCCGCTCCGGCTGAGGAGAGCTGTGAAGTTGCCTCGGCTGGGGAGGGTATGAGCAGGGATGGGGGCGCAACAGGGCTAGTGAGGAGGAAAAAGGGCCCCGCCAAACTAAGGCGGGAGGAAAATCGTAGAAGGAGTAGGGAGCTGGAGAGTGCCCAGGTGGCGGGGGTAGCTTCAGCCCCTGCTCCTGAAGCTGGCCCTGTAACTGCTGAAGCCCTGGAGGAGAACGTGCTAGATGAGGAGATCAGGAGACTGCGCAAAGACGATGGCAATATGGCCGACCTTTCTGATTCCTCCCACTATGAAAGTGTGGATGAGGATAGTGGGGAGAGGCCTAAAAAGAAAGATAAGGGCAAAAGGAAAGGGAGAAAGAAGAGGTCAGAGTCATCTGTTCCTTGTACTACGGGCCAGGTCCAAAACGGAAGCCTGACTGCCCCCCCTCTGATTGACCTGTCAAACCGGTACCTCGTCCTCGATACCATCTCCTCCCCCTCCTTGGAGGGGGAAGGTGAGGGCGGGGTGCCTAGGAAGAAAGAGCCTCTGTGGGGAACTGGGCCCTGTCCTCTCGGGACACCTTCCTCGGAGGGCAGGGCTAGACCGGGGCCGGATGGAGACGGGGATCAAATGGATCAATCTGAATCCAAAAAAAGGTCTAAGTGTGGTCCTGCCCTCTCGTCTTCTTCAGGGGATGAGGGGGCGAAAAAGAAAGGGAAGCAAAAGTAAAGGGTGTGGCCGTCTAATTTAATCACCCTGTATGGCGGCACTCCCCCCATTGATGCTGGCATCTATTAATTGTGCCAGCATAAAGTCGGATACGGCTAGATTTGCAGCCTTTGATTTTCTCGGCCGTGTTAAAGCCGATATTTTCTTTTTACAAGAGACCAGGTTGTCAGATCTAGCCTCTCTGGTAAAAGCCAGAAGAGAGTGGAGGCGCGGCCCCTCCCACTGGTCTCTTGCAGCTGAGCCGTATAGTGGGGTGGCGGTCCTTTTTACCGCTCCTGTTGAATGCCGACGGGTTATTGAATTAGAAATGGGGAGGTGCCTGATCTTAGATGTCTTCATGAAGGGACAAGAGCTCCGGCTCATTAACATCTATGCCCCGCAAACTAAGCGGGGCCGTAAAGATCTCTTTATGAGGATTAAGCCCTTTCTTTTTACGAGTCGGCAAGTGATCTTTGGAGGGGACTTCAATAATGTCACGAGGTCCCAAGATCGGAGAGGCTCCAATGATCCGCTGACTTGTGATAGTGTGGCACTGATTAGCATAACTAGAGAAGCTCGCCTAGAGGACGCCCACATCCGGAGCCCCTCGGGCCACGCGGGTTTCACCTATCATCAAGGTAGTCGCAGGTCTAGGATAGATAGGTTTTATTTAAAGGAGGAAGCCGTCTCTTCTGCAGTGTCCGTGGTTGAGGTGGAGTTCTCCGATCACTGTATGATTTTGTTTTCCCTGAATGTTTCAGAGACCCCCCGGATGGGAAAAGGTTATTGGAAGCTGAATTCGTCCCTCCTGAAGGAAGTGGAGATAAGACAGTCCTTTGAGGATTTTCTTCAGAGTCAGGTACCTTTACTGGACCTATGTAGTAGTAAGTCAGAGTGGTGGGAGATATTCAAGAAGCGGGTTGCGGGGTTCTTCCGCCAGCTCTCGAGCCTCAGGTCCCTGAACAGGTATCGCTTGTATCAGGGTCTGAGGAGGAAACTCGAGCTTCTCGTCTCGACTGGAGGTAGCCGAGAGGATATCTCCAGAGTGAAATCCTTGCTGATGAGGTGTCAGTACGATAGACACGCATCTTTGGTTTTTGAGAGGGATTACGGGAAGTACCGCTCGCCCGACCCTTACAGAAACTGTAAGATGTCAGTGAGTAGTAAAGTCATTTCAGGACTGATTGATAGTACAGGATCTCTGAATCGGTCCAGATCAGGGATCTTGGAGGTCGTCAGATCCTTCTACTCGCACCTCTTGGGGAGGAAGGATCTAGATCGAGACAGGATGTCGGTTTTCCTGACTGAAACCATTCCTGAGCCAGAGGTAGACCCCTCTCTTGATGTTTTGGCAGAAGAAATCAGGGAAGAGGAAGTGAGACTGGCGATCGAGGGGCTCGCCCCCAAGAAGTCACCAGGTCCGGATGGCTTAACATCCGAGTGGTACAGGACCTTTAAGGAGTCTTTAGCTCCCCTCTTGACTGAGGTATTCAATGAGTGTCTCTCCTCGGGTACTCTGCCGAAGTCAGTGAGGAGGTCAGCCCTGATTCTTCTGTCAAAGGGTAAAGATCCTAGCCAGATTGAGAATTGGAGGCCCATGGCTCTTCTCAATACGGACAGGAAGCTTCTGGCCAAGATACTGTTTAATCGGCTGGTGAAGTTTGCACCCCGGCTCCTTTCGGGGGCTCAGCACTGCTCTGTTCCAGGCCGAAGCACCTTAAGTGCTGTCCTTAGTGTCAGGGAGGCAGTGGAGCGGAGTAGTGCAGGTCTTTGGAAGGGGTACTTTCTGTCCTTTGATCAGGCCAAAGCATTTGATCGGGTAAACCACGAGTACCTATGGTCCGTCCTCCTGAGATATGGCTTACCAACTACTTTTGTTAATTGGCTTAAGATCTTGTATGCAGGGGCAGAGAGTTTCCCGCTGGTGAACGGGTGGTCTGGCCGCTCTTTTGAGGTGGGGTCCGGAGTCCGTCAGGGTTGTCCTTTGAGCCCGCTTTTATACGTGTTCGCAATCGATCCCTTCATCCGGAGGGTAGATTGTGGGCCGTTGGCGGGAGTCGGGATGAGTCTGGCGGAGCCGGCTGTCACCCAGAGAGTGGTGGCGTACGCTGACGATGTCACTATTTTCGTCTCCACGAGAGAGGAGGTCGGTGTGGTGATGTCGGAGGTGGACCGCTACTCGGAGGCATCCGGGTCTAAGATCAACCGGGATAAGTGTGAAAGTCTCTGGCTGGGAGGGGGGGGATCCCATGTTTGATCTCCCGGACACCCTTCCAGGGCCCCAAGAATCAGCAAAAGTCTTAGGCATCACATTCGGCCAGGATGATTATCCCACCAAAAACTGGGATGGTAAGCTCCAGGATGCCGCTCAGAAGGTGGACCAGTGGAAGGGTTGGTCTATGACCCTCAGGGAAAGGGTACACCTGATCAAATCGTACCTGCTCCCCTTGTTTATCTATCTGGGCAGTGTATGTATCTTGCCAGAGGCTTACTACACTAGGATCTACAGCCTGTTTTTCCAACTGTTATGGGGGAACAGGATGAACCTTGCCAAGAGGGAGGTTACATACCGCACGAGGAGACTAGGGGGTTTATCTATGGTAAACCCTGTGGTGTTCTTTACGAACACCTTCTTGAAAGCCGACATCGCAAACCTCTGGTCAGAGAGGGCTTCTCCGTGGGTACTCTCCTGCAGGGAATGGTTTCGGCCTTTCTTCCAGGAATGGGAGACAGGAGGGCAAGTGAAGGACCTCCGTACGCCCCATGGATATCTTCCGGCTTACGCTACCCCGACTCTGAAGGCGATACGTCGGTGGGGTCTGGGAGTGTGGGAGATCAGGACCCAGTCAAGGCAGTTCCTTGACAAACGGGTTCTGTTGACCCACTTCCAGAAGCCTCTGGCGCTCAGGGACTGCCCAGGTCGGGATCTGAGGGTGGGGTTGTATCTTTTGAACATGAAAAGGATCCCCCAGAAGTTTTGGGACTTGGCCTGGCGCTGCTTTCAGGGGAAGCTATATGTAAGGGACAACCTGAAGTGTAGGAACTCTGATGACCGGGGATGTCCCCGAGAAGAGTGTGGGGACACGCTGGAAAGCATGGACCACTTCCTGCTTCATTGTCCCTTTAATATAGGGGTTTACAACCGGGTGGGCGCTTCCATCGGCTGGAGTCAACTTGCCGGCCTTACCTATCCGGAGTGGGCTTATGGGGCATTCAGGTCCCTGGGTGGCCGAGACCGGGGCACTTTATTCTTAGTTAGTTTAGTGGTTAGGTACTACACGTGGAACGCACGGTGTTTAGTGTCAACCCAACAGAAAATCCTCTCCGAGGTGGAGGTCTGTAGGAATATCACCGGTGACCTTGGGAAGATTAGGTCTTTGGAGTATGGCAGTCTTGGTACCAGTAGGGCTTCTCTCCTATGGAGAGGGTTTTCTTTTGATGTGCCCTAGGTACTAGTTAAAAAACAAAAAAGAAAAAAAAAGAAAAAATGTGTGTATGTATATATGTATGTATGTGTGTATGTGTATGTATGTGGATATGTGTATGTATATATATGTATATATATATATATATATATATATATATATATATATATAGTATATAAAAAAGGAAAAAAAATATAGATGTATAAAAAAATAATATATATTTTGTTATCCAAGTTGGATTATTTTTGTTACGGCAGCTAGCCATATTTTTTGTCTTGTTATTAGGGGGGGGGGGGGGGGGGGCAGTGTGGTTATGTTTCCTAGTTTGGATATTTTTAGTTTTTGATCCCAGCGAGGAAAGCTTTATTTATGTTCATTAGGTATGTGTGTGTGTGTGTGTGTGTTGGACTATAGTAGGTAATGATTTATTTATTTATTTTTGGTTTATCTGGGCTGGCCGGTTTAAGTTGTTATTTTGAGATGAATAGTTTGTTGTTATGTTCAGTTTTGTTAATTTTGTTACAGTGAAATGAACTTGTTTTGTACTTTTATAATAAAAAAGAGGTGTCAGCACAGAGCACTGTGGTCAGACAGAAAATAAATTAAAAAAGAAAAGAACTTCCTGTGAATCACTTATACAGCAGCTAATAAGTACTGGAAGGATTACGATTTTTAAGTAGAAGTAATTTATAAATCTGTTTAACTTTGTAGCACCAGTTGATTAAAAAAAATGTTTTCCAGTAGAGTACCCCTTTATGCAGTGGTAAGGTTATGCTGGGAGTTGTAGTTTCACTCATCATAACTGTAGAACTGACAAGTGACTACAGCTCTGATAGGACACAGAGAGGAGAATACACAATGATATCAGTGACTACAGGTGACGTCTTCTCTATAGTGAGGAGAATGTACAATGATATCAGTGACTAGAGATGAGCGAATTTACAGTAAATTCGATTCGTCACAAACTTCTCGGCTCGGCAGTTGATGACTTTTCCTGCATAAATTAGTTCAGCCTTCAGGTGCTCCGGTGGGCTGGAAAAGGTCGATACAGTCCTAAGAGAGAGTCTCCTAGGACTGTATCCACAGTCGTTCGTGACGAATCGAATTTACTGTAAATTCGCTCATCTCTATCAGTGACTACCGGTGACGTCTTCTCTATAGTCTTCCCTTATCTAATTCAGATGGTACCTGGTCCAGCTAAAACTTCTCTCTGCAGAATGTGACGCCCAGACGTCTCCTCACTATGTCAGCGCATTCTCATCCTCTATATGAAAACAAGTATTATTATAAACCTGCCAGACACTGTATCCGCTAAATATAATACTACTATACACTATACTCTTTGATTATAAACCTTCCATACACCATACCCACTGAATATAATACCAACACATACTGTACATTCTGAATATAATACCAACACATACTGTACACTCTGAATATAAATCTGCCACATACTGTACCCTCTGAATATAATACCGCCACACACTGTACCCTCTGAATATAATACTACCACATACTGTACATTCTGAATATAATACCATCACATACTGTACCCTCTGAATATAAATCTGCCACATACTGTACCCCTGAATATAATACCGCCACACACTGTACCCTCTAAATATAATACAACTATACACTATACTCTTTGATTATAAACCTTCCATACACCATACCCACTGAATATAATACCAACACATACTGTACATTCTGAATATAATACCAACACATACTGTACACTCTGAATATAAATCTGCCACATACTGTACCCTCTGAATATAATACCGCCACACACTGTACCCTCTGAATATAATACTACCACACACTGTACATTCTGAATATAATCCCAACACATACTGTACCCTCTGAATATTAATCTGCCACATACTGTACCCTCTGAATATAAATCTGGTGGTGTTGCTAGTGGATGATGGGGGTGCTAGTACTGGGGGGGTGTTGCTGGAGGATGATGAGGGTGCTACTGGCCATCCCCCCTGGCAGCATCATCCTCCTGGCAGGAGCACCCCCATCATCCACCATCAGGATCTGCTGATGGAGTTGCTGCTGCTGCTGGAGGGGTTTGCTGGTGGAAGATGAGGGTGCTACTGCCAGGGGGGAGCATTAGGTAGGCAGCAGTTCCCCCACTTGAAGGAGTAGTCCAGTGGTGAACCCAGTGGTGAACAACTTATCCCCTATCCTAAGGATAGGGGATAAGTTTGAGATTGCGGGGGTCCGACCGCTGGGGCCCCCTGCAGCCCGCGGGAAGGGGGCGTGTCGACCTCCGCACGAAGAGGCGGCCGACACGGCCCCTCAATACAACTCTATGGCAGAGCCGAAGCGCTGCCTTCGGCAATCTCCCGCTCTGCCATAGAGATGTATTGAGGGGGCATGTCGGCCGCCGCTTCGTGCAGAGGTCGACACCTGCTATCTGGCCGGAGAGCCTGGCCCCCGTACAGAGAGATCGCAGGGGGCCCCAGCGGTCGGACCCCCCGTGATCTCAAACTTATCCCCTATTCTTAGGATAGGGGATAAGTTTTTCACCACTGGACTACCCCTTTAGGGTACGTTCACAAGGGCGGATTTTTTTAGCGGGTTTTCCGCTGCATATTTGAAAGGGGGGCGGGCTCTTCTCGGCTGTCCGCAGCAGATTTTCCGCTGCGGAAATTCCGCCACAGTCCCTACTGACTCCAATGGGGCTTGTGGCGGATTTTCCGCAGTGTACATTCCGCCGCAGAAAATCTGCTGCGGACAGCCGAGAAGAACCCGCCCACTTTCAAATACGCAGTGGAAAACACGCAAAAAAATCAGCGCGTGTGAACGTACCCTTAAGGTAGGTAGCAGTTCCCCCACATTAGGTAGGTGTCAGTTTCCCCACATTAGGTAGCATAGATTCCCCACATTTGGTACCAGTTACCCCACAGTAGGTAGTAATTTCCCCACATTAGGTAGCACAGATTCCCCACATTAGGTAGCACAGATTCCACACATTAGGTAGCACAGATTCCACACATTAGGTTGCAGTTTCCCCACATTAGGTAGCACAGATTCCCCACATTAGGTAGCAGTTTCCCCACATTAGGTAGCATAGATTCCCCACATTTGGTAATAGTTTCCCCCCATTAGGCCGCAGGTTCCCTTGCATGTTCCCCACAATAGGTCAAAGTCTCCCCACATTAGATCGCTGGTTCAACCCCCCCCCCCCCCCCTCTCCCCACACAAAAAAAAAACCACACACACAACACAGAGACACACACAGATAGATAGAGAGAGAGAGACACACACACACACAGTCAGAGAGACACACTCACAGACAGAGACACACACACACACACAGAGTCACACACACACAGAGTCACACACAGACAGAGAGTCACACACAGACAGAGAGTCACACACAGAGAGTCACACAGACAGATATAGCGACAGACAGAGACACACACACAAACACACACACACACAGAGAGACACACTCACAGACAGAGAGAGAGACACACACACACAGACAGAGTCACACACAGTCACACACAAAGTCAGAGAGTCACACACACACAGAGAGTCACTGTCACACACACACACAGACAGAGAGAGAGATACACAAACAGAGATCGAGTGAGACAGACACACACTCACTTACCCATCCAGCGAAGCGCTCCTTCTCTCCGGGCGCTCTGCTAGTGACGTCACTCACGTCCTCCTGCGCGGCCCTGCGGAGTGACATCGGACCGGCGCAACAGAAGACGTGGGGGCGCAGGCCGGTTCACTGTGCAGGTGACGGGGGGGGGGGGGGTGCTACTAGTACGGAGACTAGTGAGACAGCGCGAGTGGGGGGGGGGAGGTTGTTTGCTATCACAGAAACAGCGCAAGTGAGGGCCGGAGGCGTACTTGGTGTCACCCCATCAGGATGGTGTCACCCGGTGCGGGCCGCACCCCGGTCGCAACGCCACTGGCAGCGGGAACACTTAGGAAACACTGCGCTTAGGAAACACTGCAGTAGGCTGAAACTTCTTTTTGTACAACTTTTCTGCTTTGTCATGCATTTTACTGTAGGGTCACCAGTAGAGATAAGCAAACTTTTCAAAAATTCGATTCCGCCAATTCGCCGAATTTTCCGAAAAAGTTTGTTTCGATCCGAATTTATATTAAAAAAGGCTATTTCTAGCCTACATACAGCCTCTATAGGGGTATAGAACACTTTGCTGTGTTCTAAAACGCATATGGAATGTGCTGGGGTGGTGAAATAATACTGTTATTCAGAATAACATGCAGATTACCGGCATCGCTTTTAGAATCACTGCCACACAGCAGCACAATGACAGAGCCCGGTGTTGGCATTAGTGTCAGGAGACCATATAGTAACTGAATAACATAGCGTGGAGGTGTTGGCGGCATGAGGAGAACATTTAGTGGCTGAATGGCACAGCGTAGAGGTGTTGGCAACATGAGGACACCATATAGTGGCTGAATGACACAGCGTGGAGGTGTTGGCAGCATGAGGACACCATATAGGTGCTGACTGGCACAGCGTGGAGGTGTTGGCAGCATGAGGACACCATATAGTGGATGAATGGCACAGCCCGGAGCTGGCATCAGCATGAGTAGGCACTAGGCCTTCACAATCCCTAAGATTAAAAGATGAATTAAGAAATTTAAACCGAAGATTTTGGATAGTGGGTGCTACCTATGAGAAAATTTGAAAATTCCCAGACCCAGGCCCCACAGCGGCATCAGTAACCCATATATTGTGTATGCATACAGAGAAGGAAAGTGCTCAGCACCAGGTCTTGCAATAGTCTTTGTTATCGGGGGTAACTGTACAGTACACTTGGGAGGTGCAGTGGCACTTAGACAGAGGTGTGACAATATAGAAGAAAAGAATCACAGCGCAGCACTCACCCTTTCCAGTGATTTATTTCAGATCCATAAACAATCCATGTGATGATCCAAGTACAGTGAGGTTTGTGGGGAGGACAGGAGAGAGAGAGCTCCGAGGAGCCCTTGCGGCAACGTTTCGCGGCAAAAACCGCTTGGTCACGCCTTACAGACCAGTGTGTACGGCCAGGTAATATCCTCTTATCTGGCCGTGTCAGAACTACGCCGTGGTGACTGACAGCTGCAACTACCAATCAGGCGCGAGTGATGCGCTCCTGATTGTCATCCCGTCTATGCTGGAGGAGAGCGGGTGCCACTATGGGCTACATTGTATGTACCTCCAGCTGTTTGTATTAGCGAACATATGAAGGGCGCATCGAGGGTGCCGGTACGAGCGGTGATAGAAACCGTCGGTCCCGGAACGCAACAGCATATTGGGGGAAGAAGAGGCTGCCACGGTGGGCATAGGTATGTGTCCCTCCAGCTGTTGCAAATGGGAACTCCCAGCGCTCATCAGACGAGGGGATGTAAGGCAGTCAAGCATGCGGGGGGGGGGGGGTCAAGGATGAAGTGACATATGAAAAAACATGTGAACATACAAAATTACGAATGTAACATTAATTTATACTCCCGCCTGCAAAAGAAAAAGAAGGGAAGGGTAGACAGGGGAAGCAGATAGGTGAAAAACTTTACATATAAAAAGCGAATTGTGTATCAGAGTTCCGGTTAGAGAAATACATTTAGTTCATTTCTTTCATTAAAACCTGCTGGGCTGACCGCATTCAAACTGGAGATCCATTTGGCTTCCCTTTGCAATAATGTAGTTTTTTTTATTTTTTCCAGGTTCTGCTGCTTTTATTTTCTCCAGACCGAAGAAAGAAAGGACAGAAGGGTCACCATCATGATGCTCTCTGATGTCACTTGAGATTCTAGGCACTCCAGTGCCCAATCTGGTAAGTCTAAAATGTTCTCTGAACCTGATGAACATACATCTAGTGGTAGAACCGATGTAGAACATTTGACAGGGGCATTTTATGCAATAAATTACGTGGTCACTTCGGCAGGTGATGAAGTCTTTTACATAGACTTCGTGTCCCCCGATTTGATAGTTCTTCCCTGGGAGAAGAAATTTGCAAAAGGAGCAAGTCCCACATCTGTGGTTGCCGACGGGGTTTGATCCATTCAACCAGGTCTTTTTGGTTTCTTGACGGGATTTATAAGTGCTGCGTACTAAGACGTCTTTGATTGTCGTAGTCTTCCGATATGCCACTACTGGTTTGTTGATGGCTATCTCTCTTAGACTTGTGTCTTCTTCAATCAGATGCCAGTGTCTGAAGATTGCCCGTCTGATTTCACTGGCCATGGGGCTGTATTTAAAAGAAAAAGAAAACTTTCTGCTTTGTTCATATTCTATGTATTTTTTGCTCTCTCTAGAGCCATATCCAGGGATTTTTTAGGGTAGCCGCAATTAGATGGGACTTTAATGTGTCCGCTTGTATGAGGAAATCTTCTTCTCTACTGTTGATCCTTCGCTGGCGTAGGAATTGGCTATAGGGGACCGCTTCTTTAGTATGTGACGGATGGAAAGAATCGTAATGTAAGTACAGAAGGGGGGCAGAGGGTTTTCTATAGCCTTTTGTGGTTACTGAGCCACTTTGCATGGACACCACTAGGTCCAAGAAAGGGAGTTCTGTTTCACTATAGACTGAGGTGAAGAATATGTTCATTTGATTATACTCATTAAGATATGCAACAAACTGTTTAAAATCTCCTTCAGAACCATGCATTATTATGAAGACATTGTCTACATATCTTTTACACATCTTGAGATGCCTCAGAAAGGGATTTTGCTCTGAATAGATCATTTTAGCTTCTAAAAAAGCCAGGAATATATTGGCAAACGTGCAGGAGACTGGTGTCCCCATTGCCGTTCCCGTGCACTGTTTGTACCAAAGTCCGTCAAATTGAAAAAAGTTATTTTTAAGAATGAAACTCAGAGCCTCTGTGACAAAATCGATGACTTGTTCTGTTTTGCTAGCTGCAATTAGGAACTCTTTTATGGTGGCCATTACAAGATCTTGTGGAATGCGGGTATAAAGTGATTCCACGTCGATGGAAGCTATTCTGTCATCTGGGTCGAAGGTAGCATGCTGTAGCTCTTCAAGGAACATATTTGTGTCTTTTAAATAAGACGGTATGTCTATCAAAATGGGACGGAGGATCCAATCCACATATTCGGAAAGAAATTCGGTTGCCCAACCATTTCCTGACATGATGGGGCGCCCTGGGGGGTCCTTACTGTCTTTATGTATTTTGGGCAAATAGTACCACTGCGGTTTAGATGTGTGTTCAGGAAAAAGGTTTTCAGCTGTCCTTTTTGATAGAGTGCCTACTTCTACCTGTTTTCTCAGGAAGGTTTGTAGGTTTTTTAGAACTCTTGGAGTGGGATCCTCTTTTACCCTCTGATACCCGTGAGTCATTGAGCTGGCGATGTGCCTCTTTCTCATATTGGTTCCTTGTGAGTATGACTGTGTTGTTACCTTTATCGGCTTTTTTTATGACGATATCTGGCCTGTTTTTTAGCCATGCCAGTGCTTTCTTTTCTTTCTGTGTCAAGTTGGCTGTGGCTGCCGGATAAATGAGAGCTTTCACATCTCTTATGACTGCAGAGGCAAAGAGGTCAATTGACCCTCCAGGTTGGAGTGGAGGGGAAAAAGTAGACTTATTCCCTGAATGACACAGCCAGGAGTTGGCTGATGCACGAGTACACAGCAGGGCTTCACAATCCCCCCCAAAAACACAACAATTTTATAAACTTTTGAAAAAGATTTTGGATAGCGGGTGCTACCTATGAGAAAATTTTTAATTACCAGACCCAGGCCCAGCAGCGCTATAATTTTTTTATTTGAAATTTAAAACAACCTTTGCGTGTCCCGGACCCCATCGTGTGGGTACGAAGGACCAAATCCAACAAGCCCCCACAGCAACATCAGTAAAGCGTATATTGCCTGAATGACACAGCCTGGAGTTGGCTGATTCACGAGTACACAGCAGGGCTTCATAATTCCACCCAAAAAACACCACAATTATAGAAATTTTTGAAAAAGATTTTGGATAGCGGGTGCTACATATGAGAAAATTTGAAATTCCCAGACCCAGGCCCCACAGCGGCATCAATAAACCATATATTGCCTGAATGACACAGCCTGGAGTTGGCTGATGCACGAGTACACACCAGGGCTTCACAATCCTCCCTCAAAAACACAACAGTTTTAGAAATTTTTGAAAAAGATTCTGGATAGCGGGTGCTACCTATGAGAAAAATTTGAAATTACCAGACCCAGGCCCCACAGCGGCATCAGTTACCCATATATTGCCTGAATGACACAGCCTGGAGTTGGCTGATGCACGAGTACACATCAGGGCTTCACAATCCCCCCCCCAAAAAAACACAATTTTTTTAATTTTTGAAAAAGGATTTTGGATAGCGGGTGCTACCTATGAGAAAATTGTAAATCACCAGACCCAGACCCAGCAGCGACATCATTTTTTTATTTGAAATTTAAAACAACCTTTGCGTGTCCCGGATCGTGCGGATACGAAGGACCAAATCCAACAAGCCCCCACAGCAACATCAGTAAAGCATATATTGCCTGAATGACACAGCCTGGAGTTGGCTTCACAATTCCCCCCAAAAAACACCACAATTTTAGAAATTTTTGAAAAAGACTTTGGATAGCAGGTGCTACCTATAAGAAGATTTGAAATTCCCAGACCCAGGCCCCACAGCGGCATCAGTAAACCATATATTCATATTCATACATCACCTCCATCCAGCGATGTCCAAGCACCTAGAGGCCAAGGATAGGGCCCCAAAGTGGAAGGTCTAATTAGACCTTAGATGGCAATCTGTCAGTACATCCACCAGGGCATTATCATTTGCTGGGATCACATGGTCCAGAGTATAAACAATAAACACCGCCAGTCTACATAGGAGAATTAACCACCCAAGCCCTCATACATGGTTATTCAAAACCAAGTTCATCTACATGTGCATAGAACCTGAGTGGCACTATATTTTTGTGTGGAAGTAACAACCACTCTATGTTATTGCCAATATTGGAACCTACATGGATGTGATGACACATATATGGCTGTGGTGTTACATATAAATAATCTTTATGTTTTACTGAATTTAAAGTTATGACATGGTGGCTTGTGGTTATTAGACTGATTTTGGACTCTTTGACGGTGTATACAGCACTCCGAATGACTGTTTCGGACTGCAAACTTACCAATCTGGACATCAACTGTGGTTCCAACTTGCCAGTGACTGACTGACACATCTATCTCTTCTATCTAATGCTTATCTGGTCGGTATTAGACCATCTATTGATCTTGACTATCTACTGATTTGAACTTAGTCCATATATACCTATTTCTATGTACCCTGGTGTGATATGATTATATACTGGTAGCCTAGTATCTCCTCCTCGGTTCCCTGATGAACCCCTAAAACAAGTGGGAGAAACGCGTTGGACAGGAGTATGAGAGAATAATTAGCCAACCACCTGCGAGTGGAAATCACTAAACCCCACCCCCACCCACACTAAACGTAGTGAGGGATAGTCCTAGGATGAGGTAGGACTATTTAGATATAGGTATTCACCTGTTACCCTATACCCATCTTTTGAGCACGGTCCTGTGTTGACCAATTATACTGCCAGTTATGGACTTTTACAATTTTCGTATTTTAGATACAGAATCAGAATAAAAGTTATATATTATTTTTGCATCACTGCCTTATTGGATGTTCCTTAACTTCACATATATAGCATAATTTTTCTCTCCAAGGGCATCTTTATCAATACACCCTATTAGTGAGAAGTCTCATGGGGAAAGGGGTGTTCTTATTGAAGAATAATTTCCCAGTGATATATTATTAAACCATATATTGCCTGAATGACACAGCCTGGAGTTGGCTGATGCACGAGTACACACCAGTGCTTCACAATCCCCCCCCCCCCAAAAAACCAAATTATTGAAAAAGACCCAGGCCCAGCAGCACCATCATTTTTGTATTTGAAATTTAAAACCACCTTTGCGTGTCCCGGACCCCAGCATGTGGGTATGAAGGACCAAATCCAACAAGCCCCCACAGGGCTCATGTGGCCGTGAGATGTAGGTGCAAAGTCTCCATTGCCCTGACCGGCCATTGTTTCCAAGACTTCTCACCAAGGCAAACCATGTGAAGAACAGCGTGACGCCGCCGTGACCTGCACACATGGTATGCTGAAGGGCCCCTGAGACTTGTTCGGGCAGTGGAGGCTTAAGACACAGTGGAGGATGTGGAGGCAGAGTAGCACACTGTCACAGGACCAACGGGCTGACAGAGTGTAGCAGGAAGCAGCATTGAGTACACATCAGTGCTTCAGAATCCCAAAGAAAAAACAACCATTAAAAAAAAAAAAAAGTAAGAATATTTAGGACAGCGGGTGCTACCTATATATTGCCTGAATGACACAGCCTGGAGTTGGCTGATGCATGAGTACACACTAGGGCTTCACAATCCACCCCAAAAAAACACAACAATTGTAGAAATTTATGAAAAAGACGTTTGGATAGCGGATGCTACCTATGAGAAAATTAGAAATTCCCAGACCCAAGCAGAGCAGCG
This sequence comes from Hyla sarda, assembly GCF_029499605.1. NCBI lineage: Eukaryota > Metazoa > Chordata > Amphibia > Anura > Hylidae > Hyla > Hyla sarda. Next base: position 486,570,677 of record NC_079189.1, read on the forward strand.
CCATCAGTAAACCATATATTGCCTGAATGACACAGACTGGAGTTGGCTGATGCATGAGTACGCACCAAAGCTTCACAATCCCTAATAAAAAAGACAAACATTTTTTACCAAAAATTTTAACGAAAATTTTGGATAGCGAGTGCTCTCTATATATTACCAGAATGACGCAGCCTGGAGTTGGCTGCAGCATGAGGAGACCATTGAAATGTGTGTTTTTTTTTTTTTTATTTAAATAAAAATTTGTGTCCCGGACCCCGCCGTGTGGGTACAAAGGACCTAATCTCACAAGCACCCACAGGGCTCATGTGGCCGTAAGATGTACGCGCAAGGTCTCCATAGCTCTGACCGGCCATTTTTTATTTTTGTACCTTTGTTTAACAACAAGCACATGTCCAGAAGACTCTATAATGCAGGACGGTGGACCACCAAAAGACATTCTTCTATAAAATAATTTTTTATGAAATAAAGAAGCAGAGTTCATCCCTCTGCGTATTTTTTTTAGAAAATTTTACTTAAAAAATCATGCGCAACAATCGTTCAATGGTGTAATGGTTATTACTGTGATACTTATCAGAAAATTTGAAAAAAACACTACCCAAGAGTGTTTAATAACCCCATACATTGCACCATAAATGTTGAAATTTAAATTAAGCATGTATGTATGTATTTCAAAAATCCTAAAATTAAAGGCCCAAGCCCAGAAGCATCATGAAGTCAAATAGTTCCCGAAAGACACAGGAGCAGTCAGAAGTAGGCATCAGCAGTACCCAAGAGGCTCTAATAACCCCTTACATTGCATGATCAATCGCGAGATCGAGCACTAACAGGTGTGTTATGCCCTCAGATGTCCGGGGCTGCACGCGCGCTACACTGAACGGACCAGCGTGTGTCTATCTTTCACCGACAGGTGTGGTTAACCCGCTAAACCCCGTTCACGATAGGGATCAGGGATTGCAATTATTTGCCAGGAAAGAAGAATCACAACTAAGTGCGGGTCATAAGCTCGGGCTCATTAAGTCCCTGCCCTTTGTACACACCTCATGTCTCTACTACCAATTGGATGGTTTAGTGAGGTCCTCGGATCGTCCCCGGCGGGGTAAGAGAAGGCCCTAGCAGAGCACCGAGAATTTAAAGATCATTGTTGAAATTTGCATTAAGCATGTATTAGCTTCTGCTAAACTTCCAAAAATTGAAGGCCCAAGGCCTGAGGTATCAGGGAGGCAAGTAGTTCCTGAAAGACACAGAATGAGTCAGGAGCAGGCATTCGCAGTACCCAAGAGGGTTTCATAACCCCTTACATTTAAAGATTAATGTTGACATTTGCATTAAGCATGTATTTAGCTACTGCTAACCATCCAAAAATTAAAGGCCCAAGGCCAGAAGCGTCAGTGAGGCAAGTAGTTCCTGAAAGACACAGGATGAGTGAGGAGCAGGCATTCACAGTACCCAAGAGGGTTTCACAACCCCTTACATTTAAAGATCAATGTTGACATTTGCATTAAGCATGTATTTAGCTACTGCTAACCATCCAAAAATTAAAGGCCCAAGGCCAGAAGCGTCAGTGAGGCAAGTAGTTCCTGAAAGATACAGGATGAGTGAGGAGCAGGCATTTACAGTACCCAAGAGGGTTTCACAACCCCTTACATTTAAAGATCAATGTTGAAATTTGCATTAAGCATGTATTTAGCTACTGCTAAACATCCAAAAATTGAAGGCCCAAGGCCAGAGGCATCAGGGAGGCAAGTAGTTCTTGAAAGGCACAGGATTAGTCCGGAGCAGGCATTCGCAGTACCCAAGAGGGTTTCATAACCCCTTACATTTAAAGATCAATGTTGACATTTGCATTAAGCATGTATTTAACTACTGCTAAACCTCCAAAAATTAAAGGCCCAAGGCCAGAAGCATCAGTGAGGCAAGTAGTTCCTGAAAGAAACAGGATGAGCCAGGAACAGGCAATGGCAGTACCAAAGAGGGTTTCATAACCAACCATAATTGGGATATGTTGGTGTAGCAGCATGGTCAATCTACTCTGAGGCATCTGGCATTGGTGGGTGGAAATCCTGGCTGATCCATCCCTGATTCATCTGGACAAACATCAGTCTCTCCACATTTTTAGAGGACAGACGAGTTCACCTTGGGGTGACTATGGCCCCGGCCGCACTAAACACCCGTTCTGATGGCACACTACTGGCAGGGCAGGACAGCTTTTCCACGGCAAACTCTGCTAGTTGCGACCATAAATCAAGTTTGGCTGCCCAGAAGTCCAGCGGATCTTCAATGGTTGTTGGCATGGTCATGTCAAGGTATGCTACCACCTGCTGGTTCACATCCTGCTCCATGTCTACCTGCTGCTGAGGAGTTGCTTCACTATTCGGGTGAAGAAAGCTACTCATCAACGACTGTAGACTCAGACTGCTGCTGATTAAGCTGGTACTGCTCCTGCCCCCCCTCCCCTCCCCAGCAGCCATGGCAGCGGAAGGTGAGCGCAGAGGGCCCCCCGAGTCAGACCTGCGAGTGGATGGACCATGTGGCCGATCGGCCAACTGACTACGTAGAATCTCTCTATAGTAGGTCAGTTTGTCCTCCCTCTCAGTGGGTGTAAAAAAGGCCCCCATTCTGGGACGGTAGCGAGGGTCTAATAATGTGGAGATCCAGAAGTCATCCCGCTGACGAATTTTGACAATTCGGGGGTCACTACGCAAGCAACTGAGCATGCATCGTGCCATTTGCGCCAGTGACTCGGAGGGACTACTTGCCTCCATCTCCACTGCATACTGCCACAGTGTGTCTGGGTCCTCTGTCTTGCCTTCCTCATAACTCTCCAGCTCCTCTGGCTGCTCCTGCTCCTCCTCTACTGTCCGATGACAAGAAACACTGGCCATCTCATCCAACTTAAACTGTTCTCCGCTCTGCCCCTCATCCTCCTCCTCCTCCAGTTCAGCCCTCACAGGGCTCATGTAGCCTTCTGATGTAGGCGCAACGTCTCCATTGCCGTGACCAGCCATGGTTTCATTCATTTGTTGTTGGAAATGTAGGAGTGGAATTACGTCGTTCATGGCGTAATCCAAGCGATTTACAAATAATGTGGCTTCCTCAAAGGGCCTCAGCAAACGGCAGGTGTCACGTATGAGCTGCCACTGGTTCACATTGAAGTTACACTGGGGAGTACTCCTATCTGCTTGGATCATCAAGAAATCAGTGATGGCTTTTCTTTGTTCGTATATTCTGTCCAACATATGAAGGGTGGAATTCCAACGTGTGGCAACATCACAAATAAGGCTATGTTGTGGGATACCGTTCTGACGCTGAAGCTCAAGGAAGGTGTGCTTGGCGGTGTACGAGTGGCTGAAGTGCATGCACAGTTTCCTTGCCATTTTCAGGATGTTTTGCAAATGGCGTAAAGACTTGAGGAAGTGCTTGACAACCAGATTCAACACGTGTGCCATGCAGGGCGCATGTTTCACACTTCCTTGTCGCAGCGCGGACATGATGTTCTTCCCAATGTCGGTCACCATGGTTCCCATTTCCAGATTTCGTGGAGTAAGCCATACTCGGATTTCTTTATGAATGAACTTTAGCAGTTCCTCTCCTGTGTGACTCCGTTCGCTAAGGCAAACCATGTGAAGAACAGCTTGACACCTCCGTGCCCTACACACATGGTACGATGAGGGGCCACCGAGATTTGGATGTGCAGCGGAGGCCGAGGACACCGGGTAGGATGAGGAAGCGGCGTCGCACACTGTAACAGGACCAATTGCCTGGGAGCGAGAGCGTGGAGCAGGAAGCGGTGTGACCTGTTCAAGTTGCTGTTGTGGCTGTGCAGGAACCACATTTACCCAGTGGGCCGTAAAAGACAAGTATTGTCCCTGCCTGTAGTTACATCTCCACATGTCGGAGCTGCCGTGCACTTTTGAACACACCGACAGGCTCAAGGACTGGCCCACCTTCTCTTGTACAAACTTATGCAGGGCTGGTACTGCCTTCTTCGCAAAGAAATGACGGCTTGGGACTTTCCACCTCGGCTCGGCACAAGCCATCAATTCTCTGAAAGGGGCAGAGTCCACCACTTGAAAAGGGAGGGACTGCAACACCAGCAACTTGGACAGGAGCACATTCAACTTCTGCGCCGTTGGATGAGTGGGCGCATACTGTTGTCTCTTGGACATGGCTTCGCCGATGGATTATTGGCAGAATGGCTGACTAAAAGCGGGAGAAGCAGGAGCGACAGAAGGAGGGTTTGACACACAGCTCCCTTCGGCTGAGGTGGTGGAGCCTTGGCTGGATGAAGGAGGGAGCGGATGGCCAATGGGTGATGCAGCAGGCTGGATCACTACATCAGAGCCACAGTTCTCCCAGGCCGCTTTATGGTGGCGAAGCATGTGTTCACGCAGGGCCGTGGTGCTGACATTGGGACCCTGGCCACGCTTCACCTTCTGCCGACAGATCTTGCATGTGGCTACGTGAACCTCCTCCGGATGCCTTAAGAAAAACTTCCACACTGCCGAGTAGTTGATTTTCCCACCCGCAGTCCGCACTAATTGACTGCTACTGGCGCCGTCTACAGGAACCCCTGTTCCACTACCTCTCGGAAAGGTAGGCTGCCGCGAAGCAGGTGGTCTCCTTCGGGCACGTTTGGCTCCTGAATTTCCACTCCTGCCACCACGCTGTCTGCCAACCGTGCTACCGTCTTGCTGCCTCAAGGGCAACCTGCAACTCTCTTCTCCTGATGATGATGAAGCCCCTTCTGCACCCGCCTCCCAAATGCAATCGGCTTCATCATCATCAACAGGTGTGTGCACGTCACTGATGTCCTCCTCAGGTTCCCCAACAGTGTCTGCTTCAGGACCCTGAACACTTGCAACACCGCCTCCCACGTCACTCTCCGCATCACTACTTGGCCGCCTAGCGGAGCAAGCAGCTTATGTCTCCTCCCCTTCTTGGCTGTCCAGTAGCTGCTGACTGTACTCTATTAGATTGTCCTCAGTAAATAGTGGAGCTGAACCCACAGCATAAGATACTTCTTTAGGAGAGGGAACAGCATAGGGCAAAGGCAACGGGAGGACAGGGACTGCTCCCGGGCCATGCCAACTGAGGGTTGTGTCTGAGGAACCCACCGACTGTTGACTGGGGGTGTCAGATGTCACTTGTGATGATGTGGATGAGCATGTTAACTAATCGACGACGGCAGATGGGTTGCTGGTCGAGACACGACCACTGGCAGATAACGGGAGCTCAGGCCTCTCGCTGCGACTCCTGCTGCCACTTGCCCCAAGTCTGCTTCCAAATCTGCCTGAAGTATTTAGGCATCTGCCACTCCTCTGTGCACGTCCTGGCACTTCTCTGCCTGCCTGAGTAGTGAGGGTATTACAATACGCTACACTACTCTTTAAACAGTATTTGTCTAGAACAGCAGCAGGTGATTACTTTCACAGTATGTAGGCCCTTTACAGATTAACAGGTATAAGATGGTACACTACTTGGATGTACTTATGCGGTATGCACTGATGAGGGCGGTAATATGCGTAACTATACTGAGAAAAAACTCTGTATTTTTGTAAAACACCAGACGGTGAATACTATTGTTTGGACTTTGACGGTATGGAGCACCTTGACAGCTTAACAGGTACTAAATGGTACAATACTTGGATGTACCTATGCGGTATGCACTGATGAGGGCAGTAATAGGCATAGCTATACGCAGAAAAAACTCTGTATTTTTGTAAAACACCAGTCGGTGAATACTATTGTTTGGACTTTGACGGTATGGAGCACCTTGACAGCTTAACAGGTACTAAATGGTACAATACTTGGATGTACCTATACGGTATGCACTGATGAGGGCAGTAATAGGCATAACTATACGCAGAAAAAACTCTGTATTATTGTAAAACACCAGCCAGTGAATACTATTGTTTGGACTTTGACGGTATGGAGCACCTTGACAGATTAACAGGTACTAAATGGTACAATACTTGGATGTACATTTGCGGTATGCACTGATGAGGGCAGTAATATGCGTAACTATATGCAGAAAAAACTCTGTATTTTTGTAAAACACCAGCCGGTGAATACTATTGTTTGGACTTTGACAGTATGGAGCACCTTGACAGCTTAACAGGTACTAAATATTGCAATACTTGGATGTACGTATGCGGTATGCACTGATGATGGCAGTAATATGCGTAACTATACGCAGAAAAAACTCTGTATTTTTGTAAAACACCAGCTGGTGAATACTATTGTTTGGACTTTGACGGTGTGGAGCACCTTGACAGATTAACAGGTACTAAATGGTACAATACTTGGATGTACCTATGTGGTATGCACTGATAAGGGCAGTAATATGCGTAACTATATGCAGAAAAAACTCTGTATTTAAAAAAAAAAAGCAGTTGGTGAATACTATTGTTTGGACTTGCACAGTATGTAGCCCCTTGACAGATTAACAGGTACAAAATGGTACAAATGCACTACAGTCCACTGAACAATCACATATTTCTGAACAGCAGCAGGACCCAACAGTGCAGCACCACAAAAAAACAAAAAAAATACAGGGATTAAACCGTAAATTGCTCTCTGTCACACAATTCTGAGCAGCAGAAGATTTGTGGAGCAAAAAAAAAAAAAAAAAAACTCAATTGGGCTGAAAAATGAGGAGATAAGATGCTTCAGAAAGTTCAGGCAGCTTGGAGATCTATATGAGGCAGCTGACAGCTATCTGCCCCTCTCTGCTGCAATGCTCAATAACGTGAATAGGAGGTTTAGCAATCAATCATCCTTCTCAGTGTAACAGCACAGCACTCTGCACTCCTGCCTTTCCCTAATGCTGATGTGACTAGCAGTTGCAGTGTAACGCTGTGGTATGAGCTATTCACACACACACACACACAGTCCCGTCCTCTCCATCTGAGTGCATAGATGAAATGAAGAGAGGCAAGATGGCCGCCGATTATATAGGGCTGTTACATCACAGGGGTCAGTGAACACTGATAGGCTGCATCTCACATGTGGTTCAGGGTCAGCCCGCCTATCTTCATTCCCGCCGCTGTTTCCCGCCCTCCCATAATCCCCTGCCCCATGTACTCACATGTGGATCCGCCATCTTGGTCTCCAATAGCCTGGAACGCTGTAAAATGGAGTTTAATGAAGCGATTTGCGCGATATTCATATTCGTTGCAAATCAAATTTTTCATGAAATTTGTAACAAATTCGGGTTTGTCAACTTCGATTCTCTCATCTCTAGTCACCAGTATCTGATTAAAATAATAAGTATATGTACATTGGCATATTTATATATTTTTTTAAAACACCCATTATACAAAGTTGAGTAATAACACCTCTTTTAATTGTACAGTGTTCCACTCTATGCCACTTCTGTGGCTGCTGAATCTGCATGCAAATATGCATATGCTCGGCTGGACCTTTGTAAATCATACCTATAAACCTGTATGAATAGAAAGAGCAAGTCATCTTTTACTTTAAGTCTGTGGACTTTAATTAGAAACCACCCTAAATGATATTTTCCGTCCTTTTTATTCCTTGTGTCTTCTGGTTAGCAGAGAGGGGCAGAACAACAAAAACAAAAAAACATATTTACTTCTCTGCTCTCTCTTAATACTGTGCTGCCTCAACACCAGACAGCCTGGCATTAGTGCCCTCGTAACATTACCATACGTTGGCCCTGATTTACTAAGAGTGGGATGTAGTTTTCTTTGTGGGTTTTAATTCCCTACAATTTTTTCCATGGTATTTACTAAGGTTTCCCTACATTTTGCACTTTTCCCTACATTTTGCTTTTTTTTTTTTACACATGCTCTGATCTGTAGGGTTTTCCACAGCTTCCATATTCCAGCCGGACCAGTGCTGAAATCCATTCACTTTAATGAGCTGACCGGAGTCAAACAGTGACTCTGGTTGGATAATTTTTGCCCCGTATCCGGTTTTGTGAATGGGCCTAAAATCGAAGTATACCACGGTTTTTGGTCCGGTCACAAAACCAGATACGGGGCAAAAATTTACTGTCTGACTCCGGTCAGCTCATTAACCCCTTAAGGACTTAGGACGTATGAGTACGTCCTAAGTCCGGTCCCTGTCTATAACGTGCCTATTCACAGCCAGGACCTGCGGCTAATAGTGCGTGGCCGCGATCGTTCGGCCATGCGCTATTAACCCTTCCGATGCGGCGCTCAAAGCTGAGCACCGCATTGAAAGTGAAAGTTAATGCTTCCCGGCTGCTCAGTCGGGCTGATCGGGGTCATCGCAATAAAATTGCGATGCCCCAATCAGCTACCCGGAGAGAAGAAGGTCCCTACCTTCTTCCATCGGCGTCCCGGCTCTGATTGATTGCTCCATGCCTGAGTTACAGGCTGGAGCAATCAACCGCCGATTACACAGCTTGTTGCCATGCAACGGCAAGGCAACAATCTGTGTATGCAATCAGCTATTGCAAGCTCATAGGTCCCTATAGGAGCTATGAGCTCGCAAAAAAAAAAAGTGTAAAAAAAAAAGTTAACCCTTTCAGGTATTCCCTTCTGAATTAAAAGTTTAAATCACCCGGCATTTCCTAGTAACCAAATAAAACAGTGCAAATAAAAATAAACATATGTGGTATCACCGCGGGCGGAAATTTCCGAATTATAAAAATATACCGCTTTTAAAACCGCACATTCAATGGCGTACGCGCAAAAAAATTCAAAAGTTCAAAATAGGGCATTTTTGATCACTTTTTATACCACAAAAAAGTGATCAAAAAGTCTGATCAGAACAAAAATGGTACCACTAAAAACTTCAGGTTATGGCGCAAAAAATGAGCCCTCATAGCGCCCTGAATACAGAAAAATTAAAAAGTTATAGGGCTTAGAAAATGACAATTTTAAACGCATAAATTTTCCTGCATGTATTTATGATTTTTTTCTGAAGTAATCCAAAATCAAAGCTAAACAAGTAGGGTATCATTTTAACCGAATGTACCTACAGAATAAAGATAAAGTGTTATTTTTACTGAAAAATGTACTGCGTAGAAACGGAAGCCCCCAAAATTTACAAAATGGCATTTTTTCTTCAAGTTTGTCGCACAATGGATTTTTTTTCCCGTTTCACAGTGGATTTTTCTGGAAAATGACTAATGTCACTGCAAAGAAGAATTGGTGGTGCAAAAAATAAGCCATAATACAGATTTTTAGGTGCAAAGTTGAAAGGGTTATGATTTTTTAAAGGCAAGGAGGAAAAACGAAAATGCAAAAACGTGAAATCGCTCAGTCCTTAAGCGGTTAAAGTGAATGGGTTTTGGCGCCAGTTTGGCTGGGATGCAGGAGCTCACGGTTTTGAAATTTTCCAGCCGGACACGGCAGCCGAAGTGCCTAAACCTAATGTGAATGCAGCCTTATCCTGTGTGTAATGATAGGGAAAAGACTTCTGGAAAGTGATCTGTACAAAACAGGAAGTCTCAGCTTAGTTTCAGGCCTAGTGGCCAGAATGGAAGTTGCAAGCTTTCAGGGTTATTTCAAAATATAGATAGTAAGATGGATAATTAGAAAAAGTTCAAAACTATTTTTTTTTTTACATAAAAACTTGATTTAAACAACAGGTAATGTTCTGATGACAATTCCCTTTCCATAGCTCTAGACAACACATCATAGGAATGAAGATAATGAAGACAATGAAGTATTGTTAAAATTAGGGAATGATCTGTTTTTATGGACAGTATTAAAAATCATCATCATAGTCTATTCCTAAAAACACATTGTATGAACTAGTAAAAAAACATAAGTATTTCAACTCCTCTGTATTTGTGAGCCTCCAGATATCAATAAATCCCAACTCAGTCAGTAAATTTTACAAAAGGTGTCTTTCCTCATGAGGATTGTAAATCACATTGTCTGCATCTGTCTCACCTCTCATCCATGACATTATTAAATTCACCTAGGGCAAAAACAGGTCAATTCATTCTACCATTTAAAAAATAGGATGTATAGAATGTATATGGCATCTAATACCCAGATTACTCCCTCAGTATTATACTGCAATAAAATATATCACACTTCATCATCTATTTGACAACCAGTGATCTTACACTTCCATGTCTGGAGAAAACTTACACCTCTAGAATGGGAAGTACAATATTTACAGAATAGTATTTTTTTTTATTTTTTTTTAATCTATGCAATAGTTATAACTTTACTATTTGTTTAGTAAGGTGCATCTCATGCAGACATATAATAGTATTTTTTTTTTTATAAACCAAAAATTACATATTAGTTCAGTCTAATATTAATACCTCTGACAGAAAAAGGGGGGATGCAAATAGTGTAAACCAAATAGTTGGGTCCTTTGGTCTTAAAGGGGTATTCCAGGATTTTTTTTTAAATAAGACTATTTGACTATGCTACAGAGGCTGTAAAGTTAGTGTAGTTCATAATATAGTGTCTGTACATGTATGTGACAGTTTTCTCACAATTCTTCTTTGATTTTCACCACACTATTTATTTTTAACAGCATGCAAAATGACTGCTGTCTCGGATTTTTCCCAGCTTGCAATGCGGCCAAGACCTGACTCACTAGTCAGCTGATGACAGGGATCCTGTCTGCTTCAATGGGTGGAGGGATCGTTTGGTGGGAGAGAGATCAACTGCAACTAATGCAACAGCTGTAGGCACCCTGATTGAAAATTACAGGTCTTTTAATGGATACAGCTCATTTATGTTTCAATGGGTGGGGGGGCTGATGTGTGGGATGGAGGAAAATGGAATTGTGGTATTTGTAGTCAAAAAAAGAAAAGTCAAACAGGAATTAAAAGTTCACAAAAAGCTAGCCACAGTGTTATGGTAATCTCATGACATAGCACTTTAGCCCCAAGACAAGCGCAGATCCTTCCTAAGCATGTCCATTACTGTCTGCCAGGTACGTACTAAAATCACCTTATAGTGGATAACCCTTTAAACACATAAATTACATAACCTATCAAACTTTAAAGACCACTCAAGAAAAAGACCACTCAAGACAAGGACCAGTAACCCACCACAACTCCGATGCGTTTTGCCCAGGGGGCTTTGTCCAGGAAACACTTCTGGACAAAGCTGGAGATAGAGCAGAGCCGGAGATGTAACATTAGTCTGTGTCATATTTCACTTTCTTTCTTTGGGTTTGCTTTTATTTATTTCCCAGAAATTAAAATATTAATACAAATATTAATTATATTCTAAAGAAGAAACTATTCTTAAAGGAAGAGCTCTTCCTTTTTTTGTTACATGTAGTCTTCTAGCATGAGCAATGTGGTGAGGGTGTGATGAGGGCAGATGGAATTACCCTAGGGCAGTGGTGGGCAACCTTTTTTTTCAACTGAGCCAAATCTCGCCAAAACCACGATTGAAATGTATTTTGATAGCCACATTTTTAAAACCGAAAATACATAGGATGGTACACTGTTTTTAGTTTCAATAAGTTTTTATTATATGTGGGGGCACATGAAAGGGGGGGGGGGTCCTGTCATTTGCCCCCACATATAATGCCCCCCTGCCATGTGCCCTTCATATATAATGCCCCCCTGACATGTGCCCCTTATATATAATACCCCTTGTCCTGTGCCCCTCACAATATAATACCCCCCTGACATGTGCCCCTCACTTATAATGCCCCCTGTCATGTGCCCCCACATATAATGCCCCCTGACATGTGCCCCTCACATATACCGTATATGCCGGTGTATAAGACGACTGGGCGTATAAGACGACCCCCAACTTTCACAGTTAAAATATAGAGTTTGGGATATACTCACAGTATAAGACTACCCCTCCTACCGTGATGTACGGTACCTGGTAGTCCCCCCCCCCCCATTAGGTAGGCAGTATAGTTCCCCCCACATTAGGTAGGCAGAATGTTCCCCCACAATAGTAGGCGGCTCCCCCACATTAGGTCAGCAGTTACCCCACAATAATAGACAGCTCCCCCACATTAGGTCAGCAGTTCCCCCACATTAGTTCAGCAGCTCCCAAACATTAGGTCAGCAGCTCCCCCGCAATAGTTGGCAGCCCCCCCCCCCACAATATTAGGAAGTTCCCCCACAATAGTAGGCAGCTCCCCCCCACAATAGTTGGCAGTATAGTTCCCCCACAATGGTAGGCAGCTCCCCCCCACAATAGTTGGCAGTAGAGTTCCCCCACAATGGTAGGCAGCTCCCCCCCCCCCCAATAGTTGGCAGTATAGTTCCCCCACAATAGTTGGCAGTATAGTTCCCCCACAATAGTTGGCAGTATAGTTCAGTATAGTTCCCCCACAATGGTAGGCAGCTCCCCCCCCCCACAATAGTTGGCAGTAGAGTTCCCCCACAATGGTAGGCAGCTCCCCCCCCCACAATAGTTGGCAGTATAGTTCCCCCACAATAGTTGGCAGTATAGTTCCCCCACAATAGTTGGCAGTACAGTTCCCCCCACAATAGTTGGCAGTATAGTTCCCCCACAATAGTTGGCAGTATAGTTCCCCCCACAATAGTTGGCAGTATAGTCCCCCCTGTTACGCCGAGCGCTCCGGGTCCCCACTCCTCCCCGGAGCGCTCGCAGAGTTTACCTGCTCGCAGTGTCCCGCTCAGACCCACTGACCGGGAGCGCTGCGCTAGTGTCTCTGGCGGTGATGCGACCCGCGATGCGGGACGCGCCCGCTCGCGGTTCGCATCCCAGCCTGCTTACCTAACCTGTTCCCCGTTTGTCCAGTCCCAGCGCGCGCGGCCCCGCTCCCTAGGGCGCATGCGCGCTGGCTCTCTGCGATTTAAAGGGCCAGTGCGCCGCTGATTGGCGCCTGGCCCAAATTAGTAACTTCACCTGTGCCTTGGTCTATATTACCTCACTTCCCCTTCCCTGTATTGCCGGATCTTGTTGCCATTTTGCCAGTGAAAGCGTTCCTTGTATGTCCCAAGCCAGTGTTCCAGACCTTCTGCCGTTGCCCCTGACTACGATCCTTGCTGCCTGACCTTCTGCTACGTCCGACCTTGCTCTTGCCTAATCCCTTGTACCGCGCCTATCTCAGCCGTCAGTCGGGGTTTGCGGCGGGCTCTGGTGAATACCAGTAACTCCTTAGACTCCGTTACCCTGGTACGGCCCACGTCATCACCCCACTGACACAGAGGATCCACCACCAGTATCCTCACAGTACCCGGATCCTGACACCCCCACAATAGTTGGCAGTATAGTTCCCCCACAATAGTTGGCAGTATAGTTCCCCCCACAATGGTAGGCAGCTCCCCCCCACAGACATACACCTTCAAGCCATATACAGTGTACGGCTGGAGGCTGTATGTCTGTATACTGCCCCCCACAGTGTTCTGGTCACCGCTCCTCTGGCCGGGGATCACCGGAGGAGCGGTGACCGGAACACTGAAGATGACGTGCCGCCGGTCACTTACCAGGCTCCGGCCGGCGTGCTTCTTCCTCCGGTCCTCCTGCGCCTCTATGGTTGTATGCACGGGACGTCACTGAGGTCCCGTGCGTACAACCATAGAGAGGCGGAGGATCGCAGGAAGACCGCAGGAGGACCCGAGGAGGACGCGCGGCGGGCGGGGAATGGTTAGTGACCCGCGGACATCCTTATGTCCCGAAAAGATTTTTCGGGACACAGGGATGTCCGGCATAGGAAAATCTATGATTATCTGCCCGGGCCGGCTCCCGTGTGCAGCTGCAGACGGGGGCGGCCAGAGCAGGTAAAAACTAATACTGTATACTAATAACCAGGGGGCCTCCAGCTGATGTGAAACTACAACTACCAGCATGCCCGGACAACCATTGCTGGTCCGGGCATGCTGGGAGTTGTAGTTTCACAACAGCTGGAGGCACCCTGGTTTTTAGTATACAGCAGTGGTTGGCACTATGCGGCCGCTGCTGCTATGCATACAAGGGCCTGATACTAGTATCAGGCCCTTGTATGTTACCAGTGTGCATGGGCGGCCGCCGCGGCCCGACCGCACTGCAAGAGCTGCATTAAAGTGCGTGAAGAGCCGCATGTGGCTCGCGAGCCGCAGCTTGCCGACCACTGCCCTAGGGGAAGACAACATTAACCCTTTGTGTTGATGACACCAGGGCTTGGTTTAACCGCTTCACCACCCAAGGTAGGCCGCTGCATCCTGGGCTAGGCACGGGGACAAATAATGACTCCGATGCCAAGTTATGGAACGGCAGCTTTACTGAGTCCGATAGATGTAACAGTCTTCAGGGCTGCCATCAGGGCAGTACAGGCAGTACTGCTGTCAGGGGCCCGAACTTGTAGCACTGTGCACAGGGGCCCGCAGGCTGTCACCCTCCTCCTGCACTCCACACTGCATGTCAGTAAAAACCTCCCCCTGCCCTACATGGACTCTGCAGGACTTACCTGCTTGGAAGCTCCCAGGCTCAGCATTTCCCCACATACAGCTCTGCAGTTGGGGAAAAGGAGGAAGAGAGGGCTGCAGGTGTGACAGTGAAGCTGGTGGCTACACAAGATGTGGACCCCTTAAAACTGCCTAATCTTGCATAAAAAGTAAGTGTGTATGTGTGTAAATATCCTGTGCCTAATTGTGTTTGCATGTCTGTTAGTATTGTAATTGTATACAGGTAATGTGTGTGTATGTACATGTGTATCCACTGTGTGGGTCACTATATGGGTATATGCTCTCTTTAAGAGACTCGGAAAACTGGGTGACAGGCAGTACACAGTGCAGGGCTAACACTATTGCCCCAGCTTTATGTGTACTGCCTGTCACTCAGCTTTCCCAGTCTCCTGAAGGGAGTATCTGTCTGGTGAAGCAGCCATATTGGAGAGGAGACATGGAGTAAAGGAGCTGAAGTGTCACACTAGTATTCTGCCATTCAGGAGTCTTAGTACAGGACCTACAGTACTTCCCCAGCTTTATAAGTCTCCAGAATGGCAGACTACTATTGTGACACCTGGTACTTTATGTCTTTAAAGCAGCTCCCTCACCAGACAGATATTCTCTTCAGGAGACTGGGTAAGCTTGGTGCCAGGCAGTACACATAAAGCCAAAGAAGTACTGTGAGCCCTGCACTCTGTACTGTTTGTCACCCAGCTTTCTAATTTACCAGAAGCCCTAACCCCAGAAGTGATGCTGTTTGTCCTCCCTCCACTTGTCACTTAGTATGACAGCTGTACCGTCTCCCTGCCTCCGCTTTCATCGCTCCTCACACTAACTCAGTGACACCACTGCTCACCATGCTTCTCTGCGCCCCTTCTTTCCTCAAACCCCTAGCAGATATTGAAATATGTATCAGGAACATTTGTACGTGTACAAGACCTCATGCAAATGTCCAGTAACAGCACTGATACTGATATCAGAACATCACTACTGTCTTCTGTGAGGAGCACTATATTTGGATCAAACTACTGTGGGGACTATTAGGGGGTCACCACTGTGTGGGGGCACTATAAATGGGGAAACTACTGTGTCAGAGCACTTTTATGGGGGTAACTACTGTGTGTGCTAACTACTGAAAAAATGATTATAAATGTGCTGGTCTCCCAAATTATCGAATCACTAAATAAACTATATAAAGGGAACCTAAAATATAACTTTTAATAAGTATGTAAGTTAAAATGTGTACAAATAGATATCAATGGTAACAAAATATATATAAATATTCAATTTACAAATGAATGGCGGCCATCAGTGCAGCTGTCATTGCTAAAAATGCAGTGACTTAGTGTTCCACAAATATATCCTCAACATAATCCATAAGATATTGGGCTTCCAGATAATAAGTATCCAAATATCATTACATGGAATGCTCTATTGTATTCAAGTTGCATCCTTAAAGATGGCACCTCTAGAGATTCGTTCTACTGTGTGTGGCCACTATAGGGGGCAATCTACTTGAAGGGGATACTATTAGGAGAGTAACTACTGTGTGGGGGCAAACTATTTAAGAGGCATTATCACAGTGTGGAGCACTATGGATAGGAAGTCTGTATAGGTACTGGATGCATATATTTGGTCACTGTGTGGTGGTAATGTATAATAATGTTGTGGGGGTATTATTTGTCCTTTATGTAGTGGTAATAATCTTATTGTGGTATCAGTATACTAGTTTTGTTTGGTATAATGTGAGGTTGGTAGGGGGGGGCAAGGTTTTGTGAAAAGGTCTGTCTATAGTAGCTCATCCGCCGCTGCATGTATATAATCTATATTTAAATGTGCCTATGGGTGTATTTACATGTACAGTATTTTGTGTATATTTGATGCTGTGTTCAATAATTTTACTTTACATTGAAATCTACAGCTTCAAATCCTGCGCATCAACTATGGGCAGAATACTTCTTATGTGAATACACCCTAGAAATATATGTTGAATTTCTTAGGGAAAAGTTTAGCACTTTGTTCTGGTATATTATAATTCACAGCTTGATTGTAGATCCACAGTGCAAGAAACCATTGGTGTCAAATATTATACCGCAGTATTTAATAGCAATGGCTGACCTTATCTCTGAGGACCAAGAAAACTCTTTTGTTCCTTTGTTCTGTTGATCAGTAGGATCTCAGCAGCTGGACCCTCACTTTTTGAATAAAAGATGATTTACAGACCCCCTTGTTTATCCATTTACATGCCAAAATATGGCCATTTTGTGACTTGTCATGCTGCATGAAATTAGGGAGCCCAGACACTACGGTTCTATTCCTAATGGCGGCCCTGACAGTCTATACAGCTTTGCTAGGTCCACGGAGATGACCAGTGACTTCAGAGACCACAGGGCTTATGGTAGACTGGGACAATTTGCTCCTATATGTCACCCTGGAGGTCAAATGGTCACTGGTACCTTCCCTGGTTACAATCACATGACAACATCTCTTAAAGGCATAACAGATTTTATATGCAATACACTAAACAACACAGGCACTTAGGAACATACATAGGGTACAGGAGGGGGGGGGGCAGGGGTCATTGTATGGAGGCTTCCTGACTGGGAAGCAAGGGTACAGGGATGCAACTCCTGTACTGGGCCACCACAAACTTCCTCTCTTAAATACAGCCATCCTCGGTGCCCAGTCCTGGACGGCGGACGACATTAAAGTGACCACTGGGGCTTGGGGATACAAACAGTTCCTGGGGCATTGATACTGAATGGTCTTCTCAGGGCTCAGGAATAAACAACAAATATCCGGGGACAAGTCCATGTAGCATTGGTTAGAATGTCCTTACAGGCTACTTTGTTAGCAAGGGTATGGATAACTGGGATGGTTAGACATGTGAAGTTTTTGAGTCTTGCAACTGCATACATTTGAGTCGGATCGGGCTGCCGGAGGCTTTCTACCCGAATGCCTTAGCTGCTGGGGCCCTTTGGTTATAGCTACTTCTTCCCTGAACATTATACACAAGGATACACATTTTTAGACAACATAACAATATTACCTTTATACATGGTCTCTCTGTCACTGTTTATCTATCTCCCAGGAGAAGTCTCTGGCCAGTAGAGCACCCTGTACATGATAGACAGGAAAGTGGTTAGACATTTGACTATTATGGACTGGAATAATAGACTTATTAGCAACAGTCCTACCTAGGCATGACATTTGACTAGGTTATACACAAAGCACTATGTACATGACATTAGCATTATCTATGCTAGACTGACTAGATCTCACGGAATTGTATACTGATAACTTTATACAAAGGTACTATCACTATACTCTGTACCTGGCTGGTAACTGTCATTGCTGTGAGGTAGTAAATACGCTTCTCCTGACCTAGTCAGGATACCTCCTATATAAATTGCCATGGACAAAAAGACATGCAACATTCCAGACATTTTTGTATAAACCCGCTATATACACTTTATTACGCTGCCTATATTTGCATTCACCTGTGCAAAAAGGATTCAACAAAATATATTACTCTGAATATATATTTTTAGAGTAAGGCTCCACAGTCTGGGTACATTTAGAGTTCTCTGTAAAGGATCACGGCTATAAGCTGGGCACATACACTTACGCAAATGGTTACAGGAGTTCTTGGTAAATCCACTAGGCACTTTCTTTAACATTGCATCAACCTGAAAAAACAGTGGTTCTCCCACAAAACACAGTTAGTCTCTCGACTGAACAGCAATGACATACACAATTGCTTCAGCCTGGGAATTTTCCAGCCTTGGACATACAATGGGGTCCACGGAACTGTGCCCCCTCCAATGGACTAACTCGGGTGTTCCAATTTACCTGGGACAGGGTAGACTCAGTGATGGTGGGACTGATGGTGGGAGTTGTAGTGGTGCATCTGGTGGTTGCATAACTACAACTCCCAGCATGCCCGTTGGCTGTCGGTGACTGCTGAGAGTTGTAGTTTTGCAACAGCTGAAGGCACACTGAGTTAAGTAGCAAACCAGTGTGTCTCCAGCTGTTGCATAACTACAATCCCCAGCATCCCCAGCCAAAGTAGTATGCCTCCCGCTGTTGCATAACTACAACACCCAGCATGCCCTTCCGCTGTCCGTACATGCTGGGGGTTGTAGCTTTTGCAACAGCTGATGGCACACTGGTTGCAAAACACTGAGTTTGTTACCAAACTCGGTGTTTCACAACCAGTGTGCCTCCAGCTGTTGCAAAACTACAACTCCCAGCATGCACTGATAGACCGTACATGCTGGGAGTTATAGTTTTGCAACAGCTGGATGTTTCTCTCCCCCCCCCCCCCCCCCAATGTGAACATACAGGGTACACTCACATGGGCGGAGGATTACAGTAAGTATCCGGCTGCAAGTTTGAGCTGCGACAAATTTTCTGCCGCAGCTCAAACTGCCAGCGAGAAACTACTGTGAACCCCCGCCCGTGTGACTGTACCCTAAAAACACTACACTAACACAAAATAAAAAGTAAAAACACTACATATACACATACCCCTACACAGCCCCCCTCCCCAATAAAAATGAAAAACGTCTGGTACGCCACTGTTTCCAAAACGAAGCCTCCAGGCATGCGGGGAGTTTTACAACAGCTGGAGGCACCCTATTTGGGAATCACTGGCGTAGAATACCCCTATGTCCACCCCTATGCAAGGCCCTAATTTAGGCCTCAAATGCGCATGGCGCTCTCACTTTGAAGCCCTGTCGTATTTCAAGGCAACAGTTTAAGGTCACATATGGGGTATCGCCGTACTCGGGAGAAATTGTGTTATAAATTTTGGGGGGTATTTTGGGCTATTACCCTTTTTAAAAATGTAAAATTTTTGGGAAACCAAGCATTTTAGGTAATTTTTTATTTATTTTTTACATATGGAAAAGTTGTGAAACCCCTGTGGGGTATTAAGGTTCACATTACCCCTTGTTACGTTCCCCGAGGGGTCTAGTTTCCAAAATGGTATGCCATGTGTTTTTTTTTGCTGTCCTGGCACCATAGGGGCTTCCTAAATGCGGCATGCCCCCAGAGCAAAATTTCCTTCAAAAAAGCCAAATGTGACTCCTTCTCTTCTGAGACCTGTAGTGCGCCAGCAGAGCACTTTTCACCCCCATATGGGGTGTTTTCTGAATCGGGAGAAATGTGGCTTCAAATTTTGGGGGTTATTTTCTGCTATTACCCTTTTTAAAAATGTAAAACTTTTGGGAAACCAAGCATTTTAGGGAATTTTTTTTTACATATGCAATAGTCGTGAATCACCTGTGGGGTATTAAGGTTCACTTTACCCCTTGTTATGTTCCCCGAGGGGTCTAGTTTCCAAAATGGTATGCCATGTGTTTTTTTTTTTGCTGTTCTGGCACCATAGGGGCTTCCTAAATGTGACATGCCCCCCAAAAACCATTTGTCGCTCCTTCCCTTCTGAGCCCTCTACTGCGCCCGCCGAACAATTAACATTAGGTATGTGCTTACTCGAGAGAAATTGGGTTTCAAATACAAGTAAAAATTTTCTCCTTTTTACCCCTTGCAAAAATAAAAAAATTGGGTCTACACAAACATGCGAGTGTAAAAAATGAAGATTGTGAATTTTCTCCTTCACTTTGCTGCTATTCCTGTGAAACACCTAAAGGGTTAAAACGCTGACTGAATGTCATTTTGAATACTTTGGGGGGTGCAGTTTTTATAATGGGGTCTTTTATGGGGTATTTCTAATATGAAGACCCTTCAAATCCACTTCAAACCTGAACTGGTCCCTGAAAAAAAGCGAGTTTCAAAATTTTGTGAAAAATTGGAAAATTGCTGCTGAACTTTGAAGCCCTCTGGTGTCTTCCAAAAGTAAAAACTCATCAATTTTATGATGCAAACATAAAGTAGACATATTGTATATGTGAATAAAAAAAAAAAAAAAATATTTGGAATATCCATTTTCCTTACAAGCAGAGAGCTTCAAAGTTAGAAAAATGCAAAATTTTTAAATTTTCATCAAATTTTGGGATTTTTCACCAAGAAAGGATGCAATCTCGGAATCAGATTGAAAACTAAAAGCATTCCAGAGTTATTAATGTTTAAAGTGACAGTGGTCAGATGTGCAAAAAATGGCCTTAAGGTGAAAAAGGGCTCAGTCCTTAAGGGGTTAATCTGTTCTTCTAGAAGGGAAAAAATTTGGGAGGCCTGGCAGTTCCAGATCTTCTCTGGTGTTATTGAGCCACTCATCTCTACAGGATTTCGGCTTGGTCAAGTTTCCCTGCTTATTCCAATTATTATATATTTACCCAAATATTCTCTTGATGTCGGGGACCTACAACCCTCCTACTTGTGAGCTTCTAATTCTGATTCAGAGGTTCTGTTCTCGCAGGTTTCCACTAGCATCTGAGTGCTCTCCCCTGACATTCGCTCCTTGGTTACAAACGGGTCTGTCCAACTTGCTGACATTGTGGACCACAGGACCAGACTGATACTTCCCTTCCGGGAGCTGGTGTCTAAATATTCTCTTTCACATCAAGCAGAATTTTCTTATCTCCTGATTAAACATTATGCCTAGTCCTTTTCCTATGGTGCCAATGTTTCCCTTCATATAGACTTAAAACTTCTGTGCTGTTCTAATGCCTCTACTAGAGACCTTATGGCAGCTCTATATGCTTTTTTTCTTCCCTTAAATGACTTGCCTCGCCATTCTTACATGCTAAAATGGGAAGAATACCTGGGTGCACCCTTAACTGATACTGACTAGGGATTAATTTGGACTAGGGCTACTCCAGTGTAAAACAATTTATTTATAATCAACTGGTGTCAGTAAGTTAAACAGATTTGTAAATTACTTCTATGAATTAACAGTATTATTTCTGTCCATGTCAGAAACTGTCCAGAGCAGGAGGGGTTTGCTATGGGGATTTGTTCCTGCTCTGAACAGTTCCTGACATGGACAGAGGTGTCAGCAGAGAGGACTGTGGACAGACAGAAAATAAATTAAAAAAGATAAGAACTTTCTCTGTAGTATGCAGTAGCTGATAAGTACTGGAAGGAATAAGATTTTTTAATAGAAGTTATTTACAAATCTGTATAACTTTCTGGCACCAGGCGATTATAAATAAATTGTTTTACACCAGAGTACCCCTTTAAGCCCTAGTCCAAATTATTCCCTAGTCAGTATCAGTTAAGGGTTCACCCAGGTATTCTTCCCATTTTAGCATGAAAGAATGGCGAGGCAAGTCATTTAAGGGAAGAAAAAAACAGCAAGATGAAATATAAAGCTGCCATTAGGTCTCTAGTAGAGGCATTAGAACAGCACAGAAGCTTAAAGTCTGTATGGAGGGAAACATTGGCACCATAGGAAAAGGACTAGGCATAATGTTTAATCAGGAGATAAGAAAATTCTGCTTGATGTGAAAGAGAATATTTAGACACCAGCTCCCGGAAGGGAAGTATTAGTCAGTATAAATGTCTCATGCATTAGTACCACAGCCCTGAAGTATTGCATCAAATCAATTGAATTAATAATAAAAAAATAAAAGAATTTAAAAATATGTTCTCCCTCTCTCTCTCTCTCTCTCTCTCTCTCTCTCTCTCTCTCTCTCTCTCTCTCTCTCTCTCTCTCTCTCTCTCCATATATATATATATATATATATATTTAGAGAGAGACATTGTCATTGTTATTATTATTATTAATAATAATAATAAATCCTTGTAACTGCAAAAATGGTACCAATAAAAACTATAGATCACAGCACAAAACAAATCAGCCCTCATAAAGCAGCATATACTGAAGAATTAGAAAGTTATAGGTGGTCAATATAGGGCAATTTTAAACGTACTTGTTAGAAAATTAGTTTTTTAGTAGTACAATAATCGAAAAGAATGTAAACATGGGTATAATTGCATTAACCCACAAAATGAAGAAAACATGTTAGTTTTACCGTAAAGTGCACTGTGCAAAAACAATTGCAGCTTTTTTAATTTTCCACAATAAATAATATTTTTTTGCATTGTGCTGTATATTTTATGGGAAAATTATAGGGTTCCCTACACAGTACAATTAGTTGAGCAAAAAAACAAACCCTCATATAGATGTGTAGATAGAAAAAAATAAAAGAGATATATCTCTCTAAAACACAAAAATGAAAATTTCCTTTATCCTTAGGGTCCAAATGGGCTGTGTCCTTAAGGGGTTAATCATGGAAAAAATTAAAATTTCTTAAAATTTTTAAAAAATTTACACGTAAAATTGGTTGTTACTGAATGATCTCAGTCTTTACAGAATTATTACCGTATGCAGAAGACTGTGCACTGACAATTCTGACCTTAAGAAACATAGTGATTGCATGACCCACATTGTTTACTGTTCGAATCTGATTTGTAGTGTAATAATGTTTATCTGGTTTCTATAGCAAATCTTGATTTCACGTGAAGTTTTATGAGCTAACGTTTCATGGTAACAATTATACTTGTGGTCACTGATAGAAAGAAGTCAATGTAATCTGAGTCTTGTAATTCCTGTTTAGGTCTTTCTATACTGTAGGAGGTTGTGATATAAATGAATGTGAACTTTTTAATGTCCAAAATTATTAATTTTTAGCATTGTCTCTCTGCATGTTGATTTTTAGAGATGAGCGAACTTTTGAAAAATTAGATTCGGCCGATCCGCCGAATTTATAGAAAAATTTTTGAATCTATATTACAAAAGGCTATTTCTGGACTACAGAGAGCCTCAAAAGGGGTGTAGAACACTTTGCTTTGTTCTAATGCATATGGATTGTGCTGGGGTAGCGAAATAATACTGTTATTCAGTATGACATGCAGATTGCAGGCATCGCTTTTAGAATGAGCGGCACAATGGCTGCAGAGTGGCACAATGACAGAGCCTGGAGGTGGCATCAGTATGAGGAGACCATATAGTGGCTGAATGACATAGCGTGGAGGTGTTTGCAGCATGACGAGACCATATTGTGGCTGAATGACACAGCGTGGAGTTGTTGTCAGCATGAGGAGACAATATAGTGGCTGAATGACACAGCTTGAATGTGGCTGAAGCATGAGGAGACCATATAGTGGCTGAATGACAGAGCATGGAGGTGTTGGCAGCATGAGGAGACCATGTAGTGCCTGAATGACACAGCTTGGATGTGACTGAAGCATGAGAAGAACATATAGTGGCTGAATGACACAGCCTGGAGGTGGCAGCAGCATGAGTAGACACTAGGGCTTCCCAATCCCTAAGATTAAAAGATGCATTTTGAAATTTAAATTGAAGATTTATGGTAACTAGTGCAACCATAAAAAATTTTAGGCCCAGGCTCAGGCGCAGCAGCTTCATAAAACCATATATTGGCTGAATGACACTACCTGGAAGTGGCTGAAGCATGAGGAGACCATATAGTGTCTGAATGGCACAGCCTGGAGTTGGAAGAAGCATGAGAAAACCATTGAAATTTAAGATTTTTAAATAGAAATGTAAGTTTTAAATTGAAATTGAGGATTATGAAATTGAAATTTTAACTCCCAAGTTTAAGTGTCTCGGGCCCCGGCATTTGGGTACAAAGGACCAAATCTAACAAAGAGTCACATATCACATGGCAGCACAATGACAGAGCCTGGAGGTGGCTTCAGTATGAAGAGACCATATAGTGGCTGAATGACACCGCATGGATTTGGCTGAAGCATGAGGAGACCATATAGCGGCTGAATGGCACAGCCTGGAGGTAGCTGAAGCATCTGTTAACTGTATATAGGATGAATAGCACAGCCTGGAGGTGGCTGTAGCATCAGTAAACCATATATTGGATGAATGACACAGCACAGCATAGTTGCCGATAACACAGCCTGGAGCTGGCAGCAGCATGAGCAGACACTAGGGCTTCACAATCCCTAAGATAAAGAAATACATTTTTAAATTTAAATTGAAGATTTATGGTAGCTAATGCTACCATAAAATTTTTTAGGCCCAGGCCCAGCAGCATCAGCAAACCATATATTGGCTGGATCTTCTAGCCAGTTACGTGTGCTGCAGATCCCGACTACCTATGACATTGTATGTTCAGTATGATTTAAAGTTAAACTGGACAAAAAAAAGACAACTGTTGGTAGAAAATTTTGTAACCACAGACCATTGCAAGTTGAAGGGCCATTGTTCTTTTGTGGAATTGGAACCTTTAGGCCCTTCAGGCACTGTTACCTCTGCACCCCCCTGTAGCTAGGCTCATGAACATAGTGCATCCATTATGTCATTTACTAATGCAGTGCACAACATTTAACACTGGTGTAAACAGACTCTTAGGATTAAATTACTGTACAGTAGAATCTCCCAATAGCGGACACTCACAAGGAATAAAAAAGTGTCCGATATTGAGAGATGTCCCTTATTGGGAAAAAAGGCTCAAAAATCTTTCTATATGACCAAATACTGCACTGTACTCACTCCAGAG
The DNA here is from genome assembly GCF_029499605.1 of Hyla sarda. Taxonomy (NCBI): domain Eukaryota; kingdom Metazoa; phylum Chordata; class Amphibia; order Anura; family Hylidae; genus Hyla; species Hyla sarda. The sequence continues at coordinate 486,595,451 of NC_079189.1, forward strand.
TGTAATTACCTATAAAACACAATAAAAAGCAATATTACAGAATAATCTCCTAGTGTCTTTAATCTCCCCTGTATATCATTCCCCCCCCCCTGTGCCATGCTATTCCCACGTTCATTGTGCCAAATGATCCCCCCCTTACCCCCTGTGCCACATAATTTCCCCTTGATTACCCCCCTCCCCGTGCCATTTCATTCCCCTGTTATTACCCCCTTTATGAAGTGGCACAGGGGGATAAAGGGGGGATAAAATGTCACAGGGGGTGGTAAAGAGGGAGTGATGAATTTGCACAGAGGGCAATAAAGGGGGAATTAAAAAGCATAGGGGGAGATTAAGAGGAAATGATGTGGTACAGGGGTAAATAAGGGGGGGGATGATTTGGCACAGGGGAATAAAGTGGCATGAGGGGATCTGGGAAGGAGGGGGTTGAATGATGTGGCTGGCGCACTTACAGAAGCCGGAGACCACTTCATTCTTCTGCTTCTGTGTTGGGGCTTCTGCAGGGGGGTGCAGCGGGGGCCTGGGCCCCTTACTGGGGTATTAGCTGTACCCCCTGATGTTGGCCCTGTGTACAAGGTAGGGCCGGCACATAAAATACATTAATTCTTATGGGACTCTGCCGAGGAATTAAAAACTGTCCACTATTGGGAGGTGTCGGCTAAGGGAGATTTTACTGTACAAAAACGGCAATTAATTGGATAATTGCCGTTTAGAACGTTTTGGGTCCCAACGTCCTAAACGGCAATTATCCAATTAAGCCTGCGGTTTTATGAATGAAAAATGTTCCCACAGCGATTACTATGCATGTCATTGACCTACTAACCCATTTCTGAAAAAAGCGGGCGGAATTTGAAAATGAATTAAAAAGCATTGCGCATGTTTGCCAAAGTGTGCTTCCAGCTGTTGCAAAACTGCAACTCCCAGCATGCCCAGACAGCCTTTGGCTGTCAGGGCATGCAGGGTGGGTGTTGTAGTTTTGCAACAGCTGGAGGCACCCTGGTAACAGTAACAGTATTAGCGCAAGTGACATGATATGTTATACATGAATCACCCGACAATCAAACACATCGATCAAATACATCAATCATTTATTCATTCATTTACTCATTCATTCATTCAACATTACATTATGTATTAATAATAAATCACATAAAATTATATTTCTTACCTGTCTTCCAATGTTCCGATTTCTGCGGCTGCCCTCTTTTCCTGCACACACACGCTCCCGACAATGGTCCCCTGCTTAAAAAAGATTTACCCAAATGTACCCGAATACCAAATATATCCGAAAGAAAATAGAAACCCAAATACCGAATGTATCCGAAAAATCTAACCGAACACCCGAATACCGAATGTATCCGAAAAATCAAAAGCAAAAATATTACCGAACCGAAAATTTTATCCAAAACGAAACAAAACGAAAAATCTGAAGTCTAATCTGAAGGACGTTCTTATAAATAGGTAAGATGGAAAACTCCAGTTTTCAACAGAGTTCCCCATTAAGTAAATTTGGATTAATGATCTGCATTAAAGGGATATTCCAGTGGAATTTTTTTTTTTAAATCAACTGGTGCCATAAATAGAGATGGGAGAATCGAAGCTGACGAAGTCGAATTCGTTCCGAATTTGATTTGTTTCTGAACAAACCCGAATTTCCTCGCACTTCGTGGTAACAAATCACTTTATTTACTACATTTGTGCGTGCCGGGGGGCTAAAATGGCAGCTACACGTGTGAAGACATGAGGCAAGGAAGTCTGGGAAGGCAGGTAGGCAGGATCACATGGCGACATGCAGCCTATCAGCAGCCACCCAGCCCTTTGATGTCATAGTCCAATATATTCGGCAGCCATTGCCGAAGACGGGCATTTGCTGAGAGAGCACCGTTACTGTGGGTCACCGTTACTGACAATACAGATCTTTACAGCGGCAAATCCATTCACCTTAAGCCCGCATTCGTTCTGGCTAGAGAGAGAGCAGACACTGTGTGGTCACTAATCAGCGTTACTGACAATACAGATCAGCACAGGGCAAATCTGTTAACCTAATGCCCGCATCACTGCAGGCAGGCAGGGAGAGTTTAGAAGTTGTTTCAAAGTCTGCCAATTGAGTACAGAAGTGGGAGAAATCCCCATTCAAAGACTGCAAGCAACCATGGTGCAGACAGGGACAGTTCAGAGAGAGAGATAACGCTTTTTTCTGTTGCAACCATACTGGGGTGTATTACTGTGAAAAATATATGCACTCTGCAGTTCTGAGTAATTTTTCTGGTAAAAGCTAATAGGGGGCAGTGAGTGTAAAAGCACTAAAAGACTTCCGCACTAGATTGTTACGCTTATTTCTGGTACAACCGTACTGGGGCGTATTACAAAAAAAAAGTGAAATATATACGCACTCCGCTGTTGTACGTGTTTTCTGTTTCAAGCATATAGTGGCCTGTTAGTGTAAAAGCAGGGAAATATATACACATATTGGGGGACATGTATCAAAGATTTTACCTCTGTTTTGTGTTAAAATATGAAGGTGCTCTAAATCATCGATTTCATTTTTCAAAGAGTGAGTTAGGGAGATTACTCTGCTTCTGCCAGTCAGATTATCTCTGAGATACTTAAAACCTTTCCAAGTACCTTTTAAAAACATGTTTATGGACCACTTGTGATCACCCTTCACCCGCAGTCTAACCCCATACACTGGGATAATACACCGGGTTATATAGCGGGTGAAATACTTCCTGGCACAGTTCAGACTTCAAACTGTGTAAAATTCAAACTCCCTGCTGTTCTTGATGAGTGCAGGAGATTGCACCTGTGTAATCTAACCATGGTGACCATACAGCTAAGAATATATCACTGTATGTGCAGGGAGGGAGAAGGAGGTACAGCTGTTAGGTCTATGTTTATGTGTGATTGCGTGTATGCAGCAGGGTTGAGTGTGTGAGTGTGTGTGTGTGTATGTAGCAGAGCCGAGTGTATGTATGTAGCAGAGTTGAGTGTGTTATGTGTGTATGTAGCAGAGCTGAGTGTGTGAATGTGTGTATGTAGCAGAGCTGAGTCTGTGAGTGTGTGTATGTAGCAGAGCTAAGTGTGTGAGTGTGTGTGTATGTAGCAGAGCCGAGTGTGTGTATGCAGTAGAGTTGAGTGTTTTATGTGTGTATGTAGCAGAGCTGAGTGTGTGAATGTGTGTATGTAGCAGAGCTGAGTCTGTGAGTGTGTGTATGTAGCAGAGCTGAGTGTGTGAGTGTGTGTGTATGTAGCAGAGTCGAGTGTGTGTATGCAGTAGAGTTGAGTGTTTTATGTGTGTATGTAGCAGAGCTGAGTGTGTGAATGTGTGCATGTAGCAGAGCTGAGTGTGTGAGTGTGTATGTATCAGAGTTGAGTGTGTGTGTGTATGTAGCAGAGCTGAGTGTGTGATCAGGTGTATGTAGCAGAGTTGCATGTGTGTGTGGTTATGCTTACACATAACCACAAATTCAAATCTGCTGCATACCCATGTTGCACACTAATTTTTGCTACAAGGGTGCCTGCAGCATTTGCAAAACTGCAACTCCCAGCATTCCAAGTTTTGCAACACGTGGAGGCATTCTGGTTGGTAAACACTGATATATAGTAGGGATGTAAGAAAAAATCGATTCTCGCGATAATCGCGATTTTTCATTTGCCGATACAGAATCGATTCAAAATATTTTTGAATCGATTCTTTTAGGGATGTGGAATTTTTAATAAAACGCACTTTATCTTACCTGCCAACGAGCCCCCGGAGCTCCGGTACAGGTGTTCAGTCCCCGGGCTGTATTCTTCTTACTTCCTGTTAGTCCGGCACGTCACATGGAGCTTCAGCCTATCACTGGCCGCAGTGATGTCCCGCCTCCGCTGGTGATAGGCTGAAGCTCCATGTGACGTGCCGGACTAACAGGAAGTAAGAAGAATACAGCCAGGGGACCGAACACCTGTACCGGAGTGTAACGGAGCTCCGCGGGCTCGTTGGCAGGTAAGATAAAGTGCGTTTTATTTTATTTTGCAGCCCGGACGGGATAACATTAAAAAAAAGTGAGCACCGGAGTACTAGATCGCCGCTGTCAAAGCTGACAGCGGCGTCTATTGGGATCTATGAATGCTCCCAGGTGGGCGATATATCGCGATGTATCGTCACCTAGACGGTATCGCGATATATCGGGATATATCGAATCGCCACACTGGTATCGCGATTCGAATCGAATCGCCAAATTCTTGGCGATTCACACCCCTAATATATAGGTAAGGGGACAGATTGTTCAGCAAAATTACAAATTTTTTAAACCCAGATATTCTGGGGGAGATTCTCAAAAACTACTGTAATTTCTGTTCCAGCGATATTATTCACACCTTTTTTTTTTCTCCTCACATTTTCAAAGGTCTCTTTGGTGCTTTTTGCACCACTTTTTTTTTGCACCAAAATATTTTTTTTTTGCTGCAGCCATATTGTTTTTTTTTTTATTATTATTATTTTGCGCTAAAATTTCCGAGTTTGGTGCCAAAATCAGCAATTTTTATGCCAACTTTTACATCCAAGAAAATTCTGGTGGAAACATCTCACGAAATATTCCATGGTTACTAGTGCCCAGACAAGCGATAACTGTATAAATAAAACATTTCTGAGCTTAAGAGTGCAGGTGCAGCGACCAAGAAAAAAAAAAAATATATATATATATATATTTTTTAATAACATTTTTCAATAATAATTATTTATTTTTATATTACATAACATCTCCCCCCCCCAAAAAAAAAAAAATAAATAAATAAAACTACAACCATTTCTGTGATTTCTACACTATCAAAAAGCTGGTGTGAAATTTTTGACGTAAACTGGATTCTCACCCCTTTGAAAATATCATGTAAAGCAGACAATATACGTGGACATGCCCACTTTTACAAAACTGACATTTTAGTCGCACAACCCGATAAAAAGTGATGGGATTACCTTAGTAAATGAGGGCTAACAGGCCATCATACACTTGAAACAGAAAACACATACAACAGCGGAGTGTGTCTATATTTTACATTTTATAGAGAAATACGCTCCTATACGGCTGCACCAGAAACTTGCGGAACACGCAATGTGTGTATATATTTCCCTGCTTTTACACTAACAGGCCACTATACGCTTATAACAGAAAACACGTACAACAGCGGTGTGCATGCATATATATTTCACTTTTATTTTTAGTAATACGTTCCAGTACGGTTGCACCAGAAATAAGCGTAACAATCTAGTGCGCAAGTCTTTTAGTGCTTTTACACTTACTGCCCCCGTATTAGCTTTAACCAGAAAAAACGTAGAACTGCGGAGTGCGTATATATTTTATATCTTATATCACTTTTTTTAAGAGCAATACGCCCCGGTACGGTTGCACCAGAATACACATACAACAGCGGAGTGCATCTATATTTTACTTTTTATAGAGAAATACGCCCCTATACGGCTGCAACAGAAACTTGCGGAACACTCAATGGGGGAGATTTATCATTAGGTGTCTATTGTAGACACAGATCTACCCACAGATTACACTGCTTGTCTAATTTACACTCTTGCTCAAGATTTAGTAAAGTTGTGCACTCCTTTGATAAATTTTGTGCAAATCGCCCCCCCCCCCCCCCCCCCTTTGCTCTACCGTGCACTCCTTCTCTACCTTACACTTCAGAGAGCTGGGGCATTTTCCCGCTGGAGTAGCAGTGTGCACCAAAGAATCTTTTTAAAGTACACAGAAGGGGGGATTCTCAAAGAATTTTGCGCCAAAAAGAAAAAATCTATTTTGGAGCAAAAAGTATCGACCACATTTTCTTTGTGCCGTGGTTTACACCACGTGGTTCATTGTATCGCACAGCTCGTGCGACACTTTATGCAACACATTTTACCGACATGAACCAGCATCTCTCCGAGTGGATTTAAAACCCTACAAAAGGGGCGTGGTTCTTGAAAAAAGGGGCATGTTCCCGAAAAAACTAAAGAAATCACTCTGAGTGTGTGAGAAAATACATTAAATAAAGTGAGTTTGTTGAAACCAAAACCCTACAGCTTTGAGCAGTCGGTAAAGTAATTAAAACCGAGTGTTTATGTTGAAAACCTTTTTATAGACCTTTGTATATTACTTAAACCCATTTTTTGGAAATATTATTATATCTGTTAATTACCCATTTTTATTACTTATTAACCTTTTAGTTTATAATAAAAATTTGTACATAATACATCACAATCAGGATTATATTTTTTGTAATCTAATACTTTTTAAATATTTTTTTCAATTACAATTCAACAGATTTCAGGGTATATTGCAACCAAAAAAAAGTTTATCAAGGCAGCCCCAACCAAAAAAAAAAAGGTTAAAAAAAAATACTGATCAATCATGGCCATTCCCTTTCACAATTTAGTGTGCAACACAAATTTCAACCCGTGCGACACAAAATGAAATTGATGTGCGACAGATTAGTAAATCAGAGTAAAAATTCACGGAGTAAACCTGAAATCACTCCAAGATAAACACGTATTTCTCTATAAAAAGTAAAATATTGACGCACTCCGCTGTTGTATGTGTTTTCTGTTTAAAGCATATAGTGGCCTGTTAGTGTAAAGCAGGGATATATACTCACACATTAAGTGTTCTGCAAGTTTCTGTTGCAGCTGTATAGGGGCGTATTGCTCTACAAAAAGTAAAATATATATGCACACCACTGTTCTATAAGTATGTCAGGCAGAGTAGTGCCAGGCCGTGCACAGAGGAGTGGCAGAGGCCTAAATGTATCAGGTGCAGGCAGAGGTCACAGCAGAGTAGGGGCACGTGCAGGGCTGGTTTTAGACTAAGTGTGGCCCTGGGCAAAAATGAAAAATGGGGCCCCTAGATTGCGTGACCAAAGATCACTATGTTGCGCCCCTTGAATTGTGCTGCATCTCGGCTAATGCAAGTAAAGGAGACTGCGCTGAAAACTACAAATGGCTGTGACTACAACATGAGAAACATAATAATTCCATCCAGGATAAATTTGTGGCTGTGGTAATTTGGGGGTCGCAATGTGACCCCATTTAGTGCAGATCAGCTCCCCCCTTTGCAAGACGGAAGTACACGGACACCTGTGGAGCAACAGCCAATTGTAAGGACACACGTAGAGAAATCCAGCGCAAAACGGCATCATAAAATGTATGGTGACAGGAAACCAAAGGGTCACAGAAAGCCATACATTTTATGATGCTGTTTTATGGGTTTAATAAACCACCTAAAGAGCAAGAACTGATTTGTGCTGGATTTCTCTATGTGTGACCACATTTACTTACATTAGCTGAGATTCAGCACCATTCAAGGAGAACTACATGGCGATCTTTGACTGTGTGACCCATTTTTGCCATGTAGCCCTAACCTTATATTGTAATTTTGTTCTTTATACAGTAATAGTCACCGCACACAGATAAACAGTGATCTTCTCAATGCTACCTATCAGTAATAGCGCCCACATATACTATAAGGCTAAGTTCACAGACAGAATGTCCACATGTAGAATCTCCGTGCAGATATTCTGCAAACTGCAGGACACCAACATAATATGCTGGCACTGGGACTGCACAGGAATGCAGCGTCTCATAGACAGCTATGCATTCTGTGCGGACACAGAAAATGGAATTTCTGTGACAGAAACATCTGGTGACCTGACCCATTTTGTTGCCACCCCCCCTTCCCCTGCCTCACCCGCCCCTGGCCTACTGAAAATGTTCCGAACGCTGGGGCAGTGGACTACCCCTTTAAGTATGCAGCATTGTTCCCCCCATATTAAGTTGGCAGCACAGTTCCCCCCCACATTAGTTTGGCAGTATAGTTCCCCCCCACATTAGTTTGGCAGTATAGCCCCCCCCCCACACACATTAGTTTGGCAGTATAGTTCCCCCCCGCCACATTAGTTTGGCAGTATAGTTCCCCCACATTAGGTTGGCAGTATAGTTCCCCCCACATTAGGTTGGCAGTATAGCCCCCCCCCCACATTAGTTTGGCAGTATAGTTTCCCCACATTAGGTTGGCAGTATAGTTTCCCCACATTAGGTTGGCAGTATAGTTACCCCCACATTAGGTTGGCAGTATAGTTTCCCCACATTAGGTTGGCAGTATAGTTACCCCCACATTAGGCTGGCAGTATGTTCCCCCACATTAGGCTGGCAGTATGTTCCCCCACATTAGGCTGGCAGTATAGTTCCCCCCACATTAGGCTGGCAGTATGTTCCCCCACATTGGGCTGGCAGTATGTTCCCCCACATTAGGTTGGCAGTATAGTTCCCCCACATTAGGCTGGCAGTATGTTCCCCCATATTAGGCTGGCAGTATGTTCCCCCATATTAGGTTGGCAGTATGTTCCCCCACATTAGGCTGGCAGTATGTTCCCCCACATTAGGTTGGCAGTATGTTCCCCCACTTTAGGCTGGCAGTATGTTCCCCCACATTAGGCTGGCAGTATGTTCCCCCACATAAGGCTGGCAGTATGTTCCCCCCCCCCCCCACAGACATACAGCCTACAACCATATACAGTGTATGGCTGGAGGCTGTATGTCAATGTATTGCCCTGCTTCAGTGCTCCGACCACTGCTCCTCCAGAGGAGCAGTGGTTGGAGCACTGAAGATGACGTGCCGCTGGTAACTTACCATGCTGGCCAGCGGGCGTCCTCCTGCTTGATGCTCCGCACCTCCGTTCCTATGGGCGCACGCACGGGATGTCAGTGACGTCCCGGCATGCGCTATCTCCCGGCAGCCCCTGCATTTTTAAAGTTAATGCAGGGCCGCAGAGAGTTAATGGGAGCAACCTTGTGTCACGAAAAGATCTTTCGGGACATAAGGATGTCCTTAATAGTGATGGGGGAAATTAATAGGGGGGGGATGGGGAAATTGCGGCCCCTCCTCATGTAATCTCCTTACTACTGGGGTGACACACTGTAACAAACCTCCTCATGTAATCTCCTTACTACTGGGGTGACACACAGTAACAAACCTCCTCCTCGTGTAATCTCCTTACTACTGGGATGACACACTGTAACAAATCTCCTCCTCATGTAATCTCCTTACTACTGGGGTGACACACTGTAACAAACCTCCCCCTTATGTAATATCCTTACTACTGGGGTGACACACTGTAACAACCTCCTCCTCATGTAATCACCTTACTACTGGGGTGACACACAGTAACAAGCCTCCTCCTCATGTACTGACCTTACTACTTGGGTGACACACTGTAACAAACCTCCTCTTCATGTTATTACCTTACTACTAGGGTGACACACTGTAACAAACCTCCTCCTCATGTAATCTCGTAACTACTGGGGTGACACACTGTAGCAAACCTCCCCCTCATGTAATATCCTTACTACTGGGGTGACACACTGCAACAAACCTCCTCCTCATGTAATGCCCTTGCTACTGGGGTGACACACTGTAACACACCTCCTCCTCATTTAATCTCCTTACTACTGGGGTGACACACTGTAACAAACCTCATACATACATACATCATAGATAAACATCTCACACACATCATACATACACAAATCTATCATGCACACATAATACATATACACACATCATACAAAATCATACACATACATATACAATACACATCCCCAACCCAAAGCCTCTCCTTACCCCCAGGAGGTGATTGCTGAAGATCGGGTTGGCTGAGGCTGCGTAGCTTCTGCACCAGGGTCACGTCAGTAGAAGCTCCCAGCAGCCCCTGGCCTCCTCAGCACATAGTAGAAGTAAAAAAAAAAAAAGTGCTGGCAGCGCCTGGGCCCCTGAGCAGTGGAGCGCAAGCAGGATGTGAGGGGGATTTACTAGTGGAGCGCTGCCTGCTGCGTTCCTTCGAACGTGGGGGGAGGAGTGTTAGTGCCTTAGGCCCTGAATACTGCATTTTTCACAAATTCGTGGTAAAATAACGGCAAAAAACGCTGCGATTTTGCGCAAAATTGAGTATTGTTAGTAATGCCCTAAAGCTTTTCAGGGGTGCCCTTTTGGATGGGGGCCCTAGGCAACTGCCTAGGATGCCCCACCCTAACGCCGGCCCTGGGCACGTGGGAGCAGGAGTCGCATCCAGAGGCCTGAACTCCCGATATCAGCTAGCGGTCGTGTCTCGACCAGCAACCCATCTGCCGTCATTGATGGGTTAACTCGGTCTTCCACTTCATCCCAAGTGACATCCGACACCCCCAGTCAACAATCGGTGGGTTCCTCAGACTCAACCCTCAGTTGGCATGGCCCAGGAACAGTCCCCGTCCTCCAACTGCCTCTGTCCTATGCTGTTCCCTCACGTAGAGAAGTATTGTATGCTGTGGGCTCAGCTCCACTATACAGTGAGGATGATCAACTAGAGGACAGTCAGCAGCTACTGCCCAGCCAAGATGTGGAGGAGACATCTGCCGCTTCCTCCGCTAGGTGGGCAAGTAGTAAAGAGGAGTGTGGCTTGGGAGGTGGTGTTGCGAGCGTTCAGGCTCCTGAAACAGACACCATTGAGGATTTTGAGGATAACATCAGTGATGTGCAGACACAACTCGATAATGAAGCCGATCACACTTGGGAGCCAGGTGCAGCTGCCACCTCACAGGCAATCTGCAACCCTCATCATCAGGAGTAGAGGGGTGCAGATTGCCCCTGAGGTGGCAGCTCAGCCAGCAAGATGGTAGTATGGGTGGGAGTCAGCAGGGTGGCAGCAGTGGGAAGTCTGGAGCCAAACATGCCCGGGGTAGACCACCTGCTTTGCGGCAGCCTACCTGCCCGGGAGGTAGTGGAGCAGGGGTTCCCGGAGTCCGCGGCAGTAGCAGTCAGTCAGTCTGTGCGGACTGTTGGGGGGGGGATCAGCTACTTGGCGGTGTGGCAGTCTTTCGTCAAGCATCCAGAGGAGGTTAACATGGCCACATTTAAGATATGTCAGCAGAAGGTGAAGTGTGGCCAGGGTCCTAATGTTGGCACCACGGCCCTGCGTCAACATATACAGCGTCACCATAAAGCGGCCTGGGAGAACCGTGGCTCCGATGTGGTGGTCCAGCCTGCTGCATCACCCAGTGGCGCGCCACTCCCTGTTTCAGCCAACCAAGGCTCCACCACCTCAGCAAAGGGAGCTGTCTGTCATTCCCATCTTCTGTTGGTCCAGATGCTCCTGCTCCTTCTACTTCTCATCAGTCATTCAGTCAGCAATCCATCAACATAGCGATTTCCAAGAGACAACAGTATGCACCCACTCATCCAACAGGGCAGAAGCTGAATGTGCTCCTGTCCAAGTTGCTGGTGCTGCAGTCCCTCCCTTTTCAAGTGGTTACTCTGCACCTTTCAGAAAACTGATGGCTTGAATTTAAATAAAATTTTACCTTGTATATAAGACTCCTCCTTAGCTCTTCTTGTCATGCCTGATGAAACCACGCAAGCGCAGTGAAACACGTCGCATTTTTACCAAATAAACTGTTCTTTCCTCACCTGCTGTGCCTGTTCCGATCAGCGCCGCTGAACCCCACTCTAACCTACGAAGTCGCCTGCTTAATACACCAGCAACTTGGCCAGGTATTGCCGCTTCCACCTCCACACTCTCTCGCCATTGGGCCTGCAACAATGTCTGCCTCTCATCCTCCACCATGTCCTCAGCCTCCACTGCACGGAAAAGTCAAAGTGCCCCTTCAGCATACCAAGTGTCCAGGGAACGGCGGTGTCATGCTGTTCTTCACCTGGTTTGCCTTGGCAAACGGAGTCACACAGGGGAGGAGCTGCTCAAAGTGATTTGTCAAGAAATCAAATCATGGCTTTCTCTGCAATGGGAAGAACATCTTGTCTGTGCTGAGTCAAGGAAGCCTGAGTCATGCGCCCTGCATAGCACACGTGTTCAATCTGGTTGTCGAGCGGTTCCTAAAGCGTTCCCCCCATCTGCAAGACATTCTAAAAATGGGCAGGAAGCTTTGCATGCACTTCAGCCATTCGTACACCGCAAAGCACACCCTCCTTGAGCTGCAGCGTCAGAACGGCATCCCCCAACATGGTCTGATATGCAACATTTAAAACCCGTTACTTGTGACACCTGCCGCATTGTTAGTCAGTCGCCAGGATTACGGGATTAACAACATCATTCCACTGCTTCATTTCCTACAAAAGATGGTGGAAACAATGACTGGTCAGGGCACTGGAGACATGGCGTCTACATCTCACGGCCAAATGAGCCCTGTGGGGGCAGAACTGGAGGAGAGGGAGGGGCACAGTAGAGCACAAGTAATGTGTAGCAAAATGGGTGTTTTTTTATACTCAGCTGACAGAAGAGGAGTAGCAGGAGCAGCCAGAGGAGCTACAGGTGATGAGGAAGATGAAACAGAGGATCTAGACACACCGTGGCTCTAAGCAGTGGAGATGGAGGAAGGGAATCCCTCCGAATCACTTGCACAAATGGCAAGATGCATTCTCACTTGCTTGTGTAGTGACTGCAAAATTGTCACCATTCTGTAGCAGGATGACTTCTGGCTCTCCACTTTGTTGGACCCTTGCTACCGGCAGAAAATGGGGGCCTTTTTAACACCCACTGAGAGGGAGGACAAACTGACCTACTACAGAGACATCATATGTAGACAGTTGGCCGATGCCTGCTAATCTGCGGCATCGTCCATCCTCTCGCAGGTCTGACTGGGGGGGCTCTTTGCTCACATTACACTGCCATGGATGCTGGGAAGGGGTGGAGTGGCAGGAGCAGTACCAGCTCCATCAGCAGCAGCCTGAGTATACAGTCACTGATGAGTAGCTTTCTTCACCTGCATCATGAAGCAACTAATCAGCAGTAGTGTGCCTTCAGAGCGGTGTTTAGTGTGGTGTGGAGAGACTGAACTTTGTAAAGATGAACCAGGCATGAATCAGCCAGGATTTCCACCCACCAATGCCTGATACATCAGATTAGATTATCCATGGTGCAACACCAACACTTTGACAAGAGAGACCGATTTTTTCTGCCTACCTGCCTCAGCCACTATTGTGATCATGCCACCCGCCTGATGCCACACATCTGATGCCAAGTGCTCCTTCTTTTGCCCATCTTTGTCAGCGGGTACTGGTATTGCCACCCACCGCCCTACTTTACCACCGGGTCACTTTCAGGACACCTGATGCTGCTACCACCTCCAGGCTCTGTCATTGTGCCGCCCTATGGTCTCGTAATGCTGCTGCTACCTCCAGGCTCTGTCATTGTGCCGCTCTGCGGCCTACATAGGCTGCTGCCACCTCCAGGCTGATTCAATGTGTCACCATATGTCTCCTCATGCTGCTGCCACCTCCATGCTCTGTCATTGTGCCGCTCTGTGGCCTACATAGGCTGCTGCCACCTCCAGGCTGATTCAATGTGTCACCATATGTCTCCTCATGCTGCTGCCACCTCCATGCTCTGTCATTGTGCCGCTCTGTGGCCTACATAGGCTGCTGCCACCTCCAGGCTGATTCATTGTGTCACCATATGGTCTCCTTATGCTGCCACCACCTCCAGGCTGTGTCATTGTGCGACCATATGATCTCCTCATGCTGCTGCCACCCCAAGGCTCTGCCATTGTGCGGCCATATGATCTCCTCATGCTGCTGCCACCTCCAGGCTCTGTCATTGTGCTGCCCTATGGTCTCGTCAAGCTGCTGTCACCTCCAGGCTTTGTCATTGTGCCAACATATGGTCTCTATATGCTGCTGCCACCTTCAGGCTCTGTGGCTCTGTCATTGTGCCACTCTGCAGCCTACATAGGCTGCCGCCACCTCCAGACTGTGCCATTGTGTCGCCATATGGTCTCCTCATGCTGCTGCCACCTCCAGGCTCTGTCATTGTGCCAACCTATAATCTTGTCATGCTGCTGCCACTTCCAGGCTCTGGCATTGTGCCGTTCTGTGACCTACATAGGCTGCCGTCGCCACCTCCAGGCTGTGTCATTGTGCCGCCATGTGATCTCCTCATGTTGCTGCCACCTCCAGGCTCTGTCATTGTACTGCCTTATGGTCTCGTCATGCTGCTGCCACCTCCAGACTCTGTAATTGTGCAGCTCTGCAGCCCATATAGGCTGCCGTCACTCCCAGACATGTCATTGTGCTGCCATATGGTCTTCTCATGCTGCTGCCACCTTCAGGCTCTGTCATTGTGCCACTCTGCGGCCTACATAGGCTGCCGCCACTTCCAGGTTGTGTAATTGTGCCGCCATATGGTCTCCTCATGCTGCTTCCACATCCAGCCTCTATCATTGTGCTACTCTGCAGCCTACATAGGATGTCGCCGCCTCCAGGCTGTGACCTTGTGCCACCATATGGTTTCCTCATGCTGTTGCCACTTCCAGGCTCTGTCATTGTGCCGCCCTATGGTCTTGTCATTCTGCTGCCACCTCCAGGCTCTGTCATTGTGCTGCCATATGGTCTCTTAATGCTGCTGCACTCTCCAGGTTCTGTCATTGTGCCACTCTGCGGCCCACATACTTTGCCGACCCCTCCAGGCTGTGTCATTGTGCCGCTATATGGTCTCCTCATGCTTCTGTTGACACCTCCAGGCTCTGTAATTGTGCTGCCCTATGGTCTTGTCATGCTGCTGCTACCACCAGGCTCTATCATTGTGCTGCTTTGCGGCCTAAAAAGTCTGTCACCACCTCCAGGCTGTGTGATTGTGCCACCATGTTATCTCCTCATGCTGCTTCCACCACCAGGCTCTGTCATTGTGCTTCTCTATGGTCTTGTCATGCTGCTGCCACCTCCAGGCTCTGTCATTGTGCAACTCTGCAGCCTACATAGGCTGCCACCACCCTCAGGCTGTGTCCATGTGCCAACATATGGTCTCCTCATGCTGCTGCCACCTCCAGGCTCTGTCATTGTGCCGCTCTGCGACCAACATAGGCTGCCGCCACCTCCAGGCTCTGTTATTGTGCTGCCATATGGTCACTTCATACTGCTACCATCTCCAGGTTCTGACATTGTGCCACTCTGCGGCCTACATAGGCTGCCGACACCTCCAGGCTGTATCATTGTGCCGCTATTTGGTCTCCTCATGCTACTGACGACACCTCCAGGCTCTGTCATTGGGCCGCCCTATGGTCTTGTCATGCTGCTGCTACTTCCAAGCTCTGTCATTGTGCTGCACTGTGGCCTATATAGGCTGCCACCACCTCCAGGCTGTGTCATTGTGCAGCCATGTGATCTCATGCTGCTGCCACCTCAAGGCTCTCTCATTGTGCTGCCCTTTGGTCTCATCATGTTGCTGCCACCTCCAGGCTCTGTCATTGTGCTGCCATATGGTCTTGTCATGTTGCTGCCACCTCCAGGCTCTATCATTGTGCCACTCTGCAGCCTACATAGGCTGCTGCCTGCTCCAGGCTTTGTCATTGTGCCACCATATGGTCTTCTCATGCTGCTGCCACCTTCAGGCACTGTCATTGTGCTGCCATATAGTCTCATCATGTTGCTGCCACCTCCAGGCTCTGTCATTGTACCGTCCTATGGACCCGTCATGCTGCTGCCACCATTGTTCAGTTTCACAGTACCAGCCATGTTTACTTACATATACATGGCTAAATATTTTAGACTAGCATATGATACTGGCAGGATCTACCCAGTAGCCCTCCCGGGTAAGGCCTGCACCACTGGGAGGGAGTACAAACTGACACATGACTTTGTCATTGTGCCGTTCTGTGGCCTATGTAGGCTGCCACCACCTCCAGGCTGTGTCATTGTGCTGCCCTATTGTCTTGTCATGCTGCTGCCACCTCCGGGCTCCGTCATTGTGCCACATTATGGATTCATCATGCTGCTGCCATCTCCAGGCTCTGTCATTGTGCTGCTCATTGTGCAGTTTCACAGTACCAGCCATGTCTACTTACACGTGCATGGTTAAATTTTTTAGACAAGCATATGATACTGACAGGATCTACCCAGTAGCCCTCCCAGGTCAGGCCTCCACCAATGAGACGAAGTACAAACTGACACACTACTCTGTCATTATGCCGCTCTGCATGGTGTCATTGTGCTGCCATATGATCTCACGCTGCTGGTGGAACATTAAACTCATTAATCTCTTAAAAAACTCTTCAATTGACATCTCTTTAATATCTTCAATTGTGAAGCCATATGGTCTCCCGACCCTGCTGCCACATCCAGACTCTGTTATTGTGCCGCTCTGTGGCAATGATTCTAATAGCAACTCCTGTAATCTGCATGACATACTGAATAACAATATTATTTCACTACCCCAGTACACTCCCTATGCGTGTTACAGTAAGGCAAAGTGTTCTACACTGCTGATGAGGCTCTCTGTAGCCCGGAAATAGCTGTTTTTTAATAGCGATTCACCGCCAATTTATTCAGATCAAACCAAATTTATTCAGAAAATTCGGCAAATCACCGAATCACATTTTTGAAAAATTCACCCATCTCTAGCCACAAAGTTACAAATTAGTAAATTACTTTTATTTAAAAATCTTAATTCTTTCAGTACTTATCGGCTGCTGTATGCTCCACAGGAAGTTCTTTTATTTTTTAATTTATTTTCAGTCTGATGACAGTGCTCTATGCTGACACCTCTGTCCATGTCAGTAACGGTCCAGAGCAGGAGAAAATACCCATAGCAAACCTCTCCTGCTCTGGACAGTTCATGACATGGACAGAGGTGTCAGCAGGGAGCATTGTGGTCATACAGAAAAGAAGCTGAAAAAGAAAAGAACTTCCTCTGAAGAATACAGCAGCTGATAAGTACTTGAAGGATTAAGGTTTTTAAATAGAAGTAATTCCCAAATCTGTTTAACTTCCTGGCACCAGCTGATTAGCTGATTTGAATTTTTTTTCCACCAGAGTACCCCTTTAAACTCATCTCTGCTTGAGACATGCCCCATTTCTATTGAGACTAAATTGAACAAACAGAAATTCCTGTAAGAATCACAAAAGCGAACATGATTATATCTCAATAGATCATAACAAAAATATAACCAAGGTTAAAAATGTATTGCTTGCCTTAGTTCACATATCATATTTTTCTGTGCTTTCCCTAAATTCCGGTAACATGATACATTAAACAAGATGGTGTGAATATAATAGTCTGGAAGATTCACTTTTTTCCCACCTCTTATTTCCTTTTAACTTTCTTCCCTCTTTGTTTTTCTAGGATTGAGACATTTGATCACAAGTTACTGTATTTCTATGATAATGAAAAAATAATATTAATACCAATTACAACAGAGAAAGTGGATTTTAGCAAATGGCCAAAAGGAAAGATAGGACGGTCTACATATCTGGTAAAGACAGCATTATCAAACCAGATTAAAATGCGGCTTATGATACACTAAAACAATAACCAAAAGCCTTTTTAAGAACAAACTATACATTTTCAAGAGACAAACATTTACCGTGCACATAATTGGGAAATGCAGCACACTTTTGGATTTGTGTGACACCATATTTATTTTGTAACATACACTGTATACTTCTTCTTTGTATGAGGGTATAAACAATTTCTTTTGCAAGTCTCTGGTGACACCAGCTAACTTCATGGATGAAAGAGGCTAAGCCGCTTTTCTGAAATTCAAATTATTTCCGCTTGGCTGTTTCTCATGTAAGAGATTGCCTTTGTTGAGAATTATATGCCTTGTATTATTCTTTATTCATCATGTATTAGTTGCAATATGGGTAAAGCTCTTCTCGCTCTACCCTTCTGGATGCACTGTATTTCTTTTTTTTCTTTTCATAACATGGTATGTGTAGAAGTAAATGTAGGGACATTCAGGAAATTTGTAAAAGTCATTATATATGGTATATTTCATATAGTTACTAAAATAAACCACAGTAGGGTTTTTCATTGTTATTGTAGTTTTTAAATGAAATATAGTACATAGCAACAAAAAGTAAGGGTACCCTTTGGAAGAAAGTGAACCTCTGTGTTGATGATTTCTCCAAGATCTACTTGGTAAAAGTCTTGGTTACCTACATTTCTGTTCTTCTCAAGAATGACTGGTTAGTACAAGACATACTTTAAGGGGTTATCCAGGAAAAAACTTTTATATATCAATTGGCTTCAAAAAGTTAAACAGATTTGTAAAGTACTTCTATTAAAAAATCGTAATCCTTTCAGTACTTATGAGCTGCTGAAGTTGAGTTGCTCTCTGATGACACCTGTCTCGGGAACTGTCCAGAGTAGAAGCAAATCCCCATAGCAAACCTTTTCTACTCTGTGCAGTTCCCGAGACAAGAAGAGATGACAGCAGAGAGCACTGTTGCCAGACAGAAAAGAACAACTCAATTTCAGTAGCTCATAATTATTGGAAGGATTTTTTTAATAGACGTAATTTAGAAATCTGTTTAACTTTCTGGAGACAGTTGAAAAAATTTTTTTTTCCTTGAATACCCCTTTCATTGTAGACGGTTTGCTAAGAGTGGATGTTCTGTTAATATAATATAAGCGCTGCGGAATCTGTAGGCGCTATATAAATAAATAAATAAATAAATAAAATAAAAAATAAAATAATAAATACAATAAAAAAATAAAACTACAATGGCTGATCCTGAAAAAAACACTGTTTATATGTCAACAATTAGAAAAACCTTTAACTAGAATGGTGTTTATGGAAAGACACCATAAATAAACCCACTGCTGTCCAAAAAAGGTAACGCATTGTGGCCTATCCTAAGCACAAAGCACAACACTACCAGCATCAAAACCTATTCACTGCATTTTGATTGGAGTATCATTGGTTCGGTTTTTCAAGGAGCAGAAAAACATTTTAGAGGGCAACAGTCATGACATGACTTTAAACTGCAGAGACATTGGGAGATAAAACCAATGACCCAAAAAACACACGTAAATCAACTATAGACTGTTGTATTTTTGATTGGCCAATACAGAGTCCTGACCTTAACCCTATTGAGATGCTGTGGCAGAACCTGAAGGGGCTGTGTACACAGGGCATCCCAGAAAAACTGATGAAATGAAACACATTTTCAGGGAGGAATGGTCCAATTGTCCTACTAATTGTTATGCAAATCATATTTACAGCTGCAGGAAACAGTATGTGAAGGTTATTATTGCTAAAGAAAGATCTACAGGTAATAAAATTTAGGGGTTGTCTACTTTTTCTCTCTGTCCTGTTGATTTTTACTGTGCTCAGTATAACTGTAACATACAGTACAACTGTGTGTTATTAATTTAGTTACATTTTGTTTGTCTTTTAGTGTGATTTATATAATACTCCGACCACCTTTTATTAGTAATCAATGCCGAAATTTTTGTAAAAATAAATAAGCATACATTTAATTTTACAATAAAGTGCAGTTAATGCATGCCATGCAGCTGTATCTTTATTGCTTCTCTAGCCATGTAATGTTTGCAGTGCTCTTTGGACCTTGCCACCTGAAAGAAATTTGGGGACATGGCTGCAAATAAATGGAATACCAACAATTTCAACACTATTGTACACATCGATTCAAACCACATACGTATTAATGAAATCACATACACTGGACCACTTTCTTGCCATCATTGGTGGTCTGACCTGAATGATTTTTTTACATTTAAAACAAAGTACAAAAAGCTAGTATACCACACTTAGCCATGCTTTGAGTTTTGATTTAGCATGGTACAGATCAACCTCCACATTTTGTGCTTGCTAACACCCTGTAAAACTGTAAAGAAAAGTTGGCCTAAATTTACTAAAACAGTTTTACTACTGGCATAAAGCTGGCTTGAACTAAAGGCTATGTTTACTTTTGCGTCTTAATTTTTATTTCTCTAATGTATCTAAAAAAAAACTGGAAAAAAAATTGTAAATAGACTTACCAAGTATTTCCAAGCAACTTGTACACATCATGTGTCCCCATTGTAGCACACAAAAAACCTTATGGCTTCTAAACCTACAGTATTTTCTATTTTAATCTTCCCCCTACTTCTTCTACACTTATTTGTTGTCTGTCACTACACTAATAGATCTACATAGGAGCTATAGCCACAAAATGATAGGAAATGTTTAATAAAGGCTATATACAAATTAAAAAATAATAGCATTAAAATGCAATGCTCAAAAAAAAAATAAAGGGAACACTTAAACAACACAAGGGCCCTCATTTACTATTGCAAACCCTACATGTTTTGTTGGGTTGTGCGTCAGATTCTGTCTTATTGCGCCAGAAATTCTGTCTGCGCCAGATTTTGCGCCAGAATTTGCGCCAGAATTGAAAAAACCCCGACTAACTCTCCATTTTGTTAAGAAAACCTGAAAAAGGGTCATGGTCGTGGGGAAAAGGGGGCATGGTCTCTGAAAAGGGGTGTGTTCCTGACATTTTCACAAAAAAACAATGGCCCTCATTTACTATTCTAAACCCGACCTCTTTTGTCGGGTTTTTTTGTCGCATCTTTGTCTGCGCCATGTCGCAGACATCGTGCGCCAGTCTGCGACACGATGC
This sequence comes from Hyla sarda, assembly GCF_029499605.1. NCBI lineage: Eukaryota > Metazoa > Chordata > Amphibia > Anura > Hylidae > Hyla > Hyla sarda. The sequence goes on from NC_079189.1 coordinate 486,615,859, forward strand.
GACATTTTTTCCCGACGGACCCGATGTGGATTCTCCCAAACCCGAAAAAGGGGCGTTACCCGACATTTCTGAGCTTTCCCACGTATTTATTAAGGTTTCCAACCCAAATTTGTTGTATTGTTGTGGATTTTTTCCCGACAGCTCAGAGGAGTTGGAAACCAAAACCAACAAAACCCACGTGCGACAAACAGGATGCGACATAATAATAAATACCAGGGGAAAAAAGCAGTTGGATAAGAAAGCAAGATAGACTTACAACCCGATTTTCTTAGTAAATGAGGGCCAAAATATTTACTAAGGTTTCCACGTAAAATGTGGTGGATTTGAACTGAGGAAAACCAGACAGATCAGAGCATGTGTAAAAAAGCAAAGTGTAGGGAAAGTGGAAATGTAGGGAAACCTTAGTAAATACCGTAGTAAATAAATTGTAGGGAATTAAAACCCACAAAGAAACCTACACTCCATTCTTAGTAAATGAGGGCCAATGGCTGTGATTTACTAAGAGTGGAGTGTAGGTTTTGTTGTGTTTTTTTGCTCTTACGACCTTTTTTTCCACGGTATTTACTGATTTACTCTGCTTTCGGAACTTTATACATTCTTCAAAGTGTGGGGTTTTCTTACCAGAAAATTCACATGATTTTCAGAGTGGTTTTCAGAAAAGACAAATGATTTTGGATGAAATGTAGGGAACACGCCTCTTTTCCTGAAAACCACGGCCATTTTGTAAGTTTTTTTTTTTTCCCTCTGAGTGTTTCTGATTCTGTTGGGGTTTTTTCTGTCCCATATTCAGAATTTACACAGAATTTAGGCACACAACCCAACAAAAAGAGTCGGAATGCTGTTAGTAAATGAGGGCCAATGTCCCTCATTTACTATTGCAAACCCAACATATCTTGTCAGGTTGTGCACCAGAATTAGCAAAATTTGAAAAAAACCTGACTAACTCTCCATTTTACTAAGAAAATTTGAAAAAGTGGCATGGTCGTCGGGGAAAGGTGGCGTGGCCACTGAAAAGGGGCATGTTCCCAACATTTTCACAAAAACTCAACATATTTACTAATGTTTCCACAGAAAATGTGGTGGATTTCAGCTGAGGAAAACCAGACAGATCAGAGCATGTGTAATAAAAAGCAAAGTGTAGGGAAAGTGGAAAATGTAGGGAAACCTTAGTAAATATCGTGGAAAAAAATTTGTGGAAAAAAAATTGTAGGGAATTAAAACCCACAAAGAAACCTATACTCCACTCTTAGTAAATCAGGGCCAATGTAACTCCAAGTCAATCACGCTTCTGTGAAATCACTCTGTCCACTCAGGAAGCAACACTGATTGACAATCAATTTCACATGCTGTTGTGCAAATGGAACAGACAACAGGTGGAAATTATAGGCAATAAGCAAGACACCCCCAATAAAGGAGTGGTTCTGCAGTTGGTGACCACAGACCACTTCTCAGTTCCTATGTTTCCTGGCTTATGTTTTGGTCACTTTTGAATGCTGGCGGTGCTTTCACTCTAGTAGTAGCCACCTCATCAGGAGCAGGCCCAGGCAATGTAGGGAGGTCATACAAGCACGAGGAAGCCACACACACTACTGAGCCTCATTTTGACTTGTTTTAAGGACATTACATCAAAGTTGGATCAGCCTGTAGTGTGGTTTTCCACTTTGATTTTGAGTGTGACTCCATATCCAGACCTACATGGGTTGATAAATTTGATTTCCATTGATAATTTTTGTGTGGTTTTGTTGTCAGCACATTCAACTATGCAAAGACAAAAGTATTTCATACGATTAGTTCATTCATTCAGATGTAGGATGTGTTCATTCATTCAGATGTAGGATGTGTTCCCTTTATTTTTTTTGAGCAGTGTATGTCCACCATATTAAAGGCTGAAATGTTATCAGAAGGTATTCATTTAGAAGAGAAAGCAATGTGATAATTCATGTTAAGAGAAAGGACAAATATGTTATACTAAATCAAATGAAAGGGTTTTTAGCAAAATAATCCTTAGTATATTCCATAAATCTATTAAACTCTCCAGGAAACAAAAGTTTACGTTTTCTCAATTGTTATTGTTCGGTTAATGGTTGCAATTCTTTTCATAGTCCCACAATGTTGACAATTACTTAATGGTAGGTAAGATTGTATTATCTACAGATAAATTCCAATATATCGGATCAGCTATTCCAGGAGCAATTACAATATCTGAATCAAGTGTACATCATTATTACTAGAGATGAGCGAATCGAATCTGACAAATTTAAATTCATTCAGAGTTTCATGAAAAATTCGATTCGGAACAAATCCGAATTTCACCGCGAATCGTTATAACGAACTGCTTCCTTAACTCCACTTTGCACTGGCCAGGGGGCTTAACATGGTGGCAATACGTGTGGGGACATGGGGCAAGGAATTCTGAGAGGGTGGGTAGGAGAGATCACCCTGAATCACATGGTGGCATGTAGCCTAATACAAAACAGAAATTTAAGTGCACTTCTGTGGTAGATGTAAACGATGACATTGGCTAACCCTCAAAACTTATGATCAGCAGGCAGCCAGCCTTGTGATGTCACAGCCCTATATATTCGGCAGCCATTGCTGAACACAGGCATTTCTGGGACTTTTTGTTCACAGAGCAGACACTGTGTGTTACAATACAGAACAGATCTTTACAGTGAATCCATTTGCCTCAAGCCTGCATCACTGGCAGGCAGACAGCCAGGGACAGGAGAGAGAGGTGAAATATATATGCACTCAGCAGTCCCCAGTCAACAGTCAGTGGGTTCTTCAGACTCAACCCTCAGTTGGCATGGTCCAGGAGCAGTCCCTGTCCTCCAACTGCCTCTGTCCTATGCTCCTAAAAGCCTTGCAAATTAGAAAGGTTCCATTTGAGGAACTGAATGTACATATAAAGTCAATAATGTTAAAAAATGTTCGACCAGAAGATCCCAAGTACCGCTAATATGGATGATGAGCCTCCAGCCTACCAGCCTCCAGCAATTACTCTATACTTGTCTACACCACAATACTGCCTGCAGCCAGTATCCACTATGACACATTCACAAACTATTTCTCACATTGTCACTCTGTGTCAACCTAAAGTGATATATCACCAACCGGTAGGTGTCTGGTTGACTCTACAAGCCCCGCAAAATGTCCTTCATGCAATGAGAATGTAGTGACAAGAGTTACCTTACATTCAGGACTTCTTACCTGGCTTTTATGTATGGCAATTATGTTTTTGGGGCTCATGGCTGGATGCTGCTTAATTCCCTTCTGTATGAACGTTACGAAAGATGTGGATCATTTTTGCCCACGTTGTGAATGTCACTTCTTAAAGTGCAAAAGGCTTTAACAAAAGTTGCACAAATTAAAGCCTGAATAAAACACTATAAAATGTTTTGGACACTTTCACATTATAAACATAAACCTTACTTAGAGTCAAATCATCACTGTAATGAAATGATTTAATGGTTATGGACACCTATGATGTTTTTGTAAGAATTCCTTCACATTAGTGTCACTTCCACTAAACTCTTCATATCCAATCTATTCTACCAATCACCCACATTCACACTCCAATCCAGACAGCTGTGTAGCTTTTTATTTAAGTAAATAAGTGTTTATTTATCTATAGCCTATTAGAATTTTAAATTATGATTATGAAACTTTTCATGGATTATAAAACATCTTTAAACAAAGTCTGCAAACTACAAGGCTCTTATAACAGCGATCAGAGAAGTGCTAGTGCAGAGAAGTGCAAAGAAGTTACATGATGTGCATTACAGACAGAGCTGTAGCTAACAATTTTTGCTCCTGAGGAGAGAACAGAAAATTGCACCCCCACCCCCCACCATTTTGGCTTGGGATACCCCTTGGAAAAAAATTAATTAGCTGTACACCCTTAACGAATATTTTTTTATATATTGGCTATGTACATGGGTGACAGAGAGGCATACAGGGGTAACAGGGGTGTAAAGGTATGTACAGGGGGTGACAAGGGGTATAGAGGGTTGACAGAAGAGAGGGGGTTCAGTACCTGAATCTGAGTAGGCCTTTGTCAGCACCGCCCCTGCTCCTTTCCTCCATCCCCATCATTCTGCTGAGGGACCAGGGAGAATCCCATCCCTTCCCCAATATCGCGCCACACCCCTACCCCTTAATTCCCTGGTTGAACTTGATGGACATATGTCTTTTTTCGACCGTACTAACTATGTAACTATGAATCCAGTCCAGAGTCCAGAGCTGCTCCCCAGGAAAAGGAGGATACACGAGGATTGGAGCTGCAGCATCATCCGTCCCAGCACTGCTCACAGACTTCCCTCCTGCCCGGCCTGCACGCCTGTGACTCACAGGTGTGCAAGCCTGGGCAGGAAAATTTAAAAAAATTAGCGCCACATTTCCCACCAGAGTGTCCTGGCACCCCCGTTGGGAATCAATGCCTCAGTGTAATGCATGCTGGACTCCCTGTGCAAGCAGGTGCAGCGGCCATGGCCAATGCAGCCCTGGCCGCTGTGCCCCCTTGCAACATCGCACCTTAGGCGATCATGGGAGCTAAAACCCTGATTACAGAACATGCAAGAGTAAAAAAAAATACAAACTTCAAAAAACACTAAAATCTGTAATAAAAGTGCTATAAAAAAGAGGTAGTATTATTATATGTGACAAGGTCATCAAGGGTGGATTTAAAAGGGGGGCAGTTTCAGTTGTAGAAATTTCTGCAACAATCCGTTCCATAAACCTGAGCGAGATTGTTTAACAAGGGGAACTCTGAGATTATAATGTTTTGCCACCACTTGGTTATAAAAAAAATTCTCCAGATTTTTTATTTTCTTCTACTAAAAAACCTTAAATGGTACCTTTCAACAAAAAACTTTTGATATATTATAGATTAATGTATGCAGAATAACTTTCCAATTGCATGTTATTAAAAAATATGCTTCTTTTTTTTTAAATTTTCCACTTTTTATAGATTTCAGACTCATGCTGGAGTCCTAAATCTCAGACTGCAGTGGGGACATAGACAAGCTCAGCACTGCTCCCTGCCTGTCAATCAGACAGGCAGGTGCCAGCACTGTGCTCAGAGCACAGCAGGGCATACTCCTGACTCTGCCTTACTGCCTGCCCTCATTCATTTTACCATCTGAGCTCCTATCTTTCTTCTCTCTGCAAATGCAGTTGTAAACAGACAGGAGAAGATTCAGAATTGCCGGCTGCTGTGTTTACAGCCTTTATGCCAGGCCACGCCCCCTTCCTCCATCACACTAGGATGGCTGAGTGAGCAGCCAATAAGACAGTAAATCAGGTAGAAAGAGAGGGTTTAAAGGAAAAGAAACACAGGGATAGTGTCAGTGAGAGTCAGGGAAAGATGAGGGGGGGGAGATTAGGGAGAGTTTTGATCATGATAGGTACTCTTTAACAATTCCACTGCTTGGAACTTGAATTACCGCAGCTGCTGGCACCAGACTTACCCTCCAATGGGTCCTCATAAAAGGATTTCAAGTTTGCTCATTCCAATTACTAGGCTCTGTAATTGTGCCGCTCTACGGCAGTGATTCTAATAGTGACTCCTGTAATCTGCATGTCATACTGAATAACATTATTTTTTCACTACCCCAGCACACTCCCTATGTGTGTTATGGCTAGGCAAAGTGTTCTACACCTCTATTGAGGCTCTCTGTAGCCCACAAAATAGCCGTTTTTAATAGAAATTTGCTGCAAATAATTTCGGATCAAACCAAATTTTTTCAAAAAAATTTGGCGAATTGGCCAAATCGAATTTTTGAAAAAATTCGCTCATCTCTAATTATTACATTACTTTGTTTGTAAGTTATTAATCATAGACAGTCTGAAGAATGACACAGCTTCCATGGTTACATTTTAGCTATTTTTTCAACACATTCCTAGATCACTAAATTTAGTACCCGACAACTGACGGATTCCACTACCTTTATCTGTCAACACGAGTCAATGTCAATGCAATAAATACAATCTATCCTTATCAAGAGCTACACTTCAGCTGCCAATGTGGAATAAAGGAATGTACATGTTTCAGGCCAGGTCTACATTGTCAACAAACTCTTCTGTACTATTTCATCCCAACTCTCCTTGCAGACATCCAAATAGTATTCTTTGAGAGGTAAGAAAACAGCACTCTAGTGCCACCTATAGGTAGCCACTCTATAATTCGATGTAAACAGTCTTAAAACATGACTAGGGATATCAGCCAAACCAGAGACACCTATCTACACATACCACTCATACCTTTAAAGTACAGAGTAGGGTTCAGATTAAGGAAAAAGAGGTCCAGCACAGCTTCAATTCCAAAGCTCTCTCTTATATAGTCTGACCCCTGGACCTAATGGCAAGTATAAACCTAGTAAGAAGAAGACTTCTAGCACCAATAGAGACAATTTCAAAACTAGTCTTAGGATTTTATTTATTTGTGAAATGATATGTGTACTGATTCATGGAAATTACCAGTCCATAGACCATGCTTTTCTGGAGTCTTTTGGGTTATTGCTTCCTTGGAGTCTACACAATATCTGTATAATACCATCATGTGTTCATTTCACATAGCAAAGAAAATAAAGTTATCTGTTATTTACCATGAATGCATATTAAGTTAACCAAATTTTTATATTTGAGTAACTTTTCTTCCAAAGTTCCATTGCAAAAATATTTGAACTCCTTACTTTATTTATTAAGCATATACAGTATTATGAAGCATATATTACAAGCAAGGTGTGGTATACACTGGTGTGAGGTGATCGGTAAGCATGTGCTAATGGGTTGTCTATCCAGATTAGAAATTAATTTACTTTACATGTGAAACAAAGATGAAGGTGGATTACACAGTGTATGCCAAATTTATTATGTGTTCTACACACCTTTTATGTCTACCTCAGCAGCTTTCAATGTACTGCTAAGTAAATTGGTTGATCTGGGGAACTGGAAAGTTTTTGTAATTTATTAGAATTTTTTTTGATGACATCCAAATAGTCTAATGTGTTTAGGGAAAATTAACCATTGCTTTACTATCTAAATATTAAAAGTAAGGTATCATGGTTTCAACAACATTTTCTGCAGATGATAATTGGGTATTTTCCTACCTTTTGTGACATAAAATATAGATTTTATTAAAGACAGGAGGCGAACATTATGCTGTTCTTTCTTTGCTTAAAATTAATAGCAGTAAACAAAGAGTTAATGGGCACTTAAAGAAAAAAGTTGAAACATGCATAAGTTCAATGCATAATCCCCAATGGTATGGTCCAATTAGATATAATTAGATATGAGGGAAGAAAACTTTATGCTGGTAAGCAGGTGAAGAGTAGGTCTAGGATCCAGTAGGAAATGAGGAAGGTTCAGAAGGATGAAGTTGCTATCCAATTAAACTGAAACAGAAATGCAGAGAAAGGGATGGGTAGAAGGGTGGGATAATGTTCGCCTCCTGTCTTTAATAAAATCTATATTTTCCGTCACTAAAGATGAAAATCCCCAATTTTATTACAAGACCGGAGACTTCACATTATGCAAGTTCAAAGCTTATACTTTAAATAAAGTAATAATATAACATACACTAAAATAAAGTCATGGAAACATGTGGCTCAGGTCTAAAATAAAACGTCTTAAAAGTTGATTAAGAAGACCAATTAGCCGCTTTAAGGATATCAGCCAAAGATCCTCCTTGTTGACTAACTTTGGTGGACATGGCACTTCTAGTTGAGTGAGCACCAAAAAAAAGATGTATCTATGCCTGCTAAAGACATGCTTTGTTTTATCCATCTTGCTTAAGTGGGAGAAGAAACCGGAAGGTGAGGTTTACAAAAAGAAATGAGAAGTTGAGAGGAGGAATAATTTCTAAGAGGTTGAGTTATAAGTTCATATGTTTTTGAACAACGAACAACACAAATATTTTCCTGATGAGGGTAAGCTGGATAAAAGACTGATCGAATATTCATCTTAGTGGGTCTGGGGATTTTGAATATGACTCCTTGAGGTGTAAATTGTCTCTGAGATGTGTCCAGGGTTCGAACATCTGATACTCTTTTAAGAGAAATAAGGCATAATAACATGGAAAGTTTAAAAGAGAGCAGTTTTGAAGTAAGATGCTCGTTTTTTTCCCCCAAGAATTAATTAGATCAAGTACCGAAGTTACATCCCAAGTACAATGGTACTTGGGTAATGGAGGCCTTTTAAACTTTATACCTTTCATTAGTTTGCATATCATAGGTTGCTTATCTACTGGTAATGCTTGAATTGGAGTATGGTAGAAGGATATGGCGGAACGGTATACATTGATGCTATGATAAGCTTTTCCTTTCTCAAAAGATTCACATAAAAAGTTGATAACATGAGCTATAGATGCTTGTACGGGATCCAGTGTCAGTTGTGTGCACGAATCAGACCATATTTTCCAGGAGGATCTGTAAGCTGATCTGGTATCTGGGGCTTGTGCATCTGTCAGTATATCTCTAGCTGGTTGTGAAATTTGGATATCAAATTCTGCTGGCCCGATGCCAGACTATCAGAGACAGAAGACCTGATGTTATGAGAGGATTAGGATTCCCTGAAAGATCTAGAAGAATGGAATGATGAATTGGGAGAATACTTGGGAAGTCTATAGCCATCTCTGGAGCTTGAGGAAACAACGTCTGAGTTGGCCATAATGGGGTTATTAGTACTATGGTTGATTTATGAAACTTTGTAAGGAGTAAAACTCTCTGAATAAATGCGAATGGGGGAAACGTATAAAGTGGTTCTGGAGGCCAAAATTGTAGGAGAGCATCCACTCCTTGAGACTCCGGATCGGGATGCCAGCTGAACTATAGAGGAAGCTGGTGGTTGAGGCGTGAAGCAAAAAGATGTAATTGAAGAGGACACCAAAGATGATTGATTTGATAGAAAATCAAAGGATCTAATCTCCAGTCACTGGAATCTGTTAGAAAGCGAGAGTTCCAGTCTGCTAATGAGTTGGAGAGTCCCGGTAAATATTCTGCTTTCAGGACAATGTTCCTGTCCAAGCAGAAATGCCAAAAATTTGGTACCTCCTAACCGATTCACATATTGAACCGCGGAAATATTGTCCATGCGAAGAAGGATGCAACAATGAGATCTATCCTTTGCTAAAAAGATCCTGCCAAGAGCTACAGGCAGTTGATATGGAGAGTGGATTTTTCTGCAGACCACTTCCCGCCTGTGGAAAGGGGACCACAACGAGCACCCCAACCGACTGGCATCTGATTCTATTATAAGATCCGTAATGGTATGAAAAATAGTTTTTCCATTCCAATTCTGAATATACCACCATAATAGTTCCTCTCTGGTTCCGGAGTAAGGGTGATCTCGTCTGAGTAGGTTAATCTGTTTCTGAGATGTGGTGCCTTTAGACACTGAAGGGCTCTGTCGTGGAGAGGATCTGGAAAATGGAGGTGGTGGGTAGAGAGGACCTAAATGGTCTGTATGGAGGAGGAGGGGCTCTGTAGGATTGAGAGTCATGGGATTGTCAGCTGGGAAACTTGCCCCTACGTTTCCCAGTCCTGGAAAAAAACACGACTATAAAAGACCTTCTTTACGGATGTTTGGGCTCTATCTAGGGAGGAGAAAAGCCCTACATATTTATTTATCTCCTTGATAAATGACTCACCAAAGAGAAATCCTTAAGTTGAAGAAGGAGAGACATTGGATGCTAATAGAACAAGCTGCGGGTCCAGCTTAATTAATATGGACCTTTTTCCTTCCATGCACAGGGTGGCATTGGCATTGCCAAAGAGGCATAGAGCCCTCTGTGCCCAGCCCTTGAGAATAGTTAGGTCTATTGGTGCCCCAGAAAGGGTAGCTTCTTCCGTGAGATAAAGGATCCTTGTTAAAGGACCTAGAAGGTCTAGAAGAGTGTCTTGTATTGAGGAAAAGGACCTATCTATGCCCTATTTTGGATTATTTCCTGATTTGGCTAGAAACTTTACTAAGGCTGTGTCAAGGTAAGGTGTGTCAGCCAATTTCTGGGATAGCGTATGTCTCGGGCATTCGGATTTCATCTTGCTCTTGGCCGTTTATCAAGAGTCTATTTTAGCCATAGACTCACTTATTTGGCCACTTGAGAGTGAGAAACCCACTTACCTGATCTCGGGTGCTTGATGTTACCCGGTTCAAAGTAAGGGGTTCCTGCACTGTCCAAAACAACGGAATCAGAAGATTCTCCATATAGAAGTTCAACCTCATCATCTGATATGTCCTCATATGAAGAGTCATGATCGGAATCATAATAATCCGACTCTGCAGAGGATAATGATGGGGAGGTATGGTGTTGAATAGGCTTCCTTTTTAAAGCTGACTTAAATGCCCTCTTTTTGGTTTTCTCCTCTGGGGCCGAGGAAAATTTTTGTATGTCAGGCATACTAGGAATGGTGATTTTAGAAAAGCTGCATGAGAGACCTGTTTGGATTTTTTTGTGATGCTTCAAAATAGGAGGATCGGTAATATTGAAGCATCGTTTATGGGATGATTTTTCCCACTTCAAACCTTCCGCCATTTGAGAGTTTGAATCCTCGGCTGACCAACATAGGCCAGATGGTGTAGATGGACCTTTAGTGGGAGAAACATGGGGGTTAGCCTGAGAAATAGCCAAGGCTATAGATTTGGTGACAGTATCTTGCATGGATGACATGGCGGACCGAACCACTGTCTGGACAGACTTTCTGACACACTGGTCAACCATTGATTGAAGGAGACCCTCTTCAACAAGTTCATAAGACTGAGGATCTGCCATCTTGGTGGTCTCTTCATTAGCCATAATGAAAAACGGTATATTTGAAGATAGTATAGGAAAATTAATGTAAATACATTAAATAAATTAATGAAAAGTTATGTATATAATGTAAATAATATCTATGAAATATATTTTATAAGAATTAATAATAATAATAATGAAATACATTTATTATAATTAATGATAAACTAATTATGAGCTAATTACCACAAAATTAAAAATGAATATAAATAAATATATTCTGACAGGAAAGTATATATGGTTAAGTAAATAATTAAATAATAATTAAATGAATAATGAATAGTAAGAACACCATGCATTAACTTAGGTGATGAAATGTCAGAATACTATGTATAGAGCTTGATGGAGAATGAAACACTGTAGTGGGGCCAAGCAGCGGTGACGGAAGGCAGGAGGAGAAGATTAGTGTTGGCAACAGAGCTGCGGAGAACACAGCCGTCATAACTGAGGAGAATTGAAAGAGCGCAAACAGCTGCTGTTTGAAAGCCTGCAGCCCTTCAGGAAAGGGGCGGGAACTTCATTGAGGAGAATATACAGCAGGGCTTGTGCTGCAGTAATAAATATCGTTATATATCGTTATATAGTATATATGAACAATGAGGATATATATGAATATATAAATATATTTATATTTATGAATATATATATGAAGGGAATATGTGAAGGGAAAATGGGATAATTTAATATATATGTGAATACATATGAAATAATATAAGAATTAAAGGCAAAGTAATAATGAAAATGTTAATGAGTCAAATGTGCATATATATATATATATATATATATATATATATATATACATATATATATATATATGTATTTATATATATATGTAAATATGTGTATATAGCAAACAATAACAGTACTTATCTTAGTGCCTAGCAGTAAAGAAAGAGGAATGGTTTTGCCTGAGTGACTGTTATATCTAATTGGACCATACCATTGAGGATTATACATTGGACTTATGCATGTTTCAACTTTTTTCTTTAAGTGCCTATTCACTCTTTGTTTACTGCTATTAATTTTAAGTAAAGAAAGAATAGTATAATGTGAAGCCTCCGATTTTGTAATAAAATTTATGATTTTGTCCACTTATATAATTGAGTTTAGATAATTACATAGTTTGTATGGTTGAAAAAAACATAATAAATCAAGTTCAAGCAAGGAATTGAAGGGAAGGGGTACAGTTGGATGAAGGGAAAGGGATGTGATTTCATATTTCTGCATAAGCATTAATGTTATATTCTAGGAATGTATCTAAACCTGTTTTAAAGTTTTCAATTGTTCCTGCTGTGACTAGTTCCTGAGGTAGACTGTTCCATAAATTCAAAGTTTTTATGATAAAGAAGGTGTGTTATCCCTTGAGACTAAACCTTTTCTTCTCCAGACGGAGGGAGTGCAACCCTTGTCCTTTGAGGGAGTTTAACCTGCACTCATCAGTTCTACGCACTAGATAGTTACGCTTATTTCTGTTGCAAACTTTTTGGGGCGTATTTTCCGCAAATAAGTGAAATATATACGCACTCAGCAGTTCCACGTTTATTCTTGTTACAGGTCATAGGGGGCACTTAGTGTAAAAGCACTAAAACACTTAAGCACTAGATTATAATGCTTATTTCTGGTGCAACCTTTTTGGGGCGTATTATCCCCAAATAGGTGAAATATATACCCACTCAGCAGTTCTACCAGTATATCAGGAGCAAAGAAGAGTGGCAGAGGCCTAAATTCATCAGGCGCAGGCAGAGGTCGCATCAGATTTGGGGGCGTATGGCAGCAGGAGTCGCAGCAAGAGGCCTGATCTCCCGGTATCAGCTAGCGGTTGTGTCTCGACCAGAAACCCATCTGCCATCATTGATTGGTTAACTCGGTCATCCACTTCATCCCAAGTGACTTTTGACAGCCCCAGTCAATAGTCAGTGGGTTCCTCAGACTCAACTCTCAGTTGGCATGGCCCAGGAGCAGTCCCTGTCCTCCGACTGCCTCTGTCCTATGCTGTTTCCTCCCAAAATCCTTGCAAGTTAGAAAAACTCCATTTGAGGAACTGAATGAACATGTAAAGTCGAAAATGTAAAAAAATGTTTGACCAGAAGATCCCAAGCACAGCTAAAATGGATGATGAGCCTCCAGCCTACCAGCCTCCAGCAATTACTCCGTACTTGTCTACTCCACAATACTGCCTGCAGCCAGTGCCCACTATGACACAACCACAAGCTATTTCTCACATTGTCACTCTGTGTCAACCTGAAGTGATCTATCACCAACCGGCTCCTGTTTGCATTGTGAAGACTGGAACACATCCGATTGGTAGGTGTCTGATTGATTCTCCAAGCCCTGCAACATGTCCTTCATGCCATGAGAATGTAGTGACAAGAGTTACCTTACATTCAGTACTTCTTACCTGGCTTTAATGTATAGCAATTATGTTTTTGGAGCTCGTGGCTGGATGCTGCTTAATTTCCTTCAGTATGAACACTACGAAAGATGTGGATCATTTTTGCCCACGTTGTGAATGTCACCTCTTGAAGTACAAAAGGCTTTAACAAAAGTTCTCAAAAACTGAAGCCTGAATGAAACACGATAAAATGTTTTGGACATTTTCACATTATAAACACAAACCTTACTTAGAGTCAAATCAGCGCTTGAATTAAACGATTTCATGGCTATGGACACCTATGATGTCTTTGTAAGAATTTCTTCACATTAGTGTCACTTCTACAGCACTCTTTATGTCCAAGCCGTCCTACGAATCTCCCACATTCACACTCCAATCCAGACAGCTGTGTAGCTTTTTATTTAAGTAAATAAGTGTTTATTTATCTATAGCCTATTAGAATTTTAAATTATGATTATGAAATTTACAAGTCACTTTTCATAAATTATAAAACGTTTGCAAACTAGAAGGCTCTTATAACAGCGATCAGAGAGGTGCTAAACATTGTTACATGATGTGCATTACAGACAGAGCTGCAGCTAGCTCTTTTTGCTCCTGAGGCGAGAACAGAAAATTGCACCCCCCCCCCCCCCCCATTTTTGCTTGGGGCACTCCTTGGAAAATAATAAATTGGCGGGACAACCTTACCGAATATTTTTTTTATATGTTGGCTATATGTAGGACCTTCTGTAGGTAGGAAGCTTGGCCCTGGTTTCACCCCTTTTTCAGGTATAGAGGAGTACAGGGGTGAATAGGTGATAGGTGTAGATAAATGACAGAGGGGTGTAGATGGGTTACAGTGAGGTGAACAGAAGTGACAGAGGGTTGTACATGGGTGATGGAGGGGTAACAGAGGGGTGTACTTGGGAGACAGAGGGGGAAACAGATGGGGTGCACATGGGTTTTAGAGGGGTGTAGAGATGTGATGGAGGGGTGTACATGGGTGACAGAGGGGCGTACAGGGGTAATAGGGGTGTAAAGGTATGATAGGGGGGAGAAAGGTGTGCAGAGAGGTGAAAGAGGTATGTACAGGGGTGACAAGGGGTATAGAGTAGTGACAGAAGGGAGGGAGTTCAGTACCTGAATCTGAGAAGGCCTCTGTCAGCACCCCTCTTGCTCCTTCCCTCCATCCCCATCATTCTGCTGAGGGACCAGGGAGAATCCAGTCCAGAGTCCAGAGCTGCTCCACAGGAGAGTGAGGATACACGAGGATTTGAGCTGCAGCATAACCTGTTCCGGCACTGCACACAGACTTCCCTCCCGCCCGGCCTGCACGCCTGTAGGAAAATCACAAAATGTTAGCGCCATATTTCCTGGCACCCCGGTTGGGTATCAATGCCTCAGTGTAATGCATGCTGGACTCCCTGTGCAAGCAGGTGCAGCAGCCAGGGCCAATGTAGCCCTGGCCACTGTGCCCCCTTGCAACATCGCATCTGAGGCGATCGCCTCACTCGCATCATGGGAGCTACAACCCTGATTACAGAGCATGCAAGTGCAAAAAATACAAACTTCAAAAAACACTAAAATCTGTGATAAAAGTGCTATAAAAAAATAGGTAGTATTACATGTGACAAGGTCATCAAGGGTGGATTTAAAAGGGGGGCAGTTTAAGTTGTAGAGATTTCTGCAACAGTCTGTTCCATAAACCTGAGTGAGGTTGTTTAACAAGGGGAACTCTGAGATTACAATGTTTTGCCACCATTGGGGGTTGCTGAGAGGCTGGGGCTGGGACAGGCAGAGGCTGGCCTCGCGACGGACCGCCTGCTTGATTTTAGTATACAAGTATGAGCTTTTTCACTGCAGCAACTTATACATTGTAGCAATTATACACTAATGGAGCTGGAATTACCACGGCTGGGGGCACCAGTCTTGCCCTCCAATGGGTCCTCAAAAAAGGATTTAAAGTTTGCTCATTCCAATTACCAGGCTCTGTCATTGTGACACCATGTGTTCTCCTTGTTATATTTATTTTGTTGTCATACAGTATTTGTTCAAAGTAAATGCTTCGGACACCCGGGACACACAATCATGAGCATCGGGGGGGGGGGGTAGTACTGAGAGGCAGGGCGGTAGTAGCTTGACTCGCGGCGGTCCGCCAGCTTGATTTTAAGATACAAGTATAAGCTTTTTC
This sequence comes from Hyla sarda, assembly GCF_029499605.1. Lineage (NCBI taxonomy): Eukaryota > Metazoa > Chordata > Amphibia > Anura > Hylidae > Hyla > Hyla sarda. The sequence goes on from NC_079189.1 coordinate 486,631,210, forward strand.
ATTGCAGCAACTTATACACTGCAGCTATTATACACTAATGGAGCTGGAATTACCACGGCTGCGGGCACCAGACTTGCCCTCCAATGGGTCCTCATAAAAGGATTTAAAGTTTTCTCATTCCAATTACCAGGCTCTGTCGTTGTGTTGCCATGTGATCTCTTTGTTATATTTATTTGGTTGTCATACAGTATTTGTTCAAAGTAAACACTTCGGGCACCCGGGACACACAATCATGAGCTTTGGTGGGGCGTTGAGAGGCAGGGGCTATTACAGGCAGAAGCTCCCTCGCGACGGACCACCTGCTTAATTTTAGTATACAAGTATGAGCTTTTTCACTGCAGCAACTTATACACTGCAGCAATTATACACTATCGGAGCTGGAATTACCGAGTCTGCTGGCACCAGACTTGCCCTCCAATGGGTCCTCATAAAAGGATTAAAAGTTTTCTCATTCCAATTACCAGGCTTTGTCATTGTGTTGCCATGTGATCTCTTTGTTATATTTATTTGGTTGTCATACAGTATTTGTTCAAAGTAAACACTTCGGGCACCCGGGACACGCAATCATGAGCTTTGGGGGGGGGGGGCGTTGAGTTGCAGGGGCTGGGACAGGCAGTAGCTTTAAGATATAAGTATGAACTTTTTCACTGCAGCAACTTATAAACTGCAGCAATTATACACTATTGGAGCTGGTTTTACCATTGCTGCTGGCACCAGACTTGCCCTCCAATGGGTCCTCAAAAAAAAGGATTTAAAGTTTGCTCATTCCAATTACCAGGCTCTGTCATTGTGCCGTTCTGCGGCAGTGATTCTAATAGCAACACCTGTAATCTGTATCTCATATTGAATAACAGTATTATTTCACTACCCCAGCACACTTCCTATGCGTGTTACGGCAAGGCAAAGTGTTCTACACCCTTATTGAGGCTCTCTGTAGCCCAGAAATAGCTGTTTTAAATAGCAATTCGCCATAAATAAATCTGGATCGAACCAAACTTTTTCCAAAAACTTGGCAAATCGGCCGAATAGAATTTTCGAAAAATGCGCTCATCTCTAATTATTACATTACTTTGTTTGTAAGTTATAATTCATAGACAGTCTGAAGAATGACACAGCTTCCATGGTTACATTTTAGCTATTTTTTCAACACATTCCTAGATCACTAAATTTAGTACCCGACAACTGAGGGATTCCACTACCTTTATCTGTCAACACGAGTCAATGTCAATGCAATAAATACAATCTATCCTTATCAAGAGCTACACTTCAGCTGCCAATGTGGAATAAAGGAAAGTACATGTTGCAGGCCAGGTCTACATTGTCAACAAACTCTTCTGTACTATTTCATCCCCAACTCTCCTTGCAGACATCCAAATAGTATTCTTTGAGAGGTAAGAAAACAACCACTCTAGTGCCACCTATAAGTAGCTACTCTATAAATTCATGTCCAGTCATTTAAACAGTCTACGGATATCAGCCAAACCAGAGACACCCATCTACACATACCACTCTTGTTTTACCTTTAACCCCTTAAGGACTCAGCCCATTTTGGCCTTAAGGACTCAGACAATTACATTTTTACGTTTTCATTTTTTCCTACTCGCCTTCTAAAAATCATAACTCTTTTATATTTTCATCCACAGACTAGTATGAGACCAGTTGTCCTTTGTAATGACATCACTCATTATATCATAAAATGTATGGCACAACCAAAAAACACTATTTTTGTGGGGAAATTAAAAAGAAAAACGCAATTTTGCTAATTTTGGAAGGTTTCGTTTTCATGCCGTACAATTTACGGTAAAAATGACATGTGTTCTTTATTCTGAGGGTCAATACGATTAAAATTATACCCATGATTACATACTTTTATATTATTGTTGTGCTTAAAAAAAATCACAAACTTTTTAACCAAATTAGTACGTTTATAATCCCTTTATTTTGATGATCTCTAACTTTTTTATTTTTCCGTATAAGCGGCGGTATGAGGGCTCATTTTTTGCACCATGATCTGTAAATTTTTGTTGATACCACATTTGCATATAAAAAACTTTTAATACATTTTTTATAATTTTTTTTATAAACTGTATTAAAAAAGTAGCAATTTTGGATTTTTTTTTTTACGTTCACGCCGTTCACCGTACGGGATCATTAACATTTTATTTTAATAGTTCGGACATTTACGCACACGGCGATACCAAATATGTCTATTAAATTTATTGTTTACGCTTTTTGGGGGTAAAATAGGAAAAAACTGACGTTTTACTTTTTTATTGGGGGAGGGGATTTTTCCCTTTTTTTTTACTTTGACATTTTTTTTTTTACACTTGAATAGTCCCCATAGGGGACAATTTATAGCAATACCATGATTGCTAATACTGATCTGTTCTATGTATAGGACATAGAACAGATCAGTGTTATCGGCTATCTTCTGTTCTGGTCTGCTCGATCTCAGACCAGAGCAGGAGACGCCGGGAGCCGGAAGGAGGAAGGTGAGGGGACCTCTGTGCGGCGTTCTGAAAGATCAGATCCCCGCAGCAGCGCTGCGGGCGATCCGATCATTCATTGAAATTGCGCACTGCCGCAGATGCCGGGATCTGTATTGATCCCGGCACCTGAGGGGTTATTGGCGGACGCCCGCGAGATCGCGGGCGTCGGCCATTGCCGGCGGGTCCCTGGCTGCGATCAGCAGCCGGGATCAGCCGCGCATGACACGGGCATCGCTCCGATGCCCGCGGTTATGCACATGACGTAAATGTACGTCCTGGTGCGTTAAGTACCATGGCACCAGGACGTACATTTACGTCCTGTGTCCTTAAGGGGTTAAAGTACAGAGTAGGGTTCAGATTAAGGAAAAAGAGGTCCAGCACAGCTTCAATTCCAAAGCTCTCTCTTATATAGTCTAACCCCTTGGACCTAATGGCAAGCATAAACCTAGTAAGAAGAAGACTTCTAGCACCAATAGATACAATTCCAAAACTAGTCTTAGAATTTGATTTATTTAGCTGGATGTCTTCTTCTTCTAGCCTTTTGATCAGCTGGGTGAAATGACATGTGTCCTGCCTCATGTAAATTACTGGTCCATAGGCCATGCTAGTCAGGAGTCTTTTGGGTTATTATTTACTTGGAGTCTACACAATGGCCCTGACTTACTAAGAGTGGAGTGTAGGTTTTGTTATGTTTTTGGCTGTTCCGACCATTTTTCCATGGTATTTACTAATTTACTACACTTTCGGAAACTTTATGCATGCTTTAAAGTGTAGGGTTTTCTTCCCTAAAAATTCACATGATTTTCAGAATGGTTTTCGGAAAAGACGAGTGATTTTGGATGAAATGTAGGGAACACACCTCTTTTTTCAAAACCCACGCCCATTTTGTAGTTTTTTTTTCCCTCTGAGTGATCCTGATTCTGCAGGGTTTTTCTTTCTCACATTCTGTCGCATGGTCCGTGAGACAGAATGTAGGCACAAAACCCGACAAAAAGAGTACGAATCCTGTTAGTAAATGAGGGCCAATATCTGTATAATACCATCATGTGTTCATTTCACATGGCAAAGATAATAAGGTTATCTGTTATTTACCATTTATGCATATTAAGTTAGCCAAATTTTTATATTTGTGTAACCTTTCTTCCAAAGTTCCATTGCAAAAACATATGGACTCCTTACTTTATTTATTAAGCATATACAGTATTATGAAGCATATATTACAAGCAAGGTGTGGTATACACTGGTGTGAGGTGATCGGTAAGCATGTGCTAATGGGTTGTCTATCCAGATTAGAAATTAATTTACTTTACATGTGAAACAAAGATGAAGGTGGATTACACAGTGTATGCCAAATTTATTATGTGTTCTACACACCTTTTATGTCTACCTAAGCAGCTTTCAATGTACTGTTAAGTAAATTGTGGATCTGGGGAACTGGAAAGTTTTTGTAATTTATTTGACAGGAAAACATTTTGTGATGACATCCAAATAGTCTAGTGTGTTTAGGGAAAAATTAACCAATGCTTTACTATCTACATTTTAACCCCTTAAGGCCCATTTGGGCCTTAACCCCTTAAGGACCAAGGACGTACCGGTACGTCCTTGTTACGCCGAGCGCTCCGGGTCCCCGCTCCTCCCCGGAGCGCTCACGGCGTCTCTCTCTCTGCAGCGCCCCGGTCAGTCCCGCTGACCAGGAGCGCTGCACTGTCATGGCCGTCGGGGATGCGATTCGCACAGCGGGACGCGCCCGCTCGCGAATCGCATCCCAAGTCACCTACCCGTCCCGGTCCCCTGCTGTCATGTGCTGGCGCGCGCGGCTCCGCTCTCTAGGGCGTGCGCGCGCCAGCTCTCTGAGACTTAAAGGGCCAGTGCACCAATGATTGGTGCCTGGCCCAATTAGCTTAATTGGCTTCCACCTGCTCCCTGGCTATATCACATCACTTCCCCTGCACTCCCTTGCCGGATCTTGTTGCCTTGTGCCAGTGAAAGCGTTTAGTGTTGTCCAAAGCCTGTGTTACCTGAACTTCTGCTATCCATCTTGACTACGAACCTTGCCGCCTGCCCCGACCTTCTGCTACGTCTGACCTTGCCTCTGCAACCTCACAACCTGTAAGCCGAATCGTGACAGTAGATCCGGCCATGGATCCCGCTGAGGTGCCGCTGCCAAGTCTCGCTGATCTTACCACGGTGGTCGCTCAGCAATCTCAGCAAATTGCCCAACAAGGACAGCAGCTGTCGCAGTTGACCGCCACGTTACAGCAACTTCTGCCTCTGCTACAGCAGCAACCATCTCCTCCGCCAGCTCCTGCACCTCCTCCGCAGCGAGTGGCCGCTCCTAGCCTCCGCTTGTCCCTGCCGGACAAATTTGATGGGGACTCTAGACTCTGCCGTGGATTTCTGTCTCAATGTTCCCTGCATATGGAGATGTTGTCGGACTTGTTTCCTACAGAACGGTCTAAGGTGGCGTTCGTAGTGAGCCTTCTTTCAGGAAAGGCCTTGTCTTGGGCCACACCGCTCTGGGACCGCAATGATCCTGCCACAGCCACAGTCCAGTCCTTCTTCGCTGAAGTCCGTAGTGTCTTCGAGGAACCAGCCCGAGCTTCTTCTGCCGAGACTGCCCTGCTGAACCTGGTCCAGGGTAATTCTTCAGTGGGCGAGTACGCCATCCAATTTCGTACTCTTGCTTCCGAATTATCATGGAATAACGAGGCTCTCTGCGCGACCTTTAAAAAAGGCCTATCCAGTAGCATCAAGGATGTGCTGGCCGCACGAGAGATTCCTGCCAACCTGCAAGAACTTATCCATTTGGCTACTCGCATTGACATGCGTTTTTCTGAGAGACATCAGGAGCTCCGCCAGGAAGAAGACTTAGATCTCTGGGCACCTCTCCCACAGCATCCTTTGCAATCTACGCCTGGGCCTCCCGCCGAGGAGGCCATGCAAGTGGATCCGTCTCGCCTGACCCAGGAAGAGAGGAATCGCCGTAGGGAAGAAAATCGTTGTCTGTACTGTGCCAGTACCGAGCATTTCTTGGTGGATTGCCCTATTCGTCCTCCACGTCTGGGAAACGCACGCACCCAGCTCACGTGGGTGTGGCGTCTCTTGGTTCAAAGTCTGCTTCTCCACGTCTCACGGTGCCCGTGTGGATTTCTCCTTCAGCCAACTCCTCCCTCTCAGCCGTGGCCTGCTTGGACTCTGGTGCCTCTGGGAATTTCATTTTGGATTCTTTGGTGAATAAATTCTGCATCCCGGTGACCCGTCTCGTCAAGCCGCTCTACATTTCCGCTGTCAACGGAGTTAGATTGGATTGCACCGTGCGTTACCGCACAAAACCCCTCTTAATGTGCATTGGACCCCACCACGAAAGGATTGAATTTTTCGTCCTTCCCAACTGCACCTCTGAGGTCCTCCTCGGTCTGCCATGGCTCCAGCTTCATTCTCCCACCCTTGACTGGACCACCGGGGAGATCAAGAACTGGGACTCTGCTTGCCACAAGAAATGCCTCTCCCCCCCTCCCAGTCCCGTCAGGCAAGCCTCAGTGCCTCCTCATGGCCCCCGTCCTGGTGTCACCCTGCCCCGTGCCAAGCTTCACCCTCTGCCCTCCCTCCCCATTCCCACTCCTGCTGTACTGCCTGCCTTTGAGGAAACCCTTCAATCACTCCCGGTGTCCTCATCCCATGGGAAGCAGTTACCGGACAAAGAAAGGGGGAGACCTAAGGGGGGGGGGGTACTGTTACGCCGAGCGCTCCGGGTCCCCGCTCCTCCCCGGAGCGCTCACGGCGTCTCTCTCCCTGCAGCGCCCCGGTCAGTCCCGCTGACCGGGAGTGCTGCACTGACATGGCCGTCGGGGATGCGATTCGCACAGCGGGACGCGCCCGCTCGCGAATCGCATCCCAAGTCACTTACCCGTCCTGGTCCCCTGCTGTCATGTGCTGGCGCGCGCGGCTCCGCTCTCTAGGGCGTGCGCGCGCCAGCTCTCTGAGACTTAAAGGGCCAGTGCACCAATGATTGGTGCCTGGCCCAATTAGCTTAATTGGCTTCCACCTGCTCCCTGGCTATATCACATCACTTCCCCTGCACTCCCTTGCCGGATCTTGTTGCCTTGTGCCAGTGAAAGCGTTTAGTGTTGTCCAAAGCCTGTGTTACCTGAACTCCTGCTATCCATCTTGACTACGAACCTTGCCGCCTGCCCTGACCTTCTGCTACGTCTGACCTTGCCTCTGCCTAGTCCTTCTGTCCCACGCCTTCTCAGCAGTCAGCGAGGTTGAGCCGTTGCTAGTGGATACGACCTGGTTGCTACTGCCGCAGCAAGACCATCCCGCTTTGCGGCGGGCTCTGGTGAACACCAGTAGCCTCTTAGAACCGGTCCACCAGCACGGTCCACGCCAATCCCTCGCTGACACAGTGGATCCACAACCTGTCAGTCCTTGGTCCTGCTCTTCTGATATAACGCGGGGTTACACAGTAACCCCCCGTCATATCATGGCGGGCCCGGCGTCATAGTGAAGCCGGGACCCGCCTCTAATAGCGCGCAGCGCCGATCGCGGCGCCGCGCGCTATTAACCCTTTAGCCGCGCGCTCAGAGCAGAGCCGCGCGGCTAACAGTGAAAGTGAAAGTTCCCGACTAGCACAGTCGGGCTGTTCGGGATAGCCGCGGCTAATCGCCTCCTCGCTGTCCGATCGCCGAATGACTGCTCAGTGCCTGAGATCCAGGCATGAGCAGTCATGCGGCAGAATCGTTGATCACTGGTTTTTTATGAGAAACCAGTGATCAACATAGAAGATCAGTGTGTGCAGTGTTATAGGTCCCTATGGGACCTATAACACTGCAAAAAAAAAGTGAAAAAAAAAAGTGAATAAAGATCATTTAACTCCTCCCCTATTAAAAGTTTGAATCACCCCCCTTTTCCAATAAAAAAAAAACAAAGTGTAAATAAAAATAAAAATAAACATATGTGGTATCACCGCGTGCGGAAATGTCCGAATTATAAAAATATATCATTACTTAAACCGCTCGGTCAATGGCGTGCGCGCAAAAAAATTCCAAAGTCCAAAATAGTGCATTTTTGATCAATAAGTCCTATCAATGCAAAAATGGTACCGTTAAAAACTTCAGATCACGGCGCAAAAAATGAGCCCTCATACCGCCCCATACACGGAAAAATAAAAAAGTTATAGGGGTCAGAAGATGACAATTTTAAATGTATTAATTTTCCTGCATGTAGTTATGATTTTTTCCAGAAGTCCGACAAAATCAAACCTATATAAGTAGGGTATCATTTTAATCGTATGGACCTACAGAATACATATCAGGTGTCATTTTTACCGAAAAATGTACTACGTAGAAACGGAAGCCCCCAAAAGTTACAAAACAGCGTTTTTTTTCTATTTTGTGGCACAATGATTTTTTTTCCCGCTTCACCATAGATTTTTGGGCAAAATGACTGACGCCATTACAAAGTAGAATTGGTGGCGCAAAAAATAAGCCATCATATGGATTTTTAGGTGTAAATTTGAAAGAGTAATGATTTTTTAAAGGCAAGGAGCAAAAAACGAAAATGCAAAAACGGAAAAACCTCAGTTCCTTAAGGGGTTAAAGGGGTACTACCGTGGAAAACTTTTTTTTTTTTTTAATCAACTGGTGCCAGAAAGTTACACAGATATGTAAATTACTTCTATTAAAAAAATCTTAATCCTTCCAATACTTTTTAGGGGCCTTATACTACAGAGGAAATGCTTACATTTTTAGATTTTTCTGATGTCATGACCACAGTGCTCTCTGCTGACATCTGCTGTCCATTTTAGGAACTGTATGTTCGCTATGGGGATTTTCTCCTGCTCTCGACAGTTCCTAAAATGGACAGCAGAGGTCAGCAGAAAGCACTGTGGTCAAGACATCAGAGAAATCATTTCCTCTGTAGTATATAGCCCCTAAAAAGTACTGGAAGGATTAAGATTTTTTAATAGAAGTAATTTACAAATCTGTTTAACTTTTTGACACCAGTTGATTTAAAAAACGTTTTCCACGGGAGTACCTCTTTAATGACTCAAACAATTTTATTTTTACATTTTTAGTTTTTTCCTCCTCGCCTTCAAAAAATCATAACTCTTTTATATTTTCATCCACAGACTAGTATGAGGGCTTGTTTTTTTGCGCGACCAGTTGTCCGTTGTAATTCCATCATTCACTTTACCATAAAATGTATGGTGCATCCATAAAAATACTATTTGTGTGGGGAAATAAAAAAGAAGACCGCAATTTAGCAAATTTGGGAAGGTTTCGTTTTCACGCCGTACAATTTACGGTAAAAAATTACATGTGTTCTTTATTCTTTGGGTCAATACGATTAAAATGCTACCCATAATAACATACTTTTCTATTCTAGTACATTTAAAATCCCCCTATTTTGGAGACCTATAACTTTTTAATTTTTCCATATAAGCGGCGGTATGAGGGCTAATTTTTTGAGCCGTCATCTGTACTTTTATTGATACCATATTTGCTTATATAAAACTTTTAACCCCTTAACGATGAAGGATGTAAATATACGTCTTGGTGATACGGTATTTAACGCACCAGGACGTACATTTACATCCTAAGCATAACCGCGGGCATCGGAGCGATGCCCGGATCATGCGCGGCAGGTCCCGGCTGTTGATCGCAGCCAGGGACCTGCCGGTAATGGCAAACACCCGCGATCCCGCGGATGTCCGCCATTAACCCCTCAGATGCCGTGATCAATACCGATCACGGCATCTGCAGCATCGTGGTCACTTAATTGGATGATCGGATCTTCCCGCAGCGCTGCCGCGGCGAACCGATCATCCAGCACGGCATACGGAGGTCCCTTCACCTGCCTCCACTGTCTTCCGGGAGTCTTCTGCTCTGATCTGCCTTCCCGCAGTCCAGAGCAGAAGATGACCGATAACCCTGATCAGTGCTATGTCCTATACATAGCACTGAACAGGATTAGCAATTGAGTGATTGCTATAAATAGTCCCCTATGGGGACTATTAAAGTGTAAATATAAAAGTAAAAAAATTAAGTAAAAAAAATTTGAAAAACCCCCTCCCCAATAAAAACGTAAATTGCCCCATTTTCCCTATTTCACCCCAAAAAGTGTTAAAAAATATTTTATATACATATTTGGTATCACCGCATGCATAAATATCTGAACTATTAAAATAAAATGTGAATGATACCGTACGGTGAACGGCGTGAACGTAAAAAAAAAAGTCCAAAATAGCTGCTTTTTTTATAACATTTTATTCCAAAAAAAATAAAAAATAATGTATTAAAAGTTTTATATAAGCAAATATGGTATCAATAAAAAAAAGTACAGATCACAGCGCAAAAAATGAGCTCTCATACCGCCGCTTATACGGAAAAATGAAAAAGTTATAGGTCTTCAAAATAGGGGGATCTTAAACATACTAATTTGGTTAAAAAGTTGTTTTTTTTTAAGCGCAACAGTAATAGAAAAGTATGTTATCATGGCTATCATTTTAATTGTATTTACCCAAAGAATAAAGAACACATGTAATTTTTACCATAAATTGTACGGCGTGAAAATGAAACCTTCCAAAATTAGCAAAATTGCGGTTTTCTTTTCAATTTCCCCACACAAATAGTATTTTTTGGGTTGCGCCATACATTTTATGGTAAAGTGAGTGATGGCATTACAACGGACAACTGGTCGCACAAAAAACAAACCCTCATACCAGTCTGTGGATGAAAATATAAAAGAGTTATGATTTTTTGAAGGCGAGGAGGAAAAATGAAAACGTAAAAATTTTATTTTCTGCGTCTTTAAGGCCAAAATGGTCTTCGTCCTTAAGGGGTTAATACATTTTTAATTAAAACATTTTTGGAATAAAATGTTATAAAAAAGCAGCAATTTTTGACTTTTTTTAGTTTTTTTTACATTCACGCCGTTCACCTTATGGTATCATTAACATTATATTTTAATAGTTCAGATATTTACACACGCAGCAATACCAAATATGTATACAAAACGTTTGTTTTTTTTACTTTTTGGGGGTGAAATAGGGAAAATGGGACATTTTTATTGGGGGAGGGTTTTTTTCAAATTTTTTTTACTTTTATTTTTACACTTTAATAGTCCCAATAGGGGACTATTTATAGCAATCATTCGATTGCTAATATTGTTCAGTGCTATGCATAGTACATAGCACTGATCAGTATTATCGGTCATCTACTGCTCTGGTCTGCTCGATCGCAGACCAGAGCAGAAGACCTGTGGAAGGCAGGTGAGGGGAGCTCCGTCTGCCGTTCTGGATGATCGGATCGCCGCGGCAGCACTGCAAGCGATACGATCATCCATTTTAGTGTCCGCAATGCTGCAGATGCCCTGATCTGTATTGATCATGGCATTTGAGGGGTTAATGGTGGACATGCGTGCGATTGTGGATGTCCGCCATTACCGGCGGGTCCCTGGCTGCTCTCAGCAGCTGGGACCTGCTGCGCATGACCCAAGCATCATTCCGATGCTCAAGGTTATGTATAGGACATAAATGTATGTACTGGTGCATTAAGTAACACCTCACCAGAACTTAAATTTACGTCCTGCGTCGGATATCTTAATATTAAAAGGAAGGTATCATGGTTTAAATGAGATTTAAATGGGGTCTGTAAGGGAACATTAGCATTTGCCACTGGGTTCTGCTGTATGCAGAAAGCACTTTCATATATCAAATACAGGCTGCTATGGACCTTACTAACATTGAACAGTTGGCAATATAGGGCACAACAACCATTCATGCTAGGGTTTCCTGAGTATGAACCCAAAATAAAGAGTAAGAAATACATAGTACTTTTGCAAATGCTTTTATTGTTTTACCATAATCAAAGCCCCGGTCATATGACACCTGTCAGTTTCTCTAATAAGCATATGGGATACAAACAAGAAAGATGTTAGCTCCCACACAAAAAAAACCATTTGTTTCTGCCCGATATTCTTTGAAAATGCCTTACTGGGTTTGCTGGGTTCTAGCACTGCTGTTATATACGTGTACATGTAATTCCACATGGTACCCACTATGAACATTTGTGTATTTAAACTTATGAGCTCCACCATTATTGACAGCTTTGTGTATGCATTTCTTCATGAACTCGTTGCACAATCTTGTTGTTATATTTTCTTGTTCAAAAATGTTTAAAAAATATTGAAACAGAATATCTGTGACTCAAAATATCTCAACATGTAAATTATGAAAAAATACTGTATGTATCCTAATAGGTCACAGGCTGCTGGAAACAGCATGTCTGATGCTATGTCATTCTACCCTCAACAACCACCAGCAAGTGAAGCAAAACTTATGCAACAGGTAACTTTCAAATAATAGGTCTATTTGTACATCCCCTTGAAAATTATCAATTATAGCCATTACATTCTTACAACCATGGTCATTGATCTCTGACCAAAGCCTCATGTTGACAATGCTGACAATATTACAAATAGATGTGGAATATTAGGTTTCTAATTAGGTTTTTCCCATTTGCTTCTGCCTGGACATTTGACAATGGAAAGAAATGCAACAATGCCACAAATTATCCAGATTAAATATTTTTATGAGAAGTAAAACTTGAATTTTGTACATTATGGAGCAGTTGTGAAATATGGAGATAAGTAGGGTGTATTATGATACAGAAGTTACCCAACAGTAAGACTTGTCTTTCAAGTAAATGCTTCACGTCTTGGTCTCAGAGGAAGCGCCCGGAACAAAATGTCGGGGCTGCACTGAGATCATGGGGTCCTAGCAGCTGGACCCCTCAGCTTAGCTCCAGAATATAAAAAGCTGATCAGGATTAATGCCAAGCCAGATCTTTCTCCAGAAGAAAAGAGCACCCATCTGCAGACAGCTGTTTCGGGTTACTTGCCCCTCATCAGTACAGAGCAGGGTAATCTGGCTTGGCTGAGATGAGGGGCCTTAGACCAACTAAACGGGATGAGTATTTAACTCAGGGAGAGTTCACCACTCCTGACGATGGGTGCTCTTTCCTTCTGGAGAGAGAGTTCTGGCTTGGCATTAATCCCGATTAGCTTTTTATATTCCGTAACTAGAGCAAGCTGATACCAGGGAACATCGCCTGAAAAGGTGATGTAATGAGCTGATTTGCATATTCCCCTACCCAGAATGCCTGCAGAGTGCTTAGTGGCCCTTGAAAGCTTCGTCACACCAGGAGTGGTGAACTCTCCCTGAGTTAAATACTCATCCTGTTTATATATATATATATATATATATATATATATATAATAATTTTTATTTTATTTTTTACATACACAGTGCACTTTACGGCGAAACTGCCATGTTTTCTTGTGTTTTCTTTATTCTGTTTTACTATTATTGTACTGCTTTCAAAAAACAAACAAAAATCTTTTTTAACAAAATAACTATGTTTAAAATTTCCCCATTTTGACCCCCTTTCTCATATTTCCGTATATGTGGCTGTATGAGGCTCATTTTTTGTGCCATGATTTTTAGTTTTTATCTTTTTCCATTTTTGTTTAGATGAAACGTCTTGATTGCTTTTTATTCATTTTTTTTTATGTGACCAAAAACCAGCAATTCTGGTGTTTGGAATGGTTTTACATTTACGTCCTTCACCGTGCAGGATATTAAATAGCATATTTTGAAAGATTGGACATTTACCAGATATAGTGTTTTTTTTTTAATGGGAAAAAGGGATAATTTATGTTTTATATATTTTTAAAAACATGTATATATATATATATATATATATATATATATATATATATATATATCACAAGGCTTCATAACAGAAAGTGAAGTGCTGGCACTGCTCTCCCTCTATATTCTCCCTTGAGTAGTCTATATGCGCACTCTAGCTTGCAGCGTGTCTTCATGTGGTGGTGCTCATGTACTATGATAGTGACAAGGTGAATGCAAATCCATATAGTTAAGAAGAAAGTACAGGCAACTCACCACGTTGTAGTGACTTCGTGTTTATTGCTGGGACATGCAGGTAAAGCGGCTTCACGCCACACCGGGATGCCGAACACTAGTGCGTTAACCGATCACAGCTGTTTCTTTCCGTTCAGGAACTTCAACAGATCGACGATCTGTTGAAGTTCCTGAACGGAAAGAAACAGCTGTCATCGGTTAACGCACTAGTGTTCGGCATCCCGGTGTGGCATGAAGCCGCTTTACCTGCATGTCCCAGCAATAAACACAAAGTCACTACAACGTGGTGAGTTGCCTGCCCATAGGGGACTTTTCGTAGCAATCACTAGATTCTTGTGGCGATATTCTTGTATTGCCTGGGTTTCCGATGGTCATTTGCACTTATCAGACCTCTGCAATTGCGCAGCAGGGGTCTAAATAAGACCGGCAGTACCTCCGGTTTTGCTATAGATGCCGTGATCAGCATTGACCACAACATCTATAAGGTTATTGGTGGACTTTATCGTGATTGCCATTATCGGTGAGGTTGCTGATAGTAATCGGAGCTCACATGCTGTGTAGTGAGTGCAGCTCCTGCGCTCACTATAAAAAACACACTATTAATGTATGGCGCTGTGCGCGGTCACTCACTGGGGCGACGTACATTTAAAAATCGTTTCCTTGAGGGGTTAAAGGGGTTATCCATGAATAGAAAAGCACAGCTAATTTCTTTCAAAAACAGTTCCACGTCTGTCTCAATGTTGGGTATGGTTTTACAACTTTGTCCCACTCACCTTAATGGAACCAAGCTGCAGAACCACACTCAACCTGAAGACAGACAGGGAGCGGTTTTCAAAAGAAAGTAGCTCTGTTTTTCTATTCCTGAATAACCCCTTTAAAGTTTTGGGTGGTGTTAAAGATAAACACGGAGATTAGTTCATTATTGAAGCTAAATATGCACTCTGGACATGGTGCAAAAAGCAATGTTAATGCCAATATGTGTAGATCTGCATAGATCAGTAGGTAAATTTATTTAGCTTTTAGTCTATTGGAGTTAATATGTGTCTTCATAATGGTCAGAGTTATATATACGCACACTACTTGCTGGGGCTACATAGGAGATTTTCTAATTTCAGCTACTGAGTTAGAACTACTGTGCGAAGGAACACATGGAGTTGCGTGTAGTTTAGTGCACTCCTATGGATTACAATTGTCATTTAAGAGTTTAAAAGGGAAAATCTTGGCACAAAAAGCCTGAGCCTTGCTCTAGACATGCAATGACTTCTCAGACTCATACACTTGTATTGCCCTCTACTGGACAGCTTTCAGTACATACTTGAGGTGTCTGTAATTTTCTACAATGTACAACAGTGTTTTCCAAATATGTACTATGGCTGAGGAAGGCAGGCAGGCACTACTGCAAGGCTGGCAAGGGTTAATAGACAAACATGTGGAATGGAATGGCGCAGAGATATCCAAAATGCTCTAGGGGGTGCTAATCAAAATATCCAGGTATGGTATAAACAATGCGTACAAAGAAGAAAGTAGATTGCACTCACCCAGTAGAGCTGTTAAAAGTCTTCTTTATTAGATGATGATTAAAACATGTTTGAAGTGGAGGTAGAGAGATGCGGTCAGCATAAGCTGACTGACCGGCCGAGGCAGCGCTCCTTTCGCGGTTCAGCCCGCTTTCTCAAGCCTGATGCTCGTCACACCTGTGCATCCTTTTACCTGGCGCGGCGGGTGACGTCACGGTCAGAAGAGGAAAGTGAAACAGGAGGGGAGGGAACAAGGATGACAAAGGGAAAAGGAGGAAAGGGGGGGGGGAATAAGGAATGAGAGAAAGGAGGGGAGGGAGAAAGATAGGAGGGATGGAAAGAAGGGGGCGGGACAGTGACGGAACAGGTTAAAAACAGAAACAGAAGGAAAAAGTAATGCTAAAATCAGGAAACAAGAAGATTAAACATGTATCATTAAGCAAGGAAATCATTCAGTTCATTTCTGTCGTTCCATCCCATATTTACTAGTGCGTTCGTACGTGCAATCCAACTTGCTTCGCATCTGCGAAGGGAATTAACTCTATCATGTCCCTTGTCTATGCGTTCTAGTCCAATAAATTTTAGGGCATTCTGATCGCCCTTATGTATTTTTCTCATATGGTCTATCATTCTACTAGCTCCTATGCCCGTAACTATAGAACACAAATGTTCTCTAAATCTTGTAAAAACGCATCTGATGGTAGATCCGATATAATAGTGTCCACAATCACAGAATAGGCCATATACCACAAATTTGAATCGACAACAAATAAATTGTTTGATATGAGCTTCATATCCTCCTATTCTGAAAAAAGCAGTTTTTTTTCGTTTGAGCACAATATGGGCAATTTCCACAAGGGAAATTCCCAACTGGTTGAAGGTCGGTTAACCAATTTTTTCTTTTAATTGTTTCATTGTAGTTTTGCAACAGCTGGCAACACACGGTATGAAAAACACTTGTGTACAATGTTGTGAAATTGTATATATAGCTGATACAGAATATTGGAGTATACGGTGCCAATAGTGAAAACAAGCAACAAGGTAAATACTCAATGACTTGAGAGGATTACAGAGACGTAAAAAACTTTAACTCTTGATATTACCATGAGTTGCCAGAATAAATATTATAGTTACAGGGGCGGACTGAAAATACTCGGGGCCCCGGGACCAGATCTCACACCTATCTCTAGAACTTGGGCACCCTATTACTCTCAAGCCTGCCTGCGGCTAAAGTTTTGCAGTTTGCTTAACTCCCATTGACTTAAATGGGAGCATAGCTTCAGCTATGAAACATTCTGTAAAACAGCCAGCCCGCAGTGTTCTGCTTTCTGGTTATTGTAATACCTGGCATGGCTACTACTTCACACTCTTAAAATCCAGGACAAGAAAATCCATGAAACATAGGGAGCCAAGTTTTGAGTCAAGTTTTCTTTAAATAGGCACTGACAGATTAAAAAACGTTTTAACTGTTGTACATCTTGGCAAAACAATAATATATACTTCATAAGAAAATGTACAGGCAGGGAGGGACAAAGCCCAGTAAGTGAGAGTGGGACTAAGGCTGGGTTCACACCACGTTTTCTTAAATACGGTTCCCGTATATGGTTGGGAGGAGGGGGCGGGGCTTAATCGCGGCGCCCGCACTCAGCCGTATTCGGGAACCGTATTTAATGCAAGTCTATGAGCCGACCGGAGTGAACAGCAGCCTCCGGTCGGCTTCGTTTTCGGCCGTATGCGGTTTCCCGACCGCAGGCAAAAACGCGGTCGACCACATTTTTGCCTGCGGTCGGGAAACCGCATACGGCCAAAAACGAAGCCGACCGGAGGCTGCGGTTAACTCCGGTCGGCTCATAGACTTGCATTAAATACGGTTCCCGAATACGGCTGAGTGCGGGCGCCGCGATTAAGCACCGCCCACCTCCTCCCAACCGTATACGGGAACCGTATTTAAGAAAACGTGGTGTGAACCCAGCCTAACACTCTTCTGTGCTCATTCCTGTCCTATCAGACAGCAGCAGGGAGAAGGGGATTAAAGAGCAGCCTGCAGTGACTGGATGAAGAGACCGAGCACTCAGGGAGGAAAATGATAATGATAAAGCAAGTAAGCAACAGAAAGAAGGTTTTTGTGAGAAATATAGGTGCTAGACTCATAAAAATTATACAGCATGTACATGATCAGGATTAGGTACTGAGTAAATTTGTTATGTGGGATATGACAGGTACTCTTTAAAGCTTCTATCCAAGATATTAACACAGATGGCTCTAAAATTTGTGAGACCCTAGGCAAAACTTGAACATGAGGCCTTCACTGATGATATGTTATGACGTAATGTGGGTTGGCAGCACCAGGGCCAAGGGATAGTATTATGTAAAATACTGGGCAGCTGCCTAGGTACTGGTATCACTAGTGCCAAGTCACAGAGCGGGTCACTACAGCGGCTCAGGTTTATGGTTCTGCACTGTTTTTGAACCCTTTTTGCACTCAGTAAAAAAAACTCTCCAGTGGACTTTTGCGCCTTAAGCAAAAAAAAAAAAAAAAAGAGAAAACCTCAGAATCTATAAAATCTACATAAATCTCCGATACTCCTATACTAAGGGCAGACAACTGAGATGTCACCCTGGTGCCAGGAAGTGTAACCAGAGTACTCACCACTGTGTGTCCGGCCTGTAGAATGCTGTGAGGTGCAGAATGGAAGCAGAAGAAACAGGACCTAAAGGGAACTCATAGTGATAGACAGGGACCCTATTATTCTTCTCCTGCACCCCTTATAAAGAGCTCTCTTCTCTTTCTGTACCCTCTTTATTAAGCCCTCCTTCCTAGGGTACCCCCTTATATACAACCCTTTTCCTCTCCTCCTGTACTCCCTTATAAAGAGCCCTCTTCCTCTCCTCCTGTACCTCCTTATATAGAGCCCACTTCCTCTCCTCCTGTACCCCTTATATAGAGCCTCTTCTTCTGAACCCCCTTATATAGAACCCTCTTCTCCTCCTGTACCCCATTATATAGAGCCCTCTTCCTCACCTCCTGTTCTCCCTTATATCCTGTCCTCCTGTACCCCCTATATAGAGCAATCTTCTCCTCTTGCCCCCCCTAAAATACCTGTCCTTCTCTACCCTATTATAGACCACTTAATAGTGGCCCTACTCTGTTTGATAGTCCCAGTGTCCTATTTTCCCTTATTTCTGTTTCCCTGCTGTGATTGCCCCCTCGCCTGCTGTACAGTGTCCGCGCTTTCTGGTTCAGCAGTGCTCAGTCTCAGCTCTGGAGCTGCTGGCCGTCCTCCTCCCAGGCCTGAGTCTGTTCCGGCGCAGGACTTCTAGTGCAGGCCGTGCACGATGAGATAACGTCATTGCGATTGGCCTGCACGGTAAGAGATGTGGAGCTACAGGCACAGGGATTCCTGTTCCCTGCTCATGTACAATACTGAGTGGCGATGCATAAATTGTACGCATCACCACTCATTTTACTTTCTTTGGGCTTTGGCTCAGCATTGATCAGTGTTATCAGTGCTCTGCTGCTCTAGCCTGCAGCATCAGAGCAACGATCGTACAGTGTGGAGGCAGGTAAGGGCCCTCCTGCCTTCCACTCAGCTGAGCATGGCCCACGATTTCACCACGGATGTCCCTATGAGCTCCCTGAGCTATCCAGCACCTATAGATCCCGCACTTAGATTCAGCAATCAACTTTCATTGCAGCGATTGGTGATGGCCGGCATTAACTGTGGGTCCTGGCTGCTGTCCTGGCAAATGTAGATAATACTATTATATGTATATTTTTAATATACATTGTTTAAATTTTTTTTTAGATTTTTGGGTGAAAAAATGCTGTCCCTGCAGCTATTGTCTGTGTGTCTATGTGAGGAGACCAAATACAGGAAGTGTGGGCAGAACAAGCAGGGCTCTGTGCAGATTCCTGGTTTGTCAATTATCCTGCTGTCTGAGCTGGGGGGGGGTGGCACAGAGCCTCACTGCACAGAGCCCTGCTTGTCCTCAGTGTACAGAGCCCTGCTTGTCCTCAGTGTACAGAGCCCTGTTTGTCCTCAGTGTACAGAGCCCTGCTTGTCCTCAGTGTACAGAGCCCTGCTTGTCATCAGTGCACAGAGCCCTGCTTGTCCTCAGTGCACAGAGCCCTGCTTGTCCTCAGTGTACAGAGCCCTGCTTGTCCTCAGTGTACAAAGCCCTGCTTGTCCTCAGTGCATAGAGCCCTGCTTGTCCTCAGTGCACATATCCCTACTTGTCCTCAGTGCAAAGATCTCTGCTTTTCCTCAGTGTACAAAGCCCTGCTTGTCCTCAGTGTACAGAGCCCTGCTTGTCCTCAGTGCACAGAGCCCTGCTTGTCCTCAGTGTACAGACCCTGGTTGTCCTCAGTGCACAGAGCCCTACTTGTCATCAGTGCACAGATCCCTGCTTGTCCTCACTGTACAGATATCTGCTTGCCCTCAGTGTACAGAGCCCTTCTTGTCCTCAGTACACAGAGCCCTGCTTGTCCTTAGTGTACAGAGCCCTGCTTGTCCTCAGTGTATAGAGCTCTGCTTGCCCTCAGTGTACAGAGCCCTGCTTGTCCAGAGTGTACAGGGCCCTGCTTGTCCTCAGTGTACAGAGCCCTGCTTGTCCTCAGTGTACAGAGCCCTGCTTGTCCTCAGTGTACAGAGCCCTGCTTGTCCTCAGTGTACAGAGCCCTGCTTGTCCTCAGTGTATAGAGCCCTGCTTGTCCTCAGTGTACAGAGCTCTGCTTGTCTTCAGTGTACAGAGCCCTGTTGTCCTCGTTGTACAGAGCCCTGCTTGTCCTCAGTGCGCAAAACCCTGCTTGTCCTCAGTGCATAGAGCCCTGCTTGTCCTCAGTGTACAGAGCTCTGCTTGTCCTCAGTGTACAGAGCCCTGCTTGTCCTCAGTGTACAGAGCCCTGCTTATCCTCAGTGTACAGAGCCCTGCTTGTCCTCAGTGCACAGAGCCCTGCTTGTCCTTAGTGTACAGGGCCCTTCTTGTCCTCAGTGTACAGAGCCCTGCTTGTCCTCATTGTACAGAGCCCTGCTTGTCCTCAGTGCGCAAAACCCTGCTTGTCCTCAGTGCATAGAGCCCTGCTTGTCCTCAGTGTACAAGCCCTGCTTGTCCTTAGTGTAGAGAGTCCTGCTTGTCCTCAGTGCACAGATCCCTGCTTGTCCTCAGTGCGCAGAGCTCTGCTTGTCCCCAGTGCACAGAGCCCTGCTTGTCCTCACTGTACAGAGCCCTGCTTTTCCTCACTGTACAGAGCCTTGCTTGTTCTCAGTGTAAAGAGCCCTGCTTATCCTCAGTGTACAGAGCCCTACTTGTCATCAGTACACAGAGCCCTGCTTGTCCTCAGTGTACAGAGCCCTTCTTGTCATCAGTGCACAGAGCCCTACTTGTCATCAGTGCACAGAGCCCTGCTTGTCCTCACTGTACAGATATCTGCTTGCCCTCAGTGTACAGAGCCCTTCTTGTTCTCGGTACACAGAGCCCTGCTTGTCCTTAGTGTACAGAGCCCTGCTTGTCCTCAGTGTATAGAGCTCTGCTTGTCTTCAGTGTACAGAGCCCTGCTTGTCCACAGTGTACAGGGCCCTGCTTGTCCTCAGTGTACAGAGCCCTGCTTGTCCTCAGTGTATAGAGCCCTGCTTGTCCTCAGTGTACAGAGCTCTGCTTGTCTTCAGTGTACAGAGCCCTGCTTGTCCTCAGTGTACAGAGCCCTGCTTGTCCTCAGTGCACAGAGCCCTGCTTGTCCTCAGTGTACAGAGCCCTGCTTGTCCTCAGTGTACAGACCCTGGTTGTCCTCAGTGCACAGAGCCCTACTTGTCATCAGTGCACAGATCCCTGCTTGTCCTCACTGTACAGATATCTGCTTGCCCTCAGTGTACAGAGCCCTTCTTGTCCTCAGTACACAGAGCCCTGCTTGTCCTTAGTGTACAGAGCCCTGCTTGTCCTCAGTGTATAGAGCTCTGCTTGTCCTCAGTGTACAGAGCCCTGCTTGTCCTCAGTGTATAGAGCCCTGCTTGTCCTCAGTGTACAGAGCTCTGCTTGTCTTCAGTGTACAGAGCCCTGCTTGTCCTCAGTGTACAGAGCCCTGCTTGTCCTCAGTGTACAGAGCCCTGCTTGTCCAGAGTGTACAGGGCCCTGCTTGTCCTCAGTGTACAGAGCCCTGCTTGTCCTCAGTGTATAGAGCCCTGCTTGTCCTCAGTGTACAGAGCTCTGCTTGTCTTCAGTGTACAGAGCCCTGCTTGTCCTCAGTGTACAGAGCCCTGCTTGTCCTCAGTGCACAGAGCCCTGCTTGTCCTCCGTGTTTAGACCCTGGTTGTCCTCAGTGCACAGAGCCCTACTTGTCATCAGTGCACAGATCCCTGCTTGTCCTCACTGTACAGATATCTGCTTGCCCTCAGTGTACAGAGCCCTTCTTGTCCTCAGTACACAGAGCCCTGCTTGTCCTTAGTGTACAGAGCCCTGCTTGTCCTCAGTGTATAGAGCTCTGCTTGTCCTCAGTGTACAGAGCCCTGCTTGTCCAGAGTGTACAGGGCCCTGCTTGTCCTCAGTGTACAGAGCCCTGCTTGTCCTCAGTGTACAGAGCCCTGCTTGTCCTCAGTGTACAGAGCCCTGCTTGTCCTCAGTGTACAGAGCCCTGCTTGTCCTCAGTGTATAGAGCCCTGCTTGTCCTCAGTGTACAGAGCTCTGCTTGTCTTCAGTGTACAGAGCCCTGTTGTCCTCGTTGTACAGAGCCCTGCTTGTCCTCAGTGCGCAAAACCCTGCTTGTCCTCAGTGCATAGAGCCCTGCTTGTCCTCAGTGTACAGAGCTCTGCTTGTCCTCAGTGTACAGAGCCCTGCTTGTCCTCAGTGTACAGAGCCCTGCTTATCCTCAGTGTACAGAGCCCTGCTTGTCCTCAGTGCACAGAGCCCTGCTTGTCCTTAGTGTACAGGGCCCTACTTGTCCTCAGTGTACAGAGCCCTGCTTGTCCTCATTGTACAGAGCCCTGCTTGTCCTCAGTGCGCAAAACCCTGCTTGTCCTCAGTGCATAGAGCCCTGCTTGTCCTCAGTGTACAAGCCCTGCTTGTCCTTAGTGTAGAGAGTCCTGCTTGTCCTCAGTGCACAGATCCCTGCTTGTCCTCAGTGCGCAGAGCTCTGCTTGTCCCCAGTGCACAGAGCCCTGCTTGTCCTCACTGTACAGAGCCCTGCTTTTCCTCACTGTACAGAGCCTTGCTTGTTCTCAGTGTAAAGAGCCCTGCTTATCCTCAGTGTACAGAACCCTACTTGTCATCAGAACACAGAGCCCTGCTTGTCCTCAGTGTACAGAGCCCTTCTTGTCATCAGTGCACAGAGCCCTACTTGTCATCAGTGCACAGAGCCCTGCTTGTCCTCACAGTACAGATATCTGCTTGCCCTCAGTGTACAGAGCCCTTCTTGTTCTCGGTACACAGAGCCCTGCTTGTCCTTAGTGTACAGAGCCCTGCTTGTCCTCAGTGTATAGAGCTCTGCTTGTCTTCAGTGTACAGAGCCCTGCTTGTCCACAGTGTACAGGGCCCTGCTTGTCCTCAGTGTACAGAGCCCTGCTTGTCCTCAGTGTATAGAGCCCTGCTTGTCCTCAGTGTACAGAGCTCTGCTTGTCTTCAGTATACAGAGCCCTGCTTGTCCTCATTGTACAGAGCCCTGCTTGTCCTCAGTGCGCAAAACCCTGCTTGTCCTCAGTGCATAGAGCCCTATTTGTCCTCAGTGTACAGAGCTCTGCTTGTTGTCAGTGTACAGAGCCCTGCTTGTCCTCAGTGTACAGAGCCCTGCTTATCCTCAGTGTACAGAGCCCTGCTTGTCCTCAGTGCACAGAGCCCTGCTTGTCCTCAGTGCGCAAAACCATGCTTGTCCTCAGTGCATAGAGCCCTGCTTGTCCTCACTGCACAGATCTCTGCTTGTCCTCAGTGTACAGAGCCCTGCTTGTCCTCAGTACACAGAGCCCTGCTTGTCCTCAGTGTAGAGAGCCCTGCTTGCTCTCAGTGTACAGAGCCCTGCTTTTCCTCAGTGTACAGAGCCCTTCTTGTCCTCAGCATACAGAGCCCTGCTTGTCCTAAGTGTATAGAGCCCTACTTGTCCTAGGTGCACAGAGCCCTGCTTGTCCTCAATGCACAGAACCCTGTTTGTTCTCAGTGTACAGAGCCCTGCTTGTCCTCAGTGTACAGAGCCCTGCTTGTCCTCCGTGTACAGAGACCTGCTTGTCCTCAGTGTACAGGTCCCTGCTTGTCCAACCATACTTCCTATATTTGGTCTCCTCATAGAGACACACAGGCAATAACTGCAGGGACACAAATATACACATTTTTTAATCAATGTATATTACAAATATAGATATAATGGTATTGGTCAAACATAATGACTAATAGCAGAACTAACCATATCAGTCATATCAGCTAATCCCATTACAAAATAAAGCACAATATATCACCCATACACTGGATATACAGTGTTCGTGGTACATGGGGGCATGTGGATCACAGCTTTGTGCAGGGGTCAGCAGTCTCCTTGTGCAGAGCAGAGATGGCTTCAAGGCCGTCTTTAACATGGGGGCAAAAGGGGCAGCTGCCCTGGGTCCTGTCATTCCTGGGGGCCCAAAGCAGCTAGCCCTTTAACCCCACGCTAAAGCAGCTAGCCGTCGCCAAAAAAATTGCTGCCCAGGGTCCAATCAAAATTAAAGACGGCCCTGGATGGCTTCTTGCATGATGAGAGTTAGGGCACCAGGCAGTAGATTGACACTTGATCAGACACTTATCCCCTGTCCTGGCAAGTGCTCCTCATTCCTCTACGTATTAATACATCCACTGTGTTCTGCTTCTACACATACATATTCATGTACACCCAGATAACACTATGCTTTATGATTCATTCAACAGCTGGCCTTATCATGAGTGACTACTCTGACTTCTGAACCATTAAGTGAGGAAACATTGCAGTCAATTTTTATTTTTCACTGGCAGTGACAACTTTAAGTGCAAAAAGAAACAAGGTTTACTTAAAGGAATATTGTGATAATAAATAATAAATATTCATTGTATATACATAAATGTCTGCCCATCACTGTGTTGTTTCCATATATCCTATAGACTGTAACAGAGAGAACATGTACATTATAATGTCCGACCGACTCTCTACTTCTCTCTTACTGTTTAATTTTTGGTATAATATGTTAGTAAATTTCAATGCTATTCAGATCATGTATGCACATATTGTACCACTAGAGGGCACTACAATCAATATTATTAGCTAATTATGAGCCCCATATGTTTTCACTGCAGCAGGAATGTTGAATAACATTACCAGATATCAGGGCTCATGACAAATACACATAGAAAAGCTCAGACAATGTTATGTATGTCTTTACCCAACCTGGTTAATCCAGAAATGAAAGGGACAATGTATTTGTGACACACCATAAGTGCTGTATTCACAGTCCGGTCTATTGGAGAATTTAACTGTGTCCTTGCTATACGAAAAGCAGTGACATGTCTTTGTGAATCTGGCTCATGAGGCTCATTGATGTTATAATCTGCTGCTAGCATTTACATAAACATATGTCTAAAATAGACATACCGCTATATACCTGTGTTGTTTTCTTCCCAATCCAGAAGTATCTGTGGGACAACTCACTGGCCACTTTATTAGGCACACCTGTTGAATTGCTTGTTTACACAAATAGTTGAGAAGCCAATCACATTAAAGAAACTCAATGCATTTAGGCATGTCAGCGTGGTAAAGAAAACTTGCTGAAGTTCAAACAGAGCATCAGCATTGGGAAAGGGGATTTAAGTGACTTTGAATGTGGCATGGTTGTTGGGGCCAGGCGGGCTGGTCTGAGTATTTCGAGAAACTGCTGATCTACTGGGACTTTCATGCACACACGTGTAAGGTTTACAGAGATTAGCCTGAAAAAGAGAAACTATCCAGTGAGGGCCATTTATGTGGATGAAAATGCCTTGTTGACGTCAAAGGTCAATAAAGAGACTGGTTTGACAACAATAACTCAAGGTTAAAGGGATACTCCACTCCCCAGTGCTAGGAACATTTAGTTTGTTACGCCACGCCCGCCCCTCGTGATGTCATGCCCCGCCCCATCAATGCAAGTCATGAGGGGTGGGTGTGACGACATGAGGGCGAGTGGTGACCCCCGAAGCCCGCACCAAGCACTCGGAACTAAATGTTCGGAATGCTGGGGAGTGGAGTATCCCTTTAAAGGGTACCTCTCATCAAAAAAAACTTTTGATATATTATAGATTAATGTATGCAGAATAACTTCACAATTGCATGTTATCAAAAAATATGCTTCTTTCTATTTAATTTTCCACTTTGAAGAAATGACCACTAGGGGTTTCCCTACCAGTCCTGGCAGCAAGCAGTTCAGACTCATGCTGGAGTCCTAAACACTATGAGCTTCCAGTCTGCTTTGTTCACAAAGGAGAACACTCAGAGCTGTCAGCCTGCTTTGTTCACAGCCTGTTTGGCTGTGAACAATGCAGGTTGGCAGCTCTGAGTGTTTAGGACTCCAGCATGAGTCAGAAATGCTTGCTGACAGGACTGATCGGGAAAAATACAATAGAAAGAAGCATATTTTTCATTAACATGCTATTGGAAAGTTATTCAACATTCATTAATCTAAAATATATCAAAAAGTTTATTTGATGAGAGGTACCCTTTAACTCTAGGTATTCAGTATACCATATTTAAATGTACAACATGTAGAACCTTGAGCAGATGGGCTACAGCAGAAGTAGACCACATTGGGTGCCACATCTGTCCACTAAAAACTGGAAACAAAGGCTACAATCGCAGAGGCTCACTAAAATGGGACAATGGAAAAATGTTGCCTGATGAGTCTTAATTCCTGCTGTGACATTCAGAAGGCAGGGTTAGAATGTGGTGTAAAAAAAAGCACAGATCCATCTGCCCTGTATTAATGGTTCAGACTGGTGGCGTGATGATTTAGGGGACATTTTCTGTGCATAATTGGGCCCCTTAGTTCCAATTGAGCATTGATTAAACATGACAGCCTACCTGAGTATTGTTGCAGACCTTGTCTGTCTCTTTATGACCCCAGTGTGGCAATCTTCTGATGGCTACATTCAGCAGGATAATGCACCATGTCACAAAGTTTAGGTAATCTCATAAATGACAATGAGGTCACTGGATTCAATGGCCTCCAGTCACCAGATCTTCACACAATGAATGTGCAGCCGACAAATGTGCAACAACTGTGTGATGTCATCATGTCCATATAGACCAGAATCTTTGAGGAATGTTTCCAACACCTTGTAGAAAGTATGCCACAAAGAATGAAGGCAACACGGGGGTCCAACCTGGTACTAGTAAGGTGTACCTAATAAAGTGTCCAGTGAGTGTATAATAGGTAAACCAGTTGACTACATTTAGTATAATATACACCTGCACTTTAAGGTTATGCTCACACATTGATCTTTGTACCAAAAAAAAAATATATGAAAAAGCTGTTTGTCCATTTTATGGCTCAAAACATGGCTCTTTTTCCCAGTAATTGATTCAACGAAATTAATAGAAAAACAGCTGGCAATGCAAATAGTGTATTATTTAACAACAGTTTTTTGAGGAAAAACAACTGCAAAAGATTGCTGCAAAAAAAGCTGCTATTTATGTGGGTAAGACGATGGGCCAAAAAATTACTTCCATATTCCTATTTTAAGTTTAAAAGGGTAGTCTGTCCCTAGACATGTTACCAGCTGTCACACCCCCTCCCATAGACATGAATGGAGTGGGCGTGGCATAACATCATGATCACGGAAGCTATTGATGCAGCGTCAGCCCGCGATCAGACATGTTATTCCATATCCTTTGGATATGTCTAGGGCAGAGTACCCCCTTTAACCCCTTAAGGACACATGACGTTCTCATACGTCTCCATTTCCGAGTCCTTAAGGACACATGACGTATGAGAACGTCATGTGTTTTACCGGCCCCCCGCAACCATCTGGAGCGGAGCCGGTCCCCGATGCCTGCTGAAATCGTTCAGCAGGCATCGGGGCATATCGCCCAGGGGGGTCATTATGACCCCCCATGTCGGCGATGGCCGCAGATCGCTGGACAATTCAGTCCAGCGATCTGCGGCGGATTCCGGGTCAATCGGGTCTCCAGTGACCCGGTGACCCGGAATTATTGGCTGATCGGGGCCGTCAGAGACGGCCCCGAACAGCCAGAGCCAGCAGGGGTGAGGTGGCACTGGTGCCACCTCACGATCGCCCTGATTCGTCGGCCGGATTACCGGCCGACCAATCAGGGCGCCTGCTGCGGGTGTCACTCCCGCAACCCGCTCCGCCCCTCTTCCGGAGGACGTGAGCGGGTGCGGGACGTGCACCCCGGGTGCTGGGGACCCCGATCCCCGGCGCCCCTGTTGGGATCGGGGCCCCAGGAGCAGCGGCGGCGGCGGAGACGACGAGGGACTGACCTGTGCTGCTGGATCGTTGGAGGTGAGTGACAGCCTCCTGCTGTTGCTTAGCAACAGCTCCCAGCATGCAAAAAGGGCATGCTGGGAGCTGTAGTTATGCAACAGCAGGAGGCAGACCACCACAACTCCCAGCATGCCCTTATGGGCATGCTGGGACTTGTAGTTTTGCAACAGCTGGAGGCACATTATTTCTATGTAAAAGTGTACCTTCAGCTGTTGTGTAACTACAACTCCCAGCTTGCACAATCAGCTAAAGTGCATGCTGGGAGTTGTAGTGGTGCATCTGGTGGTTGCATAACTACAACTCACAGCATGCCCTTTGGCTGTCGGTGACTGCTGAGAGTTGTAGTTTTGCAACAGCTGAAGGCACACTGAGTTAAGTAGCAAACCAGTGTGTCTCCAGCTGTTGCATAACTACAATCCCCAGCATCCCCAGCCAAAGTAGTATGCCTCCAGCTGTTGCATAACTACAACACCCAGCATGCCCTTCCGCTGTCCGTACATGCTGGGGGTTGTAGCTTTTGCTACACTCACATGGGCGGAGGATTACAGTAAGTATCCGGCTGCAAGTTTGAGCTGCGTCAAATTTTCTGCCGTAGCTCAAACTGCCAGCGAGAAACTAC
This sequence comes from Hyla sarda, assembly GCF_029499605.1. Classification (NCBI taxonomy): domain Eukaryota; kingdom Metazoa; phylum Chordata; class Amphibia; order Anura; family Hylidae; genus Hyla; species Hyla sarda. The sequence goes on from NC_079189.1 coordinate 486,659,239, forward strand.
TGTGAACCCCCCGCCCGTGTGACTGTACCCTAAAAACACTACACTACACTAACACAAAATAAAATAAAAAGTAAAAAACACTACATATACACATACCCCTATACAACCCCCCTCCCCAATAAAAATGAAAAACGTCTGGTACGCCACTGTTTCCAAAACGGAGCCTCCAGCTGTTGCAAAACAACTACTCCCAGTATTGCCAGATAGCCGTTGACTGTCCAGGCATGCTGGGAGTTTTACAACAGCTGGAGGCACCCTGTTTGGGAATCACTGGCGTAGAATACCCCTATGTCCACCCCTATGCAAGTCCCTAATTTAGGCCTCAAATGCGCATGGCGCTCTCACTTTGGAGCCCTGTCGTATTTCAAGGCAACAGTTTAGGGTCACATATGGGGTATCGCCGTACTCGGGAGAAATTGGGCTTCAAATTTTGGGGGGTATTTTCTGCTATTACCCTTTTAAAAAATGTAAAATTTTTGGGAAAACAAGCATTTTAGGTAAAAAAAATATATTTTTTTTACATATGCAAAAGTCGTGAAACACCTGTAGGGTATTAAGGTTCAAATTACCCCTTGTTACGTTCCCCGAGGGGTCTAGTTTCCAAAATGGTATGCCATGTGTTTTTTTTTTTTGCTGTCCTGGCACCATAGGGGCTTCCTAAATGCGGCATGCCCCCAGAGCAAAATTTGCTTTCAAAAAGCCAAATGTTACTCCTTCTCTTCTGAGACCTGTAGTGCGCCAGCAGAGCACTTTTCACCCCCATATGGGGTGTTTTCTGAATCGGGAGAAATTGGGCTTCAAATTTTGGGGGGTATTTTCCGCTATTACCCTTTTTAAAAATGTAAACATTTTGGGAAAACAAGCATTTTAGGTAAAAAAAATTTTTTTTTTTTACATATGCAAAAGTTGTGAAACACCTGTAGGGCATTAAGGTTCACGTTACCCCTTGTTACGTTCCCCGAGGGGTCTAGTTTCCAAAATGGTATGCCATGTGGGTTTTTTTTGCTGTTCTGGCACCATAGGGGCTTCCTAAATGCGGCATGCCCCCAGAGCAAAATTTGCTTTCAAAAAGCCAAATGTGACTCCTTCTCTTCTGAGACCTGTAGTGCGCCAGCAGAGAACTTTTCACCCCCATGCAAGGTGTTTTCTGTATCGGGAGAAATTGGGATTCAAATTTTGGGGGGTATTTTCTGCTATTACCCTTTTTAAAAATGTAAAATTTTTGGGAAACCAAGCATTTTAGGTAAAAAAAATAAATATTTTTTTTACATATGCAAAAGTCGTGAATCACCTGTGGGGTATTAAGGTTCACTTTACCCCTTGTTACGTTCCCTGAGGGGTCTAGTTTCCAAAATGGTATGCCATGTGTTTTTTTTTGCTGTCCTGGCACCATAGGGGCTTCCTAAATGCGGCATGCCCCCCAAAAACCATTTGTCGCTCCTTCCCTTCTGAGCCCTCTACTGCGCCCGCCGGACAATTAACATAGACATATGAGGTATGTGCTTACTCGAGAGAAATTGGGTTTCAAATACAAGTAAAAATTTTCTCCTTTTTATCCCTTGCAAAAATTCAAAAATTGGGTCTACAAGAACATGCGAGTGTAAAAAATGAAGATTTTGAATTTTCTCCTTCACTTTGCTGCTATTCCTGTGAAACACCTAAAGGGTTAATATACTTACTGAATGTTTTTTTGAATACTTTAGGGGGTGTAGTTTTTATAATGGGGTCTTTTATGGGGTATTTCTAATATGAAGACCCTTCAAATCCACTTCAAAACTGAACTGGTCCCTGAAAAATAGTGAGTTTGAAAATTTTGTGAAAAATGTCAAAATTGCTGCTGACCTTTGAAGCCCTCTGGTGTCTTCCAAAAGTAAAAACTCATAAATTTTATGATGCAAACATAAAGTAGACATATTGTATATGTGAACCCAACAAAAATATATTTTGAATATCCATTTTCCTTACAAGCAGAGAGCTTCAAAGTTAGAAAAATGCAAAATTTTCATTTTTTTCATCAAATTTTGGGATTTTTCACCAAGAAAGGATGCAAGTTACCATAAAATTTTACCACTAAGTTAAAGTAGAATATGTCACGAAAAAACAATCTCGGAATCAGAATGATAACTAAAAGCATCCCAGAGTTATTAATGTTTAAAGTGACAGTGGTCAGAATTGCAAAAAACGCTCCGGTCCTTAAGGTATAAAATGGCTTGGTCCTTAAGGGGTTAAGCAATCTTTTGCTTAAGCAGTATCAAACGCGTTTCAAGTGCATACGCGCTCTTCCAATGAAGAGCGTGCATGTGCTTGGAACGCGTGTGATGCTGAAGTGAACGTTTTTACCTGTGTATTTCTGGTACGAATTTCAATAAAGCTGCAAGTTTGTTTGACATGCTGGATCGCTGCCCTTTTGTTTCTATGCTATCTAGCGCCTGTAACCAAATGTGCCAGGGTTTTCAATCAACAGATAATAAATTGTAGTCTTAAATTGTTCAATCAGACAGTGATATTAGTATAAGGGTTCTTCTTTCATTGGGAAGTACCCATGCCCATGTGCAGTGGCTGATTTTAAGTGGTAAAATTGCGCAGCATACTTTTTCCCACACGGGGAAACCCAATGTAAGTACCTTTACTTATGGCTGAAAATGCACACATAAAATATGCAGGAAAGTGTGAATGTAGCCTAAGATGGAGGAGTATATGGTGCAGGGCATGAAACTATGAGCAGTCACAGTAAGAAGGGGCTGAAATTTGCAGCCTTTTTTCTTTTTTCTTTTGGGACATCTATAAGCTATAAAATATAACCATTTCTTAGGACATAAGACATACTTGTATGTCCATCCAAGTAAATGGCTGACAAGAGCCTGACAATTACAGCCATAAAAAGATTGTGTAGGAAGTAAATAATGGTAAAATTGGATGTTTCTGGACCGCCATTCTGGATTTTTTTTCACATACCCCCAGAAGAACTGCAAAGTACACCTGGGGACACATGTATCCCAGGTTGGGAACTGCTGATCTACAAAATAAAACAGTACATTGTGGCCGACATTTATCATTGTCTTTAGACAGTTTTTTGTGTCTAGAAAAGGTGCAAAAAAGGAGCAAGCGGGGATTATTTGCATCTTTTGGTTTACACATTTCTGCTGATTTTAAATTGTAAACCCCTGATTTGGGGTTTTAGGAACTGTTTTAAAAGGTTTTATAAGGGTTTTATGAACTGTGCCTTTTTGGGAAAAAGCGCAAAAAAGGCGTAAAGCCACTGAAAAGTCTCCAAACTATACCAGCCCAGACTTAGCTTAGCTTTACGGTGTATGTGAAGAGTAAAATTTCTGAAAATGTGATGTGACCTGCACAAAATGATGATAAATGGCCCGCTGTATGCTTAACCCCTTAAGGACTCAGGGTTTTTCCATTTTTGCACTTTCGTTTTTTCCTCCTTACATTTTAAAAATCATAACCCTTTAAGTTTTCCACCTAAAAATCCATATTATGGCTATTTTTTTGCATCTACTTTGCAGTGACATTAGTCATTTTACCCAAAAATTCATGGCGAAACGGAAAAGAAAACATTGTGTGACAAAATCGAAGAAAAAACGCCATTTTGTAACTTTTGGGGGCTTCCGTTTCTACGCAGTGCATATTTAGGTAAAAATGACACCTTATCATTATTCTGTAGGTCCATACAGTTAAAATGATACCCTACTTATATTGGTTTGATTTTGTCGTACTTCTGGAAAAACTACATGCAGGAAAATGTATACGTTTAAAAATGTCATCTTCTGATCCCTATAACTTTTTTATTTTTCCACGTACAGGGCCGTATGAGGACTTATTTTTTGTGCCGTGATCTGAAGTTTTTATCGGTACAATTTTTGTTTTGATTGGACTTTTTGATCACTTTTTATAAATTTTTTAATGGTATAAAAAGCGACCAAAATACGCTTTTTTGGATTTTTTTTACGTGTACGCCATTGACCGTGCGGTTTAGTTAACAATATATTTTTATAGTTTGGACATTTACGCACACGGCGATACCACATATGCTTATTTTTATTTTTATTTACACTGTTTTATTTTTTTTATGGGAAAAGGGGGGTGATTCAAACTTTTATTAGGGAAGGGGTTAAATGACCTTTATTAACACTTTTTTTTAACTTTTTTTTTGCAGTGTTATAGGTCCCATAGGGACCTATAACACTGCACACACTGATCTCTTACACAGATCACAGGCGTGTATTAACACGCCTGTGATCAGTGTTATCGGCGTTTGACTGCTCCTGCCTGGATCTCAGGCACGGGGCAGTCATTCGTCGATCCGACACCGAGGAGGCAGGTAAGGGCCCTCCCGGTGTCCTGTAAGCTTTTCGGGACGCCGCGATTTCACTGCGGCGGTCCCGAACAGCCCGACTGTCTAGCCGGGATACTTTCACTTTCGAAGCGGCAGTCAGCTTTGACCGCCGCTTCTAAAGGGTTAATACTGCACATTGCTGCGATCGGCGATGTTTGGTATTAGCCGCGGGTCCCGGCCGTTGATGAGCGTCGGGACCGACGCGATGTGATGCTTCATATTGCGGGAGCCGGCACAGGACGTAAATATACGTCCTGCTGCGTTAAGGGGTTAAAAGATGCCCCTATTGGTTGTTTCTCTCATTCAGAGTTTTACCAATTACATGTAGTATATGCGCAGCATATTTTAAGTTGCACAAAATCTGCTGCACAGCGGGATATATGCTGTGTATTCTTCTATGAACAGACACAAAGGGCCACCCAGCAGCGGCCCTGTGTGAGCAGTGAGGTTTGGAGACAGGACAAGCGTGCCGACGTGACTTTGACACACTGGCCCTGCCTCCAAACTTCACTGCGCACACAGGGCTGCTGCCTGGTAGCCCTTTGTGTCTGTTCATAGAAGAATAAGCAGCTTATTTCCTGCTGTGCAGCAGATTTTGCACAGCGTGAAATATGCTACTTACATGCTACGTGTGACCCTATCCTAATGGTGTTACTCAGGATAAGAATAACATACCTAATGTCTTTAAAAAACAGCTCTACTCCTGTCCTCAGGTTGTGTGTGGTATTGCAGTTCACTTCCATTGAAGTGAATGGAGCCAAGTTTTGTCTTTTGTATGTCTGGATAACCCCATAGGGCAGTAAATCTGCTGCTAACTGACTCACAGGTTCAATTTATAGTGCTATAGATAAATGTCTGCTCCATGGACTGAACCTAATGTTGCAGGTCCGCTCTATTTACTTCAGCGGAGATAAACTGCAATGCATTACAATACAGATATAGGGGGAGATTTATAAAAACCTGTGCAGAGGATTAATTATCCAGTTGCCCTTAGCAACCAATCAGATTGCTTCTTTTATTTTGAAGAAGCCTTTTTAGAAAATAAAGAAGCGATCTGATTGGTTGCTATGGACAGCTGGTTAACTTTTCCACTACAAAGGTTTTGACACATCTCTCCCATAGTCCATGGACCTGATATAATTCATGGGCATGTCTTCTACTTTGATTTAAGCATCCAAAATTAATTGTAGTACAACTAGGGTTAAAGGAGCTATCAAGTCTAAAAAAAAAAAAAAAAAAAAAAACAACTGTATTCCCTAACTGCAGAATAAGGGAAAAGTGTCAGATCGCGGGAGGTCTGACCACTGGAGACTCCCACATTCTCCTGCCTGGCACCCAGGCTCTCCACATTTATGAAGTGTAGCGACCATGGCATGAAGCGTGGCCAACATGTCCCTCCGTGTATCTGTATGGGAGAGCCGGAGATGCAACGTCCATAAGTTTTAATGCCAGAGATTCACTGAACTATATTTTTGTAAGATTAACCCCTTCAGGACGGAGCCCATTTTGGCCTTAAGGACCGGAGCGTTTTTTGCACATCTGACCACTGTCACTTTAAACATTAATAACTCTGGGATGCTTTTAGTTATCATTCTGATTCCAAGATTGTTTTTTCGTGACATATTCTACTTTAACATAGTGGTAAATTTTTGTCGATACTTGCATCCTTTCTTGGTGAAAAATCCGTAAATTTGATGAAAAATTTGAAAATGTTGCATTTTTCTAACTTTGAAGCTCTCTGCTTGTAAGGAAAATGGATATTCCGAATACCTTTTTTTTTTGGTTCACATATACAATATGTCTACTTTATGTTTGCATCATAAAATTGATGAGTTTTTACTTTTGGAAGACACCAGAGGGCTTCAACGGTCAGCAGCAATTTTCCGATTTTTCACAAAATTTTCAAACTCTGTATTTTTCAGGGACCAGTTCAGGTTTGAAGTGGATTTGAAGGGTCTTCATATTAGAAATACCCCATAAATGACCCCATTATAAAAACTACACCCCCCAAAGTATTCAAAATGACATTCAGTCAGCGTTTTAACCCTTTAGGTGTTTCACACAAATAGCAGCAAAGTGAAGGAGAAAATTCACAATCTTCATTTTTTACACTTACATGTTCTTGTAGACCCAATTTTTGAATTTTTACAAGGGGTAAAAGGACAACATTTTTACTTGTATTTGTAGCCCAATTTCTCTCGAGTAAGCACATACCTCATATGTCTATGTAAAGTGTTCGGCCGGCGCAGTAGAGGGCTCAGAAGGGAAGGAGCGACAAGGGGATTTTGGAGAGTACGTTTTTCTGAAATGGTTTTTGGGGGGCATGTCACCTTTAGGAAGCCCTTATGGTGCCAGAACAGCAAAAAAAAAACACATGGCATACCATTTTGGAAACTAGACCCCTCGGGGAATGTAACATGGGATAAAGTGAACCTTAATACCCCACAGGTGTTTCACGACTTTTGCAAATGTAAAAAAAAAACAAATGTTTACCTAAAATGCTTGTTTTCCCAAAAATTTTTAATTTTTAAAAAGGGTAATAGCAGAAAATACCCCTAAAAATTTGAAGCCCAATTTCTCCCGATTCAGAAAACACCCCATATGGGGGTGAAAAGTGCTCTGCTGGTGCACTACAGGTCTCAGAAGAGAAGGAGTCACATTTGGCTTTTTGAAAGCAAAGCAATTTTGCTCTGGGGGCATGCCGCATTTAGGAAGCCCCTATGGTGCCAGGACAGCAAAAAAAAACCCACATGGCATACCATTTTGGAAACTAGACCCCTCGGGGAACGTAACAAGGGGTTAAGTGAACCTTTATACCCCACAGGTGTTTCACGACTTTTGCATATGTAAAAAAAAAAAAAATGCTTGTTTTCCCAAAAATTTTAAATTTTTAAAAAGGGTAAAAGCAGAAAATACCCCCAAAAATTTGCAACACAATTTCTCCCGAGTACGGCGATACCCCATATGTGACCCTAAACTGTTGCCTTGAAATACGACAGGGCTCCAAAGTGAGAGCGCCATGCACATTTGAGGCCTAAATTAGGGACTTGCGTAGGGGTGGACATAGGGGTATTCTACGCCAGTGATTCCCAAACAGGGTGCCTCCAGCTGTTGCAAAACTCCCAGCATGCCTAGACAGTCAACGGCTATCTGGCAATACTGGGAGTAGTTGTTTTGCAACAGCTGGAGGCTCCGTTTTGGAAACAGTGGCGTACCAGACGTTTTTCATTTTTATTGGGGAGGGGGGCTGTGTAGGGGTATGTGTATACGTAGTGTTTTTTACTTTTTATTTTATTTTTTGTGGTAGTGTAGTGTAGTGTTTTTAGGGTACAGTCACACGGGTGGGGGTTCACAGTAGTTTCTCGCTGGCAGTTTGAGCTGCAGCAGAAAGTTTGCGGCAGCTCAAACTTGCAGCCAGATACTTACTGTAATCCTCCGCCCATGTGAGTGTACCCTGTACGTTCACATTGGGGGGGACATCCAGCTGTTGCATAACTACAACTCCCAGCATGCCGTTGGCTGTCGGTGACTGCTGAGAGTTGTAGTTTTGCAACAACTGTAGGCACACTGGTTATGTATCACTGAGTTTGTGACCTAACTCAGTGTTTCACAATCAGTGTGCCTCCAGCTGTTGCAAAACTACAACTCCCAGCATGTACGGTGCATGGTGTACGGTGACTGCTGAGAGTTGTAGTTTGCAACAGCTGGAGGCACACCGGTCGTGAAACACTGAGTTAGGTAAAAAAAAACTCTGCGTTTCACAACCAGTGTGCCTTCAGCTGTTGCAAAACTACAACTCTCAGCAGTCATCGACAGCCAACGGGCATGCTGGGAGTTGTAGTTATGCAACCAGCAGATGCACCACTACAACTCTCAGCATGCACTTTAGCTGTTTGTGCAAGCTGGGAGTTGTAGTTATACAACAGCTGAAGGTACACTTTTCCATAGAAAAAATGTGCCTCCAGCTGTTGCAAAACCATAAGTCCCAGCATGCCCATAAGGGAATGCTGGGAGTTGTGGTGGTCTGCCTCCTGCTGTTGCATAACTACAGCTCCCAGCATGCCCTTTTTGCATGCTGGGAGCTGTTGCTAAGCAACAGCAGGAGGCTGTCACTCACCTCCAACGATCCTGCCGCACAGGTCAGTCCCTCGTCGTCACCGCCGCCGCCGCTGCTCCTGGGGCCCTGATCCCAACATTGATGCCGGGGATCGGGGTCCCCAGCACCCGGGGTGCACGTCCCGCACCCGCTTACGCCCTCCGGAAGAGGGGCGGAGCGGGTGCGGGAGTGACACCCGCAGCAGGCGCCCTGACTGGGCGGCCGGTAATCCGGCCGACGAATCAGGGCGATCGTGAGGTGGCACCAGTGCCACCTCACCCCTGCAGGCTCTGGCTGTTCGGGGCCATCAGAGACGGCCCCGAACAGCCAGTAATTCCGGGTCACCGGGTCACTGGAGACCCGATTGACCCGGAATCGCCGCAGATCGCTGGACTGGGCATAATGACCCCCCTGGGCGATATGCCGGGATGCCTGCTGAACGATTTTAGCAGGCATCTGGCTCTGGTCCCCAACCGGCTAGCGGTGGGGGCCGGAATTCCCACGGGCGTATGGATACGCCCTCGGTCCTTAAGGACTCGGGATGCAGGGCGTATCCATACGCCCTATGTCCTGAAGAGGTTAAAGTGTACCTGTTGTCAACAAAAACTTTTTTTATATAATGTAGATAATATCATTATATGTATATTTGTAATATACATTGGTTAAAACTTATGTATATTTTTGTCCCTGCAGCTATTGCATGTGTGTCTCTATGAGGAGTCCAAATACAGGAAGTGAGGGTGGACAGCAGGGCTCTCTGCAGTAGGAAAAAACAGGACAGTGTGCACTGAGGCTCTAAAACATGCTCCTGGCTCATACATCAGGATGATTGACAAGCCAGGAGTCTGCACAGATTCCTGCTACTCCTGCCCTCACTTCCTGTTTTTGGACTCATCATAGAGACACACAGACAATAGCTGCAGGGACAGAATTTTTTCACCCAAAAATCTACAACATTTTTTATCAATGTATATTACAAATATACATATAATGGTATTATCTACATTATATAAAACGTTTTTGTTGACGACAGGTACATTTTAACATATGCCATATATGACGTCTATATTTATCCCTGTGCAGTTTCATGAGACAGTATTAGACTAATGTATACTCTAGTTGCCTTTTCCCAAACCATCAAAGCTATTATAGGCACTAACCAACCTGTTACTAGGAGATGCTCCCTTGGTGCACTTCCCTTGTTGCAATTTAACCTTACAGAACATAAAGTATGTGGTTTTCATGACAATTCTTCCAAACTAAGATAAATAATTAGACAATGGGCAAGTAAAATGGATGTTTGCACGTATTTGTACATTCATTTTGACTATTGCATGTAAACTGTAAGTTATTGGATGGATCTTTCCAAAATACTGTACTTACCTCCATAGCCCCTGTAGACATCAAAGACATCCCTTTTTGACATCATCCTGTGTGCCAGAACAATGAGCCACTGAGACTGGGTTAAAGGGGTACTCCACTGCCCCAGTGTTTGGAACATTTTGTGCGGGCTGCGGGAGTAGTTACAGCTTCCATGCCCCTCCCATAGACTTGCATTGACAGGGTGTGACGTGACATCACGAGGGGCGTTGCCGTGATGTCACGACCCCTGCAGCCTGCACCCAGCGTTCGTAACAAAAAGAATATACTTAAGTCCAGAATTCGAATTTCCGAGGCGGAATTGTCCAAAGTGGAAATTCAGCAGTGTGCACAGTGCTGCAGAATTCCATTGAAAACAGTGGGAGGCTGCTGCACCTGAATTTCTGAGTGGAATTTGTCTGCTCGGAAATTTCAAAATTCCATTGGTCACAGCCTAACAAGCAGAGTCTCTGGAGGAGTCATATGAATAGCCAATTGTAAAAATACATTTCCTCTGTAGCCATTGCAGTGGAAATAAATGGTTGATGACAACATCCCTTGGCAATCTGATGATGTTGTGGGTCTCATTTTTTAGGTAATGCCTGTTGCTCACTTCTTTCCAGACTTTTCTTCACACCGGGAAAAAGTTCAGTTCAGTAGTTTTTTTTATCTTAATTTATCAAAGTGGCATGGTGGCACCCACCCTGGAAACTCTGAATGGTACATTTTACCTCATATTTTAAAGTAAATGTGCCCACTCAATAGAAACTTTCTTGGCAGGGCTGACACTAATAACAACAGTACATGGACCCCTTGTTTTCTTCCAGAAAATTTACTGTATAATCAGTGTGTCAATCCCCTATAAATTGTGAGACATGGACAATAATACGTTATCTAATAGAAAATAGGGAGCACTCATATTTTTTTTTTTTATCAAAGTGTGATCTAACATTTAACTTCAAAGTGTACCTGTAAAGTTATGGAACAAAATATTATAGTGGAGCACTGTGCACAAAAATTATTTTTCTAAATTATGTTGATTTTCAAATTAGTGCCTAAATTTACTTAGGAAGCGGCTCTAGTCAATGTTCCCTTCTACTCATAACTGCACATTAAGGAACAGAGCCTCCTGAACCCATAGTCAGCACCCTACTCATTGGGGGACATTTATCAATGTTTGCTTATGTATTCCTTTTTTTTTAGTTATTTTTTTCTTACAATTTTTTGGCTTATGTGCGACTTATTTATCAACTGGTTTCAGCCTGTTGATAAATTTTTTTTCACGTAAGCAATTATAATTTTTTCTTTTTTTGCTTTGGTAGTGGCTTTTTCTGCTCCATGTCTGAGCTGGAGTAGATTTTGTAGTTTTTTTTTCATGCGATGCGACTTTTTTGTGACTCTCGCACTTGATAAATCTCTGACCACTACAAGTCAAAAATCACTTTTTGCTTTCTTAAGCAAGTCGCTGATCATTCGAGCGCTCTGCTTTTTGCATAGAGCGCATGCGCCGACTGAGACACTAGAACGTGGAGGCACAGAACATGCATATGTAAATTGAGCCAGTGGGGCCCCACTTCCTGTGCGTGATTCTGGGAATAATAAAGAGGATCTTATAGGGGACATATCTCTGGACCTACAGAATGGATTTTGGTAAGTGACCCATCATTCGTTCACCCACACTATAACCCAGTGTATTGGGTTTAGTGTAGGTGAACAGGCTGACAGTTTTCCTTTAAACTGGATCTTGCACTGGCTATGGGTGTGATGGAGATGGAACAGGAGATTCTTCCTTTATTCAGCTAATGTGGAGGTCGGAGGTTGTGCAGACATAATCTAAGCATGAAAATGAATATCTTTATTAAAAATATAATTATTTTTATACACAAAAACCTTCTCTCCATTTCATGACATCCCATGGAAGTGGCTCCACTGGTAATATAATAGTATAATGTGTTAACCTGAAGGCACGCTTACTGTGCAGAGAGTTCACCGTTCCCACAAGTCCAGTACTGTACTTATTAGACAGGGCTGTAATCACACTACGATGTTTTCTTCACTTTACAGGACCGCTGGTGGACAAGAAGTCTGTCTGGCAGGAAGGTGCGTCCACAAATATCACATGGAACCAGTTGGCTCTGGGCACTCTGCCAAGCAGCCTCATTTAAAGCAACAAGATCATAGGAACCTTTTGCTGGAAAAAAGAAAAGACTGAATATCACTTTTCATTTTGGTTAAGCAAAGTAGGAAAACATTTTCAGGAAATACCTGTAGACATAGCATTAGCTAAAACCCAGTCATTTTTATTGTACAAGATGTTCTGGTTATTGTCTCATGAGTGCACTGACTAAAGTTATACTCAGGTCATCATGTCTGACCGAACATTACACCGGAATTAGCTATGCCTTGTTTACTGGATTAAAAACTTTCCATCCATGTTCGTTATGCATTCTGGGAGCAAAGAATTACATTTTATTATTTGACCAATAATTCAAAGATAAAATGTGCACAATAAGTTGAGTAAATGTTTAAATCCATTACTTCTGTTGAGCTGAACATTAATTCGACATAAAGCGGATCTGTTTTATTTAAGGGTTATTCCAAAGTTCAGATGAAAAAATCGAGGGCAGGCTTCAGGGTATTATAAGGCAGTGGTATTATACTAATCCTACATCAAGAGCTGCCCATGTGCCTAGTAGCTTACTCTTCCCATTATGCATTCATGTAGGCAGCAGAAAAGGCATAAAAATGGAACTTTATAAAAGATAAAGTTCAATGTTTATGCCTTTTCTGCTGCCTACACTACTACCGGACCAGATGATACCTGGGATCGGGGTAACCAAGCTGAAGGACCCCACTCTATTCTACATGCGCATTTAGATGTTGTGTTCTGAGCGCAACACCACAGGGTGAGTGTTATAATCAGTATCTCTACACCTGTGCCTAACATACTTCATCAGGGATGCTTTCGTGGTTTTTTTTCTCTCTTTTTCTGTCCATCATGCATTCATGATATCTACTTCAGGTTGTTCCCCTCCTGTATTTCCCTGACTGCTATAGAGCCAGTCTGTGCAGTATTGCACAGTTTATATTGTGTTCCCTCACTGTTGAGCCCCTCACATTAGTTCCTACCAGATGTGATGTGCTCTTTTTATAGACAAACAGGTCACCTTGCTATAACTCCTTGTGCTGACACTGAGCATGTGCGACCAGCAGCTAAAGCTGAGCTACAGGTTGTAACCCTAGGTAACAAGTTGTAAATATCATTTTTGGGCCGGATAATGATAAGGGTTCTTGTGGAAAATTACTATAAAGATTTAATTGCTATAAACTGAGAATTTTTCATTTGTATCATTTACTTTACAAGAAAGCAAAGTATACTGGGAGTTTCCCAATCTCACGTTCACTTGGCTATTAGATGCATAGGCAAGGTAATGTGTGCGTTCATGAGGAGAGTTCTACTCCTCCTCTCCTTGCCTCCCAATCCTCCTCCTTTACATTGATTTACAGCAGACACATAAGAGCTGTCAGTCAATGGTGATGGGTGGGGGAAGATGGAGAGATTAGGAAATACCTATAACATAAGTCTCCTATACACTTTCTTAGCACTTATAAATCTTATGGCACAATATAAAAACGTATGGTACTGGTGGTATGTACATAACACAGAGCACATATATAGCACAATACATGTATAACACAAGGATGATGTGGCAAAGAGCTGTTAATGCCTCAACTGCAGTGATTGTCAGATGTATATTATAGTTGGCTTTCTGCTGTAATAGCTGGGATTGAAGAGTCTGATCACAGCTGTTTAACCCCACAGATATCACTCTGATATTGTGGAGTGCCAATGGGCTGTAATGGCAGCCAATGGCCTAATAAAAGGTCACAATATTAGTCTTTTATGCCCTGCCAGAGGCTGGACCGAATAGGCTCCTTGTTTAAAGGGAACCAATCAGCATATCTTAGCATATACAATATAACGCTTGGGGCGGGGCCACGTCCACATCGAACGGAGCTGGTAAGTGTAGGTCCAGCCCAGGGGGACTTTATAACCCAATGGCCCACATTTATCATTGTAGTGTAAGTGAAGCATTTTTTTTACACCTTTTTTTTGTGTGCTGGTAATGTGTAGGAGCACCAAATTTATTAAATGGTAAAAAGAGCATATAATACATTTTGTGCAGGTCCCATTTTCTGAAATTTCTCTTTTCACATAAACCAAAAAGCTTCACCATGTCTGGGCTGGTGTAGTTTTAGAGACTTTTCAGCGGCTTTGCGCCTTTTTTGCTCCTTTTCACAAAAAGGTGCAGTTGATAAAACCCATCCATATCATGTGTATTGCCAAAATCAGTGGATTTCAACTCAAAATCAGCAGAAATGTGTAAACAAAAAGGGGCAAAAAAAGGCACAAAAAACCCTACTTGCTCCTTTTTTGCCTCTTTTTTAGACACAAAAAACAATGATAAATGTGGGCCAATATCTTCACCATCCCTGGGGGCACAAACGTCCCCTGGGGATGGTGAGGATAATGATTTTAGCATATATAACACATTGCCAAGCATTATATATGCTAAAATATGCTGATTGGTTCCTTTAACTCCTTGGGGACGGAGCCCATTATAACCCTAGGGAAGGGAGCATTTTTTGCAATTCTGACCACTGTCACTTTAAGCATTAATAACTCTGGGATGCTTTTACCTTTCATTCTGATTCTGAGATAGTTTTTTCGTGACATATTCTACTTCATGTTAGTAGTAAATTTTTGTCGATACTTGCATCATTTCTTGGTGAAAAATTCCAAAATTTGATGAAAAAATTGAAAATTTTGCATTTTTTGAACTTTGAAGCTCTCTGCTTGTAAGGAAAACAGACATTCCAAATAAATTATATATTGATTCACAAATACAATATGTCTACTTAACGTTTGCATCATAAAGTTGACATGTTTTTACTTTTGGAAGACATCAGAGGGCTTCAAAGTTCAGCAGCAATTTTCCAATTTTTCACAAAATGTTCTAAATCTGAACTTTTCAGGGACCAGTTCAGTTTTGAAGTGGATTTGAAGGGCCTTCATATTAGACATACCCCATAAATTACCCCATTATAAAAACGGCACCCCTCAAAGTATTCAAAATGACATTCAGAAAGTTTGCTAACCCTTTAGGTGTTTCACAGGAATAGCAGCAAAGTGAAGGAGAAAATTCAAAATCTTCATTTTTTACACTCGCATGTTCTTGTAGACCCAGTTTTTGAATTTTCACAAGGGGTAATAGGAGAAAAAGCCCCCCAAAATTTGTAACTCAATTTCTCTCGAGTAAGGAAATACCTCATATGTGTATGTCAAGTGTTCGGCGGGCGCAGTAGAGGGCTCAGAAGGGAAGGAGCAACAATGGGATTTTGGAGAGTGAGTTTTTCTGAAAAAATTTTTGGGGGGTCGTGTCAAATTTAGGAAGCACCTATGTGCCAGAACAGCAAAAAAAAAAAAACACGGCACACTATTTTGGAAATTACACCCCTCAAGGCACGTAACAAGGGGTCCAGTGAGTCTTAACACCCCACAGTTGTTTGACGACTTTTCGTTAAAATCGGATATGTAAATGAAAAAAAAAAATTTCACAAAAGTGCAGTTTTTTCCCCCAAATTCACCATTTTTACAAAGGGTAATGGGAGAAAACGCCCCCCAAAATTTGTTACCCCATCTCTTCTGAGTATGGAAATACCCCATGTTAGGGCATAAAATGCTCTGCGGGCAAACTACAATGCTCCGAAGAGAAGGAGTCACATTTGGCTTTAGGAAAGCAAATTTTGCTGAAATGGTTTTTGGGGGGCATGTGGTATTTAGGAAGCCACTATGTTGCCAGAACAGCACAAAATACCCACATGGCATACTATTTTGGAAACTACACCCCTCAAGGAACGTAACAAGGGGTACAGTGAGCCTTAACACCCCACAGGTGTTACCCAAAACTTTTCATTTTCACAAGGAGTAATAGGAGAAAATGCCCCACAAAATTTGTAACCCCATTTCTCTCAAGAAAGGAAATACCTCATATGTGTATGTAAAGTGCTCTGTGGGTGCACTAGAGGGCTCAGAAGGAAAGGAGCAACATTGGGCTTTTGGAGAGCAAATTTTGTTGAAATGGTTTTTGGGGGCATGTCACATTTAGGAAGCCCCCATGATGCCAGAACAGTAAAAAAAAACAAAAAAAAATAAAAACACATGGCATACTATTTTGGAAACTATACCCCTCATAGAACTTAAAGGGGTATTCCAGGCAAAACCTTTTTTTTATATATATATCAACTGGCTCTGGAAAATTAAACAGATTTGTAAATTACTTCTATTAAAAATGTTTAATCCTTCCAATAGTTATTAGCTTCTCAAGTTTTCTGTCTAACTGCTCAATGATGATGTCACGTCCCGGGAGCTGTGCATGATGGGAGAATATCCCCATAGGAACTGCACAGCTGCACCCGGGACGTGAGTCATCAGAGAGCAGTTAGACAGAAAACAACAACTCAACTTCAGAAGCTAATAACTATTGGAAGTATTAAGATTTTTTAATAGAAGTAATTTACAAATCTGTTTAACTTTCCGGAGCCAGTTGATATATATAAAAAAAGTTTTGCCCTGGAATACCCCATTAATAATGGGTGCAGTGAGCATTTATACCCCACTGGCATTTGACAGATCTTTGGAACAGTGGGCTGTGCAAATGAAAAATTACATTTTTCATTTTTACGGACGACTGTTCAAAAAATCTGTCAAACACCTGTGGGGCGTAAATGCTCACTGTACCCCTTGTTACATTCCATGAGGGGTGTAGTTTTCAAAATGGGGTCACATGTGGAGGGGGTCCACTGTTCTGGCACCCTGGGGGCTTTGTAAACACACATAGCCTTCAATTCCAGCCTAATTCTCTCTCAAAAAGCCCAATGGCGCCCCTTCTCTTCTGAGCATTGTAGTTCGCCCGCAGAGCACTTTACTTCCACATATGGGGTATTTATATACTCAGAAGAAATGGGGTTACAAAGTTTGGGGGGCTTTTTTCCTATTTCCCCTTGCGACAATGAAATATTTGGGGTAACGCCAGCATTTCAGGGAAAAAAAACAGATTTTTAATTTTCATGTCCAACTTTAACAAAAATTTGTCAAAGACCTGAAGGGTGTTAAGGCTCACTTTACCCCTTGTTACATTCCGTGAGGGGTGTAGTTTCCAAATGGGGTCACATGTGGGTGTTTTTTTTTTTCATTCATGTCAGGACCGCTGTAACGATCAGCAACCCCAGTGCAAATCACCAATTTAGGCCTCAAATGTACATGGCGCTCTCTCACTGAGCCATGTAGTTCGTCCGCAGAGCATTTTACGTACACATATGGGGTATTTCTGTACTCAGAAGAAATTGTGTTACAAATTTTGGGGGTCATTTTCTCCTTTTACCTCTAGTGAATATGAAAAGTATTGTGCAACACCAGCATGTTAGTGTAAAAATGTTTTCTTTTTTTTACACTAACATGCTGGTGTAGCCCCCAACTTTACCTTTTCATAAGGGGTAAAAGGAGAAAAATCGCCCCAAAATTTGTAGTGCAATTTCTCCCGAGTACGGAATACCCCATATGTGGCCCTAAACTGTTGCCTTGAAATACGACAGGGCTCTGAAGTGAGAGAGCACCATGCGCATTTGAGGCCTAAATAAGGAATTTGCAATAGGGGCGGACCTGGTTACCTACAGTAAAACCCTACAGCAGTGTTTCCCAAACAGGGTGCCTCCAGCTGTTGCAAGACTCCCAGCCTGCCAGGACAGTCTATGGCTGTCGGGCAATACTGGGAGATGTGATTTTGCAACAGCTGGAGGCTCCCTTTAGGAAACACTGCCGTATTTGACTTTTTTTAATTTTTATTTGGGGGGGGACGTGTAAGGGGGTGCATTCTGAGAGTTGTAGTTTTGCAACAGCTGGAGGCGCACGGGTTGGAATCACTGAGTTAGGAAAAAGACTCTAGCACAGTGTTTCCCAACCAGTGTGCCTACAGCTGTTGCAGAACTACAATTCCCAGCACGGCCAGACAGTCAAGTATGCTGGGCGTGTAGTTCTGCAATATCTGGCCCTTCAGATGTTTCAGAACTACAACTCCCAGCATGCCTGGACAGTCTGGGCATGCTAGGAGTTGTAGTTATGCAACAACTGGGGAAGAACAGTTTGGAGACCGCTAAGTAGTGGTCTCCAAACTGTAGCCCTCCAGATGTTGCAAAACTACAACTCCAAGCATGCCCAGACTGTCCAGGCATGCTGGGAGTTGTAGTTCTGCAACATATGAAGGGCCAGATATTGCAGAACTACATGCCCAGCATCCCTGACTGTCTGGCCATGCTGGGAATTGTAGTTTTGCAACATCTGGAGGGCTACAGTTTGGAGACCACCTTATAGTGGTCTCCAAACTGTGCCACTTCAGATGTTGCAAAACTACAACTCCCAGCATGCCCAGACAGCATTTGGCTGTGTGGGCATGCTGGGAGTTGTAGTTTTGCAGCTTTTAGAAGGCCGCAGAGAAGATCACTTACCGGGATCTTCACTGCAGCCTTCTCCGCCACACTTTCCGGCCGCCGCTCCTCCTGCTGCCGCCGCTCCTCCGTGGTGCCGACTCCGCTGCCTCCGCCGGTCCAGGTAAGTCGGACCATGTTCCCCCGCTCCCGCCCGTGTTCCCCCGCTCTGTACCGATTTCCGATCGGTGGCTAGAGTGGGGGAAATTACCTCTAACCCCCAGGCCCCATCCTGCCAGTGGTGGTCAGCCTGACTGACCAATGGCAGAGGATAGGAGGGGGTGGCAACACTGCCACCTCGCTCCTATGCTTTAGGATGGTCGGAGCTCCGATCATTCTTATTTTCTGGGCGATTGGGTCACAAGTAACCCGAATGGCCCGTATCGCGGGCAAATCGCTGATTTGAAATGACCAGCGATTTGCCGTGATTGCCGACATGGGGGGGGTCTCAGGACCCCCTAGGCATTGCCACGGGATGCCTGCTGATAGATATCCTTAAGTGACGGGACGCGAGGGCGTATGCATACGCCCTCCGTCCCCAAGGAGTTAAAGGGGTTATCCAGGAAAAAACTTTTTTTTTTTTTTTTATATATCAACTGGCTCCAGAAAGGTAAACAGATTTGTAAATTACTGCTATTAAAACATCTTAATCCTTTCAGTACTTATGAGCTGCTGAAGTTGTTCTTTTCTGTCGAAGTGCTCTCTGATGACACCTGTCTCGGGAACTGTCCAGAGTAGAAGCAAATTCCCATAGCAAACCTCTTCTACTCTGTGCAGTTCCCGAGATATGCAGAGATGTCAGCAGAGAGCACTGTTGCCAGACAGAGAAGAACAACTCAACTGGTATAAAATAAACATAGTACCAGCATAGGTTACATTTTAGGTGGAGGCGCAATGGTGCCCCAAGCGCTACAATGTTAGCCCTGTCTGTATAGGCTGTGTTTATACTAAATCTTTTAGACAGTTTGTCTCTTATTGCCTGGATCTATTCCTGGCATGGTAGACAATGAAATGCTTTTTTGCTCAATTTGAAATTATTTTTCATTTTTTGAAGTAAGGCGCGGGGTAGACGTTCTTTCATTTTAAGCAGGGTCTCACATTTTTTACATATTACAATGTCTCTGTAGTTGGCACAGTAACTACATCTGTTCTGCCCAGTTTTAATGTGATTCATATTCCACAGCTTATGTTGAAACAACAAGCAATGGTCACAGGATCTGTTAGAAACATATTTTTTTTTATTTTGAATGCAATATTTTGCCAAAATCATTTATGTGTTTTTCAAATTTTACTGTGTTAGAACATGTGATTTTGGAGGCAGGACCCCCTTACTTAAAGATGAGTCATATATACACTATATAGTGTTGTGTTTATGTAAAAACAAAACAAAACCGATATTTGGCAATCGTTCCAATTACCGTATTTTTCGCCGTATAAGACGCACTTTTTCTTCCCCAAAACTGGGGGGGAAAAGTCGGTGCGTCTTATACGGCGAATACACCCCTATCGCGGCGGTCCCTGCGGCCATCAACGGCCGGGACCCGCGGCTAATACAGGACATCACCGATCGCAGTGATGCCCTGTATTAACCCTTCAGACGCGGCGATCAAAGCTGACCGCCGCGTCTGAAGCGAAAGTGACACTAACCCGGCTGTTCAGTCTGGCTGTTTGGGACCGCCGCGATTTCACCGCGGCGGTCCCGAACAACCCGACTGAATAGCCGGGTTAATGCTTACAGGACACCGGGAGGGACCTTACCTGCCTCCTCGGTGTCTTCTCCGTTCAGGGATCCACTGTATGGCCGGCGCTCTCCTTCCTCGTCATCACGTCGTCGCGTACGTGCGTCGGCGTGCGTAACGACGTGATGGCGGCGACGGAGAGCGAGGATACCCGGCCGGCAGCAGAGACGTTCCGGAGCGACGGGGACACGGCGACAGCGATGGAGCGACATCCAGGGCAGCGGTGACGGGAGTGGCGGGGACACGTGAGTATTACCTCCTATGCAGTGGTCTTCAATCTGCGGACCTCGAGATGTTGCAAAACTACAACTCCCAGCATGCCCGGACAGCCAACGGCTGTCCGGGCATGCTGGGAGTTGTAGTTTTGCAATATCTGGAGGTCCGCAGGTTGAAGACCACTATTGGGTTCAAAATCTTAATTTTTTTAGATTTTGCCCCTAAAAATTGGGTGCGTCTTATACGCCGGTGCGTCCTATAGGGCGAAAAATACGGTACTCCTTTTCGCAGCATTGTTTCTATGATACAGTAAAACTCAGCATAGAAGTGAATTACTGCATCAACCTAACCTGTAATGTGTAGAAGTATTCCATTTTTCTGGGATATATTATCTAATTAAAGCCCTGTGGTGTCTTTATTATCTATATCATCCAACGTCTCCACAGACATAAAACCTTTCTTAAAGGGATATTGCGGCCAAATACATCTTAACCCCTAAGATGTCTGATCTGATGCTGCTGGGACCCCCCGCGATCTCCGAGCAACACCCCCATTCTATGCAGGGCTGCATCTTCAGACTCAGAAACCTCTTTGTTTCTGGGACTGGAGACATGACGCCATGCCCCCTCCATTCATGCCCCCTCCCATAGACATAAATCGAGGGGGCGTGGCATGACATCATGTCTCCAGTCCCAGAAACAAAGAGGTTTCCAAGACAGGAGACGCAGCCCCGCATAGAATGCGGATGCTGCACGGAGATCGCAAGGTGTCCCAGCGGCAGACCCCGCGATCAGACATCCTTTGGATAGGGGATAAGATGTATTTTGCCGGAATACCCCTTTAAAAAATTCTTAATACCCTGCTCAAATGTTCTGGTTCTTTACTAATCTAAACTTCTCCTCATATTCTGTGATTCCTCTATGAACATGTGAAATGATTATATTCTCGCTCTGGGCATTTTCTTACATACTTAAATATAGGAGAAGTATATTATAGGGACATGTCTGCTAAACTATAGTAGATGCTGAGGCCACAGGAAGGTACTCAAGATCCATACAAGGTCCTCAAGTTACTGTGATACCATAGGTTCCATTAGGAGTACTACTTCTTCCAATCATCCCTGCACTACTACTCTCATCCTCCCAGTGAGCACCACATTGGTTATCAGTCACACATTGCATTGTGAATGTGCTTGTTCTGAGTCACAGAACTGTAGCTTTAAAGTGTGCCAGTCATTAGCAAAAACTTTTTATATAATATATAGAAAATAACATTGTATGTATATTTGTAATATACATTGGTAAAAAAATGTGTATAACATGTGTATATTTATCCCTGCAGCTACTTCCTGTGTGTTTCTTGGAGTAGACAAAATACAGGAAGTGTGGGTGGGCAAGCAAAAACTTTTCATATAATGTAGATAATACCATTAGATGTATATTTGTAATATATATAGGTTAAAATGTGTATATATTTTTTTGCGAAAAAAATCCTGTCTCTGCAGCTATCGCCTATGTGTCTTTATGAGGAGACCAAATACAGGAGACAGAAGTGTTTTCACTGAAAGTGGGTGAAGGGGGTGTGGTTGTCACTTGTGCCGAATATATGACAATTTACACGTGCTAGCAGGTGTAAATTGTAGTTTAATTCTATGCGAGAGCCGAGCTGGCATTGATTTCTAAAGCTTCCGCACTGCGTGCGCCTCCTGATAACTACAGTGTGATCGCACATTGGCAGGGGTTTCCTTTTCACCAGTGTGTGACATTCCCTCCATTATCTCTGTCCTTTTGTTTATTTCTTATGTTCTCTTATTAAAAGTAAATCATTGGGCCTTTAATCGCTTAAAAAGATTTACTTGTTATTTGTTTTTAAGTTAGTATTGTTATATATATATAGTTTTATTTAAACTTTTCATATATTTAGAATGAATCATTAAAGAATGAGAGATCTCACTGTGGTTATTCCAACTATGAACTTTTGTAAAAGTTGTTTTCCAGGAGAACACGAATGTAACTACACTGCAATTGTTATTGATGTGGGGCAGAATAATAATTAATGGATAAAAAAAATCTCATCAAATTCTTGTTTTGTTTATATTTAATGAATTTCTGAGCAAAATGTAATTCCTGTCCTCTCTATTATTACTTTAAGGCAGTGTTTCCCAACCTTTTTTGGGTCGGGGCACACCTCGGAAATTCTTTTTTCCGCGGGGCACCCCTACCGAGGTTGACGAGCAAGAAAACAAATTCCTATGCACACTGCATATATCTTATCTTGCATATATCTTATTTCCCCCCACATTAGGTTGGCAGTATAGTTACCCCCACATTAGGTTGGCAGTATAGTTACCCCGACATTAGGTTGTAGTTCCCCAACATTAGGTTGTAGTTCCCCCACATTAGGTCCAGTATAGTTCCCCCACATTAGGCCCAGTATAGTCCCCCCACATTAGGTCCAGTATAGTCCCCCCACATTAGGTGCAGTATAGTTACACCCACATTAGGTTGTAGTTCCCCAACATTAGGTTGTAGTTCTCCCACATTAGGTCTAGTATAGTTCCCCTGCATTAAGCCCAGTATAGTCCCCCCCCATTAGGTCCAGTATAGTACCCCCACAATAGGTGCAGTATAGTTACCCCCACATTAGGTTGTATTTCCCCAACATTAGGTTGTAGTTCCACCACATTAGGTCCAGTATAGTCCCCCCACATTAGGTCCAGTATAGTTCCCTCACATTAGGTGCAGTATAGTCCCCCCACATTAGGTGCAGTATAGTTCCCCCACAGACATACAGCCTTCAGCCATACAGTGTATTACTGAAGGCTGTATGCCTGTGTACTGCCCCACTTCGGTGTTCCGAGCACCACTCCTCCGGTCTGGCTATAGCAGTAGGTCCCGGGACCGGAGGAGCGGTGCTCAGAACACTGAAGGAGACGCACCGCTGATAACACTTACCAAGTTGACATTGCGCGTCCTCCTCACTGCTCCGGTCCTCCGCAAATGTTGCTATGGGCGCACGCATGGCGCGTCCTTCCGTTTTTAAAGTAGACGCGGGGCCGCAGGGACTTAATAGAGGCATCCCTGTGTCCCGAAAACAACTTTTGGGACAAAGAGATGTCCCGCAGCAAAAACACCCGGCGGGTGTTTTTCCCACAGCACCCCTTACACTATGCCACGGCACACTAGTGTGCCGCGGCACAGTGGTTGAAAAACACTGCTTTAAGGCAATTTATTATTGTTTGACCAATATGCCATAAGGGTAGTCTAATCTTCTGTGCAATTCTTATTCTAGAGCTCCGTAAAAACACAGCATTTTAGAGTAGGGCCCATCAATAGCTGCCATAAAATATATATCGTAGTCAAAAAACGTATAACACATCTGTGTATTGTTTTAACTAATCTAGATAATATTGCCTGAACTTAAACTAATGGAAGTAATGTGAATGTACACATTTCACTGCTGGTAACTACATGTAAATTTGAGGATATTGTTTCACACTGACTTCCCTCTGCAGTAGACAACTAATCTGCTGGCATATTTAATTCTGCCCTGTTATACCTCCAATCTGTCTGACTTCTGGCTTCTTTGGTTCCGGTCTTTGTAAATTCTTTGGCAATCTGTCATTTTCTAGATGCCATTTCTTCAAGCACTGAGGTTCATGGATGCTGATAGATTTTGATCCAAACTCTCGACCACAAATGTAGCATATAACTGTTGGGGGTGGCTTTACAACTGGTGGCTGTCGAAAAAAGTGAATACAAATGGCATATAATGTTAATTAATATATTTTACATTATTTATATAGTGGAACAATGTTCTGAAGCGTTATGAGTAGAATGTTATTACTCACATCAGTCACTGTCCCTAGTGGGGCTCACAATCTAATTTCACTATGTCCCTATAAGTACAGAAACCCTAAAATACCAAATCCAAGTGTTTTATCATATCATATTTAAACTACAAAGTATAAGGTTGCAAGACAACAGGAAACATTGTATGTAGGAGTGGTTTTCTCTATAACAGGCAAGCAATATTTGGCAGAACATAAAATGAGGGAGAGGGATTTGGTGTGGCTGTTCATTATTATTATCATCAGTAGTGTAACCCCTTCCTTGCTGTGTTGTGCTGTTTCTGTCCTTTCTGCTCACACAGATCCTTACAAATCCAGTGCATCAATATCCCCCTTTTCCTCTTACATGACATCTATCGTAGAGTACTGTGTAAATCCTCCTCTATCACTGTGAAACCTTGTTTAATTCAATGCACTTTCATCAGCACTATGTCATAGCATTGCACAGAGGAGTAGGTGCTGTGGTTTGCTGTAAGTCCCTATGTGAGTACTGCTGGCAAACATTCCAGATCTAGTCCTATACCCTAAAATGAAGAGAATAAGAAATAGCTGTGCACCATGGAGCAGGCTCTTGTGAGCTCAGTGTGAGCAGTAATATTAGCACTGACGGGATAATGTAACCAAACAAAAATGTTTTTATGAATCTTTTCAAGGTACAGGTATGCTTCAAAGTGTAAGTGTCAATTAAACATTTTGTAAATGTAAATTAGTTAGTTCCAGCGATCTAAAACCACTTTATTATATACTTTATTGACCTTTTCTTCCTTCAATATGTTATTACCTTTTAAGAAACAAACCATCGGCACCCCCTTCATTCAATGTCTGTAGCAAGGTTAGCAGCTCTCTTTGTGGTGACCTCTTCCCAGCTTGCTGCATGCTCCAGTTCAACACTTGATGCGCAATGTGCTTAAAAAAAAAAGGCAACCCTGTGCATGAAATGTTAAACTGGAGCATGCAGTAAGCCGGGAAAAGGTCACCACACTGCTACTGGTCCCACTCAGGCCTGGTGCAAGGATTTCTGCCACCATAGGCGAAAGCTAATTATACCATCCCTAGACCCCGCCCAATGGCTTGTCCCAATGTATGGAGGCACGCACGATGTCAAGATGTTGGACAGACTTGACCTTAGTGATCACCCCTGTCTGCCTCCGATGTGGCACTGCACTCCTCCAGCAGGTTAAAAAAAGCAGATTATTATAGTACAGGTGGGGTGGGGGTAGTGTGGCAGGGTTTTGCTTGATGGACAGGTGCTTCAGATGGGTGGGTGGTACAAATGCTGGCTAACTTTATTGCAGTATGCATAGCAGCGCCCCATCAAGAGGGCACTCTAGGCAGCTGCCAATTTTCCTATAGGCAGAGCCGGCCCAGGTTCCACTTCAGATAGCTGGTGAAGACGTATTACTCATATCAGCACACATATTGTGTAGGGGGAGCAGCATTTCAGAAGGAAATAAGATACTGAAGGATATAAGAAAGGTTATTTACCGTAAGTATATTATAAACTGGTTTTAAACCACTGACACTAACATATAACATTAAATAAGTTGAAATGATGCTTTAACATATTTTGTTAGCCCCTTATGTTATTCAACATAAACTGTAATAGCACTCAACTTCTTTCTTAATGTCCATAATAAGGTAGCAACATGGTAACTCCTCCACAAGCTTAAATGGTCAATCCTGTTCTTACAAACTTTGAATGAATCAATAGTACAAGCAAAAACCAAAAGAAAAAAAATAGAAACTTTGACATATCATGACATAGAAAACTTCCTTTTCACCCCCCCCCCCCCCCCAAATCCAAAAAGAACAAAAACCCAAAAAAGAACAAAAACTTATTGTTTACTCAAAGGGGTACTCCACTGGAAAACATTTTTTTTTATCAACTGGTGCCAGAAAGTTAGACGGATTTGTAAATTACTTCCATTAAAAAAATCTAAATCCTTCCAGTACTCCACAGAAATATCTTTTCTCTTTGAATTTCCTTTCTATCTAACCACAGTGCTCTCTGCTGACACCTCTGTCCATGTCAGGAACTGTCCAGAGCAGGATAGGTTTTCTATGGGGATTTGCTCCTACTCTGGACAGTTCCTAAAATGGATAGAGGTTTCAGCAGAGAGCACTGTGGTCAGACAGAAAGGAAATTTAAAAAGAAAAAAACTTCCTGTGGATCATACAGTAGCTGATAAGTACTGGAAGGATTAAGATGTTTTAATAGAAGTAATTTACTGTTTAACTTTCTGGCACCAATTGATTTTAAAAAAAAATGGTTTTCCAGCGGAGTACTCCATTAAGTATCAGGTTACAGATGCTGGCAGAAGTCTATGGAGTGGGAAGGAGCCAAAAGCAAAAGAGGAACTGGAGAGTGACAAAAGCATAAAAGCAAAAGAAGTGCTGGAGAGTGACAAAAGCATAAAAGTGTTATATCTCACCCCAGCGCTGGGTTCACAGCTTAGACTGCTCTATTAACTACTGTTGTATGTTCTTTTTGCTGCTTCTAAGGGAGTTCTCTAGAGATACCAGGGAGTAGGATTCCCTCTTCTGTGTGTGTGCAGTGTATGAAAGATATTATGGCAAATAGTCTTGCCCACAAGCTCAGGATCAACTAAATATTACAAATATCCAGTCAAGCGAAGAACAGAATAAGTGCACTTACCACAAATAGCTGCTTCATGTGGGTACTTTATTGAAAGTCCATAAGACCGAACAGTGCAGGGAGGCAACGAAAGAGGGAGGTGAGCTGAGGCTACGGACTCATCTTGCGCTACAAGCGCTTCAAAGGCCGCTGATGTCTCAGGTAAGGGGGTGTGTTTAAAAAGGATCTCACCATAAAGGTGTCCTTGACAACATATAAACAATTATATAGTGAGACAATTGCAAACATCTATATGCAAAAATACACATCTATACCTTCTGCAGAGGACAAACGATATGCAAAACTCTGAAGCGGTTGGGCCGTGCAGTAACCTATTCGTGACGGGTTAGTGCAAAAAGACACCCATTTAATTACGGTCATTCAGACCAAGGGGACCCATTGCGTTTAACTGCACGATCCAATGCGCTTTTTTTCTTAAAAGTTGCTGGTCCTTGTCACCAAACTTGACAGATTTCTCCACTCTCTCTAAGGCTCCAATTCGAAGGATCTCAGGGTGGCCACCATGCACTTGTTTCATATGGTTAATGAGTCTGAGGGCCCCTATCCCTGTTTCTTAAGAGACTGCAAATGTTCTCTAATTTGGTGGAATAGTGGTCTTATGGTCTTTCCTACATAGAAAAAAACGCACTCGCAATCCAGGGCATAAACCACATGTGTCATACCTGTGGTACGTTTTCATGTCGCAACAATAAGGATTGCTGGGTGTGAAGATGAGATCGCTTTCCATGGCAGCCAGGAAGATATTAGCGTAACTGCATGAGATGGGCGTACCCATTGCCGTGCCTCTTAGTTGTTTATACCATTTTTCAGAATAAGTAAAGCAGTTATTAGCTAAAATAAACCGGACTGCATCTGTAACAAAATCTACTAAATCCACGGACTTGTCTGTGTAAGAGAGAAAACGATGGAGAGCCTGCGTCGATTGAGGCTAAAGCATACCCCTTCCTGCCAGTGAAAGCCCTCCAGGAGATCTAAAAGATCCCCTGTGTCCCTCAAATATGACAGGATGGATGGCAAAACTGGTGCTAAGAGCCAGTCAACATAGCTAGAGAGATAGGATGTAGGGGAATCTATCCCCGATACAATGGGGTGCCCTGGGGGAGGTGAAACCTGTTTATGGACTTTAGGTAGAATATACCAATATGGTCTGCTTGGATTAATAGGTAATAAGCGTTCTGCAGTTTTAGTAGTCCGGACCTTACATTGAGTATATTTATTCAGTAAGGAGCGGAGTTTTTCTAAAACCTTAACAGTAGGATCATTTGATAGTACCCGTGTTTCTCCGAAAATAAGACCGGGTCGTATATTAATTCTAGTAACAAAAAACACACTAGGGCTTATTTTCAGGGTAGGGCTTATTTATTTATGGGGGGCTGCAGGAGTGTGAAGGATGGGGGCTGTGGGGGGATGGGGGGCTTTAGCAGTGTGGAGCTGTAGCAGTGTGGAGGATGCCGCACCCCACCCCCCCCCCATCTTCCACACTGCCACAGCCCCACATCCTCCCACACTGCTATACAGCCCCCCATCCTCCACACTGCTATACAGCCCCCCATCCTCCACACTCCCGCAGCCCTCCATCCTCCACACTCCTTCAGGTATAACTTGATAACTGTTGTTAGGCGCTACTGATGCCAATTTGCAGTCTTTCTCTTCCTTGGCTGCTTCTGTGGTGGAGGTACGTTTCTTATGCCGCCCTCTCCTGATGGATTTCCTAAAGGGAGTTAATATACTTGCATCACCGACGAGCCTGTCGCTCCTTGTATGGGGTCATCGGATCCACTCAATTCTGACTCCGTTGTCATATAGTGAGAAGCTTTTTTCTTCTTGTAATTACGGTTCTTAAAATTATTCAATTTTTTAAATTGCTTTTGTGGTTTATTTTTATTATATGTGAAGATTTGTGCCAATTCAAAGTCGCTTATCTCTCATAAATTTATCTTTTTTGGTTTCTTTAATAATTGTTTGTAGAGGAGTTTTCTAATGCTGAGATGAAGATAAAAAAGGGAAGGGACTAAAGATAGTTTTGATGCATTTGTGTGCTATTTAAATAACACCAATCAGGTGAATATGTTCACTTCCAACTTCGGTGGAAATTGTTTGGAATTCCTGGATGTGAAGGTTGAAATTGCAGACAATCAGATAGTGACATCAGGGTTTAGGAAGAGCATTTAAAAAAATGTGTTATTACATTACGAGTCCTCTCACCCAACACATATAAAAAATAGCATTCCATATAGTCAGTTTATACGCCTTAAACGCATCAACAGTGATCCCACTATAATTCTGCAGCAGTTTTTAGACCACGGCTAACCATGTGAAGTAATCAGTCTAGCTAGATCTAAAGTAGAGAATATTTCACGTTTCGAGTTGTTAAAAAAGAAACAATCGAGAAACAATAAACAATTAAATAGATGCTTTTTTTCTTTTCAAAATAGCACCATGAATAATAAGATTAAACAGGCCATTTATAATCATTGGTTCATGATAGAAAAGATGAGGATCTCAAAGACGTTTTAACAAACAAACCCATAATAACATATAAACGGAACAGGACCTTGCAGAACTATATTAAAAAGAGAAAAAGGTTGAGGGAAGCAACAACGAAAAATTGAGAACACCAGACCCCAAGGTAATTTTGCATGCTTGACCTGTTCCTTCTGTAAATTTAACATCAAAAGCAATGTGATTAAACTGGGTGAACATAATGTAAAAGTGAGGCAGTGTATTACTTGTCGCTCGACACATGTGGTTTATGCCCTGGTTTGTGAGTGCGTTTTTTTCTTATGAAGGAAAGACAGTAAGACCACTATTCCACCGAATAAGAGAATATTTGTGGTCTCTTAAAACAGGGGTAGGGGCCCCCAGACTTATTAACCATATGAGACAAGTGCACAGTGGCCACCCTGAGACCCTACGATTTAGAGCCTTAGAGAGTGGAGAAGTCTGTCAAGTTTGGTGACAAGGACCAGTAACTTTTAAGAAAAGAAGCGTATTGGATCTAGTGACGAGCGGCATAGGCCATATTCGAATTTGCGATATTTCGTGAATATATGGACGAATACTTGTCATATATTCGCGAAATTTGCATATTCGTTATATCTCTTTTTTTTGCGCATATGCGAAAATTTATGCGCATATTTGCGAATATTGAACCCTCCCTTTAATGGTATAGTGAACTATGACTAGGCCCGTTGTGGTCTATGGGGATCTCACGGCATGTAAAACAGTAAGATAAGCAGGACTGTCTTGGCAGCACAGTGGAATGGGAGACCACCACCACTAGTTCGAGTCCCGGGGTGGGACAGAGTGTTGTGGTTAAACTTTTCTTTCCTGGAAAAGCTGCTGAGTTGCCCATAGCAACCAATCAGATTGCTTCTTTCATTTTTGAAAAATTGAAAATTGATTGGTTGCTATGGGCAACTCGGAAACTTTTCCTCTGGACAGGTTTTAATAAATCTCCCTCTATGGGGGAGATTCATCAAAACCAGTGTAGAGGAAGAGTTGTGCAGTTGCCCATAGCAACCAATCAGATTGCCTCTTTCATTTTTGAAAAGGCCTCTGAAAAATGAAGGAAGCAATCTGATTGGTTGCTATGGGCAACTCAGAAACTTTTCCAGGAAAGTAAAGTTTAACCACAACACTGTAACACCCCGGGACTCAAACCAGTGGGTCTCCCATTCCACTGTGCTGCCGAGACAGTCCTGCTTATCTTACTGTTTTACATGCCGTGAGATCCCCATAGACCACAATGGACCCATTGGTTTCAATGGGCAAAAAATCACAGAGTTAATGCACTAGTCATAGTTCACTATACAATTAAAGAAGGGAGGGCTCAATATTCGTGAATATGCACATAAATTTTCGCAAATGCGCAAAAAAAGCGAATATTCGTAATTACGAATATATAGTGCTATATTCGAAATATTCGCGAATATGCGATATCCGCGATTAAAATTCGAATTGCGAATATTCGCAAGCAACACTAATTGGATCATGCAGTTAAATGCAATGGGTCCCCTTGGTCTGAACGACCATAATGAAATGGGTGTGTTTTTGCACTAACCCGTCACGAATAGGTTACTGCACGGCCCAACCGCTTCAGAGTTTCGCATATCGTTTGTCCTCTGCAGGAGGTATAGTTGTGTGTTTTTGCATATAGATTTGATTTTAATGTTTGCAATTGTCTCACTATATAATTGTTTATATGTTTTCAAGGACACCTTTCCGGTGAGATCCTTTTTAAACACACCCCCTTACCTGAGACGTCAGCGGCCTTATGAAGCGCTTGTAGCGCGAGACGGGTCCGTAGCCTCAGCTCACCTCCCTCTTTCGTTGCCTCCCTGCACTGTTCGGTCTTATGGACTTTCAATAAAGTACCAGATGAAGCAGCTATTTTGGTGAATGCACTTATTCTGTTCTTCGCTTGACTGGATATTATGAACTGTGTTTTCATGCTACAATAAGTTTGCACCACCACCTGCTGCCTTTGAAGTTTTGCTGCAGCAACGTGTCTATCAGTGAGACATCCAACAGGTGTATGTAATAGCAGTGCCAGGCTGTCTTTCTCTCCTGTGCTACTAAATATTACAAATAAAGCCAGAATAAAATGTTATATGCACCTATACAATGGCCAGAAATAGTGCTATTCCTTATGTACAAACATGACTAGCCTAAAGGTTCCTGAAACAATAGGAACAAGTCATACTACTGTAGA
This sequence comes from Hyla sarda, assembly GCF_029499605.1. Classification (NCBI taxonomy): domain Eukaryota; kingdom Metazoa; phylum Chordata; class Amphibia; order Anura; family Hylidae; genus Hyla; species Hyla sarda. The sequence continues at coordinate 486,690,761 of NC_079189.1, forward strand.
TTAAGCTACTATGGAAGAACTTGGCACACCATTGCTGCATAGGGATGGTCCAGTACTGCTCTAGAGTTCAGCTATTGGAAGATAACAGTGGACTAAAGCTATATATCAATTATTAAAGGGGTACTCTGCACCCCTAGACATCTTATCCCTTATCCAAAGGATAGGGGATAAGATGTCAGATCGCCGGGGTCCCGCTGCTGTTGGCCCCTGGGATCTCGGCTGCTGCACCCACCTGTATGGCTGCCACCTCACACCGAGAACGCTGGAGGCTTCGGAGACCGACCACAATGGCGGACGAGTGTGATGTCACGACTCCGCCCCGTGTGACATCATGCCCCACCCCCTCAATGCAAGTCTATGGGAGGGGGCGTGATGGACCATAGACTTGCATTGAGGGGGCGGGGTGTTACATCACACAGGGTGGAGTCGTGACGTCATGCTTGTCCGCCATCGTGGTCGGGCTCCGAAGCCTCCAGCGTTCCCGGTGTGAGGTGGCAGCCGTACAGGTGTGTGCAGTAGCCGAGATCCCGGGGGCCCACAGCAGCGGGACCCCAGCGATCTGACATCTTATCCCCTATCCTTTGGATAGGGGATAAGATGTCTAGGGGTGCGGAGTACCCCTTTAACTCCTTAAGGATGCAGGACGTAAATGTACGTCCTGGTGCGGTGGTACTTAACACACCAGGACGTACATTTACGTCCTGTGCATAACCGTGGGCATCGGAGCGATGCCCGTGTCATGCGCGGCTGATCCCGGCTGCTGATAGTAGCCAGGGACCTGCCGGCAATGGCCGATGCCCGCGATCTCGTGGGCGTCCGCCATTAACCCCTCAGGTGCCGGGATCAATACAGATCCAGGCATCTGCGGCAGTGCGCGATTTAAATGAACGATCGGATCGCCCGCAGCGCTGCTGCGGGGATTCGATCATTCAGAACGCTGCACGGAGGTCCCCTCACCTTCCTCCTTTCGGCTCCCGGCGTCTTCTGCTCTGGTCTGAGATCGAGCAGACCAGAACAGAAGATGACCGATAACACTGATCTGTTCTATGTCCTATACATAGAACAGATCAGTATTAGCAATCATGGTATTGCTATGAGTAGTCCCCTATGGGGACTATTCAAGTGTAAAAAAAATGTAAAAGTAAAAGTAAAAAAAAAGTGAAAAATCCCCTCCCCCAATAAAAAAGTAAAACGTCCGTTTTTTCCTATTTTACCCGCAAAAAGCGTAAAAAAGCGTAATAAATTTTATAGACATATTTGTTATTGCCGCATGCGTAAATGTCCGAACTATTAAAATAAAATGTTAATGATCCCGTACGGTGAACGGCGTGAACGTAAAAAAAAAAAAAAGGCCAAAATTGCTACTTTTTTAATACATTTTATAAAAAAAAATTATAAAAAATGTATTAAAAGTTTTTTATATGCAAATGTGGTATAAAAAAAATAAAGTTAGAGGTCATCAAAATAAAGGGATTATGAACGTACTAATTTGGTTAAAAAGGTTGTGATTTTTTTTTAAGCACAACAATAATATAAAAGTACGTAATAATGGGTATCATTTTTATCGTATTGACCCTCAGAATAAAGAACACACGTCATTTTTACCATAAATTGTACGGCGTGAAAACGAAAACTTCCAAAATTAGCAAAATTGCGTTTTTCTTTTTAATTTCCCCACAAAAATAGTGTTTTTTGGTTGGGCCATACATTTTATGATATAATGAGTTATGTCATTACAAAGGACAACTGGTCGCGCAAAGAACAAGCCCTCATACTAGTCTGTGGATGAAAATATAAAAGAGTTATGATTTTTAGAAGGCGAGGAGGAAAAAATGAAAACGTAAAAATTAAATTGTCTGAGTCCTTAAGACCAAAATTAAGGGGTCCTTAACCTCTTCAGGACATAGGGCGTATGGATACGCCCTGAATCCCGAGTCCTTAAGGACCGAGGGCGTATCCATACGCCCGTGGGAATTCCGTCCCCCACCGCTAGCCGGTTGGGGACCGGAGCCGGATGCCTGCTGAAATCGTTCAGCAGGCATCCCGGCATATCGCCCAGGGGGGTCATTATGCCCCCCCATGTCGGCGATCGCCGCAGATCGCTGGACAATTCAGTCCAGCGATCTGCAGCGATTCCGGGTCAATCGGGTCTCCAGTGACCCGGTGACCCGGAATTACTGGCTGTTCGGGGCCGTCTCTGACGGCCCCGAACAGCCAGAGCCTGCAGGGGTGAGGTGGCACTGGTGCCACCTCACGATCGCCCTGATTCGTCGGCCGGATTACCGGCCGACCAATCAGGGCGCCTGCTGCGGGTGTCACTCCCGCACCCGCTCCGCCCCTCTTCTGGAGGACGTGAGCGGGTGCGGGACGTGCACCCCGGGTGCTGGGGACCCCGATCCCCGGTGCCCCTGTTGGGATCGGGGCCCCAGGAGCAGCTGCGGCGGCGGGACTGACCTGCAGCGTCTGGATCGTTGGAGGTGAGTGACAGCCTCCTGCTGTTGCTTAGCAACAGCTCCCAGCATGCAAAAAGGGCATGCTGGGAGCTGTAGTTATGCAACAGCAGGAGGCAGACCACCACAACTCCCAGCATTCCCTTATGGGCATGCTGGGACTTATGGTTTTGCAACAGCTGGAGGCACATTCTTTCTATGGAAAAGTGTACCTTCAGCTGTTGTCTAACTACAACTCCCAGCTTGCACAAACAGCTAAAGTGCATGCTGGTAGTTGTAGTGGTGCATCTGCTGGTTGCATAACTACAACTCCCAGCATGCCCGTTGGCTGTCGGTGACTGCTGAGAGTTGTAGTTTTGCAACAGCTGAAGGCACACTGGTTGTGAAACTCAGAGGTTTTTTTTTACCTAACTCAGTGTTTCACGACCGGTGTGCCTCCAGCTGTTGCAAACTACAACTCTCAGCAGTCACCGTACACCATGCACCGTACATGATGGGAGTTGTAGTTTTGCAACAGCTGAAGGCACACTGGTTGTGAAACACTGAGTTAGGTCACAAACTCAGTGATACATAACCAGTGTGCCTACAGTTGTTGCAAAACTGCAACTCTCAGCAGTCACCGACAGCCAACGGGCATGCTGGGAGTTGTAGTTATGCAACAGCTGGATGTCCCCCCCCCAATGTGAACGTACAGGGTACACTCACATGGGCGGAGGATTACAGTAAGTATCTGGCTGCAAGTTTGAGCTGCCGCAAACTTTCTGCTGCAGCTCAAACTGCCAGCGAGAAACTACTGTGAACCCCCGACCGTGTGACTGTACCCTAAAAACACTACACTACACTACCACAAAAAATAAAATAAAAAGTAAAAAACACTACGTATACACATACCCCTACACAACCCCCCTCCCCAATAAAAATGAAAAACGTCTGGTACGCCACTGTTTCCAGAACGGAGCCTCCAGCTGTTGCAAAACAACTCCCAGTATTGTCGGACAGCCGTTGACTGTCCAGGCATGCTGGGAGTTTTGCAACAGCTGGAGGCACCCTGTTTGGGAATCACTGGCGTAGAATACCCCTGTGTCCACCCCTATGCAAGTCCCTAATTTAGGCCTCAAATGCGCATGGCGCTCTCACTTTGGAGCCCTGTCGTATTTCAAGGCAACAGTTTAGGGTCACATATGGGGTATCGCCGTACTCTGGAGAAATTGTGTTACAAATTTTGGGGGGTATTTTCTGCTTTTACCCTTTTTAAAAATGTAAAATTTTTGGGAAAACAAGCATTTTAGGTAAAAAAAAAAATTTTGTTTTACATATGCAAAAGTCGTGAAACACCTGTGGGGTATAAAGGTTCACTTAACCCCTTGTTACGTTCCCCCGAGGGGTCTAGTTTCCAAAATGGTATGCCATGTGGGTTTTTTTTTGCTATCCTGGCACCATAGGGGCTTCCTAAATGCGGCATGCCCCCAGAGCAAAATTTGCGTTCAAAAAGCCAAATGTGACTCCTTCTCTTCTGAGACCTGTAGTGCGCCAGCAGAGCACTTTTCACCCCCATATGGGGTGTTTTCTGAATCGGGAGAAATTGGGCTTCAAATTTTTAGGGGTATTTTCTGCTATTACCCTTTTTAAAAATAAAAAATTTTGGGAAAACAAGCATTTTAGGTAAAATTTTTAATTTTTTTTTTACATTTGCAAAAGTCGTGAAACACCTGTGGGGTATTAAGGTTCACTTTATCCCATGTTACATTCCCCGAGGGGTCTAGTTTCCAAAATGGTATGCCATGTGGTTTTTTTTTGCTGTTCTGGCACCATAAGGGCTTCCTAAAGGTAACATGCCCCCCAAAAACCATTTCAGAAAAACGTACTCTCCAAAATCCCCTTGTCGCTCCTTCCCTTCTGAGCCCTCTACTGCGCCCACCGAACACTTTACATAGACATATGAGGTATGTGCTTACTCGAGAGAAATTGGGCTACAAATACAAGTAAAAATTTTGTCCTTTTACCCCTTGTAAAAATTCAAAAATTGGGTCTACAAGAACATGGGAGTGTAAAAAATGAAGATTGTGAATTTTCTCCTTCACTTTGCTGCTATTCGTGTGAAACATCTAAAGGGTTAAAACGCTGACTGAATGTCATTTTGAATACTTTGGGGGGTGTAGCTTTTATAATGGGGTCATTTATGGGGTATTTCTAATATGAAGACCCTTCAAATCCACTTCAAACCTGAACTGGTCCCTGAAAAATACTGAGTTTGAAAATTTTGTGAAAAATCGGAAAATTGCTGCTGACCGTTGAAGCCCTCTGGTGTCTTCCAAAAGTAAAAACACGTCAATTTTATGATGCAAACATAAAGTAGACATATTGTATATGTGAACCAAAAAAAAAATGTATTCGTAATATCCATTTTCCTTACAAGCAGAAAGCTTCAAAGTTAGAAAAATGCTAAATTTTCAAATTTTTCATCAAATTTACGGATTTTTCACCAAAAAAGGATGCAAGTATCGACAAAAATTTACCACTATGTTAAAGTAGAATATGTCACGAAAAAACAATCTCGGAATCAGAATGATAACTAAAAGCATTCCAGAGTTATTAATGTTTAAAGTGACAGTGGTCAGATGTGCAAAAAACGCTCCGGTCCTTAAGGCCAAAATGGGCTCCGTCCTGAAGGGGTTAAGGGGTTAAAGGGGTACTCTGGTGGAAAACTTTTTTTTTCTTTTAATGAACTGCTGCTAGAAAGTTATACAGATTTGTAAATTACTTCTATTAAAAAATCTTTACCCTTCCTGTACTTTTTAGCAGCTGTATGCTACAGAGGAAATTCTGTTCTTTTTTAATTTATTTTTTGTCTGACCACAGTGCTCTCTGCTGACACCTGATGTCTGTATCAAGAACTGTCCAGAGCAGGAGAAAATCCCCAATGCAAACCTATGCTGCTCTGGACAGTTCCTGACACGGACAGAGATTTTTTAATAGAAGTAATTTGCATCAGTTGACTTATAAAGACCTAAAAAAAAATGTTTTCCACCGGAGTACCCCATTAATTTTAAAATGAAGTTCATGTTTATACAGGGTTGACTGTGAATGCTGGATTAGATATATTGGAATTTTCTTGGACTATCATAAGGTATTCTGACTTCTAAGATGGGCAGTACCATAAATTTAATGCAGCCAATTCTGTGCTATTAGGGGTCTGAGAAACATAGGGGGAGATTTATGAAAAGCTGTCCAGAGGAAAAGTTGCCCAGTTGCCCATAGCAACCAATCAGATCGCTTCTTTCATGTTGCAGATGCCTTGATACAAATGAAAGAAGCGATCTGATTGGTTGCAAAGGGCAACTGGGCAACTTTTCCTCTGCAACTTTTGATAAATCTCCCCATAATTTTTGGCTTAATGACAAGTTTAGTCAAGACACATGTACAATGGCCAGCTATAAATTAAAGGCAATATTTAGCCAACATAGTTCACTATAGAATTATGGCCCATTTACAAGAGGTATTGATTAGGTGGAAAGAGTTTGGTTTGACATCATAAAAAGCAACTCAGTGTTCCTTTAAAAGGCCACACTTTCACACTTGGAGGAAAAATTAACAATAATTCCTGAACTGGTTACATTTGGTCAGCACATAGCTTGGTTGCACAGGTACACAGGTGACTTACTCATTTGTCAGCTGACCAAAGCCATGTTTACGCAGCCAGTGTCAACTAGAAGAACGTTGGTTCCTGGTCATAGTCCTATGAAAATGTGATTTTATATACTCTATCTATAACTACACCTTTATTATAATTAGAGATGAGCCGAATTTTCTGAAAAAATTTGGTTCAATCCAAATTTATTCGCGGCAAATCACTATTAAAATGGCTATTTCCGGGCTACAGAGAGCCTCAATAGGGGTCTGGAACACTTTGCCTTGTCATAACACGCATAGGGAGTGTGCTGTGTTATTGAAATAATACTGTTATTCAGTATGAGATGCAGATCACAGGTGTCGCTATTAGAATCACTTCCGCACAGCAACACAATGACAAAGCCTGGTAATTGAAATGAGCAAAATCCTTTTTTGAAGAACCATTGGAAGGCAAGTCTGGTGCCAGCAGCCACAGTAATTCCAGCTCCAATAGTGTATAATTTCTGCAGTATAAACTATGGAAAAACTCCTAGTTGTAACTTAAAATCGAGTTGGCGGTCTGCCTCGAGGCCAGCTACCGCCTGTCCCAGCCCCTGCCCTTAACCCCCACCCCCCATGCTTATGACTGAGTGTCCCGGGTGCCCGAAGCGTTTACTTTGAAAAAATACCGTCAAACTGATGCAGTGAGTGCAGAGCGCCCCCCCCGAGTCAGACCCGCAAGAGGACGATGGCGCCGATAGGCATCGGCCAACTGACTACGTAGGATGTCTCTGTAGTGGGTCAGTTTGTCCTCCCTCTCAGTGGGTGTAAAAAAGGCCCCTATTTTGTGGCAGTAGCGAGGGTCCAATAAGGTGGAGAGCCAGAAGTCATTCTGTTGCCAAATGGTGACAATTTGGTGGTCACTACGCAAGCAAGTATCGTGCTATTTGTGCAAGAGACTTGGCGGGACTCCCTGCCACCATCTCCACTGCATGCTGCCACGATGTGCCTGGGTCCTCTGTCTCGCCTTCCTCATAACCCTCTAGCTCCTCCTGCTCTTGTCAGATGACTAGAAAAAACACCCATCTCGTGAAACCTAAACGGTGCTCCACTGTGCCCCCCCCCCTCCTCCTCCAGTTCAGCCCCCATGGGGCTCATGTGACCGCGAGATGTAGGTGCCATTTCTCCATTGCCCTGACCAGCCATCATTTCCAACACGTATTGTAGTAGATGAAGCAGTGGAATGACGTTGTTCATCCCGCAATCCTGGCAACTAACTAATAATGTGGCTTCCTCAAAGGGCCTGAGCAAACGGCAGGTGTCACGTATGAGCTGCCACTGGTTGACATTGAAGTTACACAGGGGAGTCCCCTTATCCACTTGGATCATCATGAAATCGGTGATGGCTTTTCTCTGTTCGTATAGTTGATCCAACATATGGAGGGTGGAATTCCAACGTGTGGAAACGTCGCAAATCAGACTATGTTGGGGAATACCGTTCTGACGCTGAAGCTCAAGGAGGGTGTGCTTTACGGTGAACGAGTGGCTGAAGTGCATGCAAAGTTTCCTTCCCATTATTAGGATGTCTTGCAGATGGGGGAACACTGGACAGGCAAGTTCTCCTTTGGGTTACTATGTCCCCCGCCACACTAAACACCTGCTCTGATTGCACACTACTGGCCTGGCAGGACAGCTAGTTGCGGCCACACTTTCACACTTGGAGGAAAAATTAACAATAATTCCTGAACTGGTTACCTTTGGTCAGCACATAGCTTGGTTGCACAGGTACACAGGTGACTTACTCATTTGTCAGCTGACCAAAGCCATGTTTACGCAGCCAGTGTCAACTAGAAGAACGTTGGTTCCTGGTCATAGTCCTATGAAAATGTGATTTTATCTACTCTATCTATAACTACACCTTTATTATAATTAGAGATGAGCCGAATTTTCTGAAAAAATTTGGTTCAATCCAAATTTATTCGCGGCAAATCACTATTAAAATGGCTATTTCCGGGCTACAGAGAGCCTCAATAGGGGTCTGGAACACTTTGCCTTGTCATAACACGCATAGGGAGTGTGCTGTGTTAGTGAAATAATACTGTTATTCAGTATGAGATGCAGATCACAGGTGTCGCTATTAGAATCACTTCCGCACAGCAACACAATGACAAAGCCTGGTAATTGAAATGAGCAAAATCCTTTTTTGAAGAACCATTGGAAGGCAAGTCTGGTGCCAGCAGCCACAGTAATTCCAGCTCCAATAGTGTATAATTGCTGCAGTATAAACTATGGAAAAACTCCTAGTTGTAACTTAAAATCGAGTTGGCGGTCTGCCTCGAGGCCATCTACCGCCTGTCCCAGCCCCTGCCCTTAACCCCCACCCCCCATGCTTATGACTGAGTGTCCCAGGTGCCCGAAGCGTTTACTTTGAAAAAATACCGTCAAACTACAAGATCAATATAACAAGGAGATCACATTGTGGCACAATGAAAGAGCCTAGAGGTGGCAGCAGCATGACGAAACCATAGGGCGGCACAATGACGCAGTCTGGAGGGGGCAGCAGCCTTTGTAGGCCGCAGAGCGGCACAATTCTAGAGTAGTGTGTCAGTTAGTACTCCCACTCAGTGGTGCAGGCCTGACCCGGGAGGGCTACTGGGTAGATCCTGCCAGTATCAGACCATATAGTGGCTGAATGACACAGCATGGAGGTGGCAGCAGCATATAGTGGCTGAATGGCACAGCCTGGAGTTGGCGGCAGCATGATGAGACCATATATAGTGGCTTAATGACACAGCCTGGACTTGTCGGCAGCATGAGGAAAACATATAGTGGCTGAATGACACAGCCTGGAGGTGGCGGAAGCATGAGGAGACCATATAGTGGCTGAATGACACAGCCCGGAGTTGGCGGCAGCATGAGGAGACCATATAGTGGCTGAATGACACAGCGTGGAGGTCGCGGCAACATGAGGAGACCATATAGTGGCTTAATGACACAGCCTGGAGTTGGCGGCAGCATGAGGAGAACATATAGTGGCTGAATGACACAGCCTGGAAGTGGTGGAAGCATGAGGAGACCATATAGTGGCTGAATGACACAGTGTGTAGGTGGTGGCAGCATGAGGAGACCATATAGTGCCTGAAGTACACAGGTTGGAGTTTGCAGCAGCATGAGGAGAACATATGGTGGCAATATGAAACAACTTGGAGCTGGCATCAGCATGAGGACAACATATGGTGGCAGAATGAGACAGCCTGGAGCTGGCATCAGCATTAGGAGAACATATGGTGGCAGAATGAGACAGCCTGGAGGTGGCAGTACCCGGTGACGAAGCTGGGTGAAAAAAGGAGAACTTGGCATCAGATGTGTGGCATCAGGTGGGTGGCTGATAATAGCTGAGGCAGGTAGGCAGAAGAAAATTGTCTCTTTTGTAAAAGTGGTGTGCACAAGTAGGTATTGAGGATATGCATTACGTAAAACTTAACTTTTAATAATATGCTTAGGATAAAATATATGGACCCAAATTTTTTTTTTAAATCAAACAAAAGGAAAGGTGTGCAAAAAACACAATGTGCCACCTACACTACCAAGTATTGATGTGATGCAAAGACCTCTAAAAGGTGGAAGGGAACATCGTATGGTCCATTGTAACTGGTAAGGGTAAAAACTTCCCCTGTAAGGCCCTACTCTCGCATTATTAATTCCCTTCTTTGCAAGTGTTACTCGCACTAAAAAGAGTGGCCCCACACAGAAACCTCTTCCTATTTCCACCTACAAACACTGCCATTTCCCAGGGTTTGTAGGCAGACATAGGGATTGGTTGCGGTATGGGGCCGCCCTTTTTAAGTCGAGTAACACTTTCCTCGAAAAGGTGGAAGGGAACAACGTATTGTCCATTGTAGAAGGTGGGGGGTAAAATTTTCCCCTGTAAGGCCCTACTCTCGCCCTATTAATTCTCTTCTTGGCAAGTGTTACTCACCCTAAAAAGGGCAGCCCCACACAGGAAACTCTCTATTTCCACCTAAAAACCCTGGGAAATGGCAGTGTTTGTAGGGGGAAATAGGGAGAGGTTCCTGTGTGAAGCCGCCCTTTTTAGGGCGAGTAACACTTGCCAAGAAGGGAATTAATAATGCAAGAGTAGGGCCTTACAGGAGAAGTTTTTAACCCCCCCTGTTACAATGGACCATACATTGTTCCCTTCCCCCTTTTAGAGGTCTTTGCATCACATTAATACTTGGTGGTGTAGGTGGCACATGGTGTTTTTTGCACACCTTTCCTTTTGCTGCGGAATCTGTAGGCGCTATATAAATAAATAAAATAAAATACATTTTGTTTGATTTAAAAAAAGAATTGTGTCCATATATTTTATCCTAAGCATATTATTAAAAGTTAAGTTTTACGCAATGCATATCCTCAATACTTACTTGTGATCTGATGCCGAGGAATGTCTGTAACTGTTGAGCAGCGCCTTAAATATGTTTAGCACTATCCATATTTGTGAAGTGTCCGTGTGGCACTATGGTCAAATCCTGGGTGATCCATGCCTGATTCATCTTCACAAAGCATGCTTTTTGATAAAAACGTGTCCCCCATCCACCATGCGGAGGTGGCCTCATTTCGGATGGGACCTAACACTAATTTCACTCACCTCTGCTTGGCATATAGCCTTGGACTGGGTGACATGCTGGATCCACTATCAATATAAAAAAACCTCCTATGAAACAAGGAGGGGTGCACAGCTACAGAGGGTGCCACTCCCCCTAAATTGCACAGTAAAAACAAAAAGAAAAATAGCCAGCACAACTACCTATGCAAAAAGTTAGCTAAGAGCCTCCCTTTTTTAAGCAAGAGTTCTGCTGCAGCCTTCTTTTTTGTATACTTTGTATTTGCAACAGCAGCATGCACCCGTGTATTAGGTAGTTTTGCTGGCCCCTGACAAAGCGCACTAGCGCGAAACGTACATCGGGATAAGTGCAGTGGTACATGGCTGTGCATTGGTAACTATTCCTTCTATTCTTTTGTATCATCCACTTTCTGGCATTAGCCTTTACATACCTGGACAGGCGAGTTCTCCTTGGGGTTACTATGGCCCCGCCGCACTAAACACCGGTTCTGATGGCACACTACTGGCCTGGCAGGACAGCTAGTTGCGGCCACATATCAAGTTTGGCTGCCCAGAAGTCCAGTGGATCTTCAAGGTGTGTTGGCATGGTCATGTTAAGGCATGCCACCACCTCCAGGTCTACCTGCTGCTGATGAGTTGCTTCACGATGCGGGTGAAGAAAGCTACTCATCAGCAACTGTAGACTCAGGCTGCAGCTGATGGAGCTGGTATTGCTCCTAAAACTCCACCCCTCCCCATCAGCCATTGAAAGGTGAGTGCAGAGCGCCCCCCCCGAGTCAGACCCGCAAGAGGACGATGGCGCCGATAGGCATCGGCCAACTGACTACGTAGGATGTCTCTGTAGTGGGTCAGTTTGTCCTCCCTCTCAGTGGGTGTAAAAAAGGCCCCTATTTTGTGGCAGTAGCGAGGGTCCAATAAGGTGGAGAGCCAGAAGTCATTCTGTTGCCAAATGGTGACAATTTGGTGGTCACTACGCAAGCAAGTATCGTGCTATTTGTGCAAGAGACTTGGCGGGACTCCCTGCCACCATCTCCACTGCATGCTGCCACGATGTGTCTGGGTCCTCTGTCTCGCCTTCCTCATAACCCTCTAGCTCCTCCTGCTCCTGTCAGATGACTAGAAAAACCACCCATCTCGTGAAACCTAAACGGTGCTCCACTGTGCCCCCCCCCTCCTCCTCCAGTTCAGCCCCCATGGGGCTCATGTGACCGCGAGATGTAGGTGCCATTTCTCCATTGCCCTGACCAGCCATCATTTCCAACACGTATTGTAGTAGATGAAGCAGTGGAATGACGTTGTTCATCCCGCAATCCTGGCAACTAACTAATAATGTGGCTTCCTCAAAGGGCCTGAGCAAACGGCAGGTGTCACGTATGAGCTGCCACTGGTTGACATTGAAGTTACACAGGGGAGTCCCCTTATCCACTTGGATCATCATGAAATCGGTGATGGCTTTTCTCTGTTCGTATAGTTGATCCAACATATGGAGGGTGGAATTCCAACGTGTGGAAACGTCGCAAATCAGACTATGTTGGGGAATACCGTTCTGACGCTGCAGCTCAAGGAGGGTGTGCTTTACGGTGAACGAGTGGCTGAAGTGCATGCAAAGTTTCCTTCCCATTATTAGGATGTCTTGCAGATGGGGGAACACTGGACAGGCAAGTTCTCCTTTGGGTTACTATGTCCCCCGCCACACTAAACACCTGCTCTGATTGCACACTACTGGCCTGGCAGGACAGCTAGTTGCGGCCACATATCATTGGCTGCCCAGAAGTCCAGCGGATCTTCAAGGTGTGTTGGCATGGTCATGTCAAGGCATGCCACCACCTGCTGGTTCAGGTCCTGCTCCAGGTCCACCTGCTGCTGATGAGTTGCTTAACGATGCGGGTGAAGAAAGCTACTCATCAGCGACTGTAGACTCAGGCTGCTGCTGATGGAGCTGATATTGCTCCTAAAACCCCAACCCTCCCCATCAGCCATTGAAAGGTGAGTGCAGACCGCCCCCCCCCCCTCTCAGTCAGACCCGCGAGAGGACGATGGTGCCGATAGGCATCGGCCAACTGACTATGTAGGATTTCTCTGTAGTTGGTCAGTTTGTCCTCCCTCTTAGTGGATGTAAAAAAGGCCCCCATTTTGTGCCGGTAGTGAGGGTCCAATAAGGTGGAGTGCCAGAAGTCATCCTGTTGCCAAATGGTGACAATTCGGTGGTCACTACGTAAGCAAGTGAGCATTCATCGTGCCATTTGTGCAAGAGACTTGGAGGGACTCCCTGCCTCCATCTTCACTGCATGCTGCCACAATGTGTCTGGGTCCTCTGTCACGCCTTCCTCATAACCCTCTAGCTCCACCTGCTCCTCCCCTCCTGTCAGATGACTAGAAAAACCACCCATCTCGCGAAACCTAAACGGTGCTCCACTGTGCCCCTACCTCTCCTCCTCCAGTTCAGCCCCCATGGGGCTCATGTGACCGTGAGATGTAGGTGCCATGTCTCCAGTGCCCTGACCAGCCATCATTTCCAACACGTGTTGTAGTAGATGAAGCAGTGGAATGACATTGTTCATCCCATTATCCTGGCAACTAACTAATAATGTGGCTTCCTCAAAGGGCCTGAGCAAACGGCAGGTGTCACGTATGAGCTGCCAATGGTTGACATTGAAGTTACACAGGGGAGTCCCCCTATCCACTTGGATCATCATGAAATCGGTGATGGCTTTTTTCTGTTCAAATAGTCGGTCCAACATATGGAGGGTAGAATTCAAACGCATGGAAACGTCGCAATGTTGACTATGTTGGGGGATACCGTTCTGACGCTGCAGCTCAAGGAGGGTGTGCTTTACGGTGAACGAGTTGCTGAAGTGCATGCAAAGTTTCCTTGCCATTATTAGGATGTCTTGCAGATGGGCGGAACACTTCAGGAACTGCTTGACAACCAGATTAAACACGTGTGCCATCCAGGGCGCATGTCTCAGGCTTCCATGTCGCAGAGCAGACAAGATGTTCTTCCCATTGTCGGTCACCATGGTTCCCATTTCCAGTGTTCGTGGAGGAAGCCATGATTTGATTTCTTAATGAATTACTTTTAGCAGTTCCTTTCCTGTGTGACTCCGTTCGCCAAGGCAAACAATGTGAAGGACAGCGTGACACCGCCGTGCCATGCACACATGTGGGGAGATTTATCAAAACCTGTGCAAAGGAAGAATGGTGCAGTTGCCCATAGCAACCAATCAGATTGTGTCTTTCATTATTAGAGAGGCCTGGGAAAAATGAAAGATGAGATCTGATTGGTTGAAATGGGCAACTGCACCACTCTTCCTCTGCACAAGTTTTGATAAATCTCCCCCATGGTATGCTGGTGGGGCACTGAGACTTGTCCGTGCAGTGGAGGCTGAGGACACGGTGGAGGATGAGGAGGCAGGGTCACACACTGTCACAGGACCAACAGCCTGAGGGTTGTGTCTGAAGAACCCATCGAATGTTGACTGGGGGTGTCAGATGTCACTTGTGATGAAGTGGATGGCCGTGTTAACCAATCGATGATGGCAGATGGGTTGCTGGTTGAGACACAACCGCTAGCTGATACCGGGAGCTCAGTCCTCTCGCTGTGACTCCTGCTGCCACTCGCCCCTAGTCTACTGTGACCTCTGCCTGATGAATTTAGGCCTCTTCCACTCCTCTGTGTACGTCCTGGCACTTCTCTGCCTGACATACTACGCTTAAAATAGTATTTGTGTACAACAACAGCCGGTGTATACTTTTTGCTGGCTTTCAAAGTATCTAGGTCCATAAGACTTTAACAGGAACAAAATAGTACACCATTTAGATGTACGTATGTGGTATGAACTTATGAGGGGAGGACAATACGCTCCAGTATGCTTAAAAAAGTAATTGTGTACTTCCTGTTAAAGTATTATATTATCTGAAGATTTTTAAACCTATACACTTTGAATGTTACTTTCCAAAACCTATATAGCAGTGAAGAAGATCAACAAAGAGGAAGCAATGGCTCATATTTTAGAAAAGTCATCAGGTTCTGTTCAGAACAAATGAGCAATAATAATAATAGAAAAATACTTATTTACACTTAAATTAGAACAATGTAAATATTTTGAGTAAAGAGGTAAATACACTCTTCCTTAAGTTCTTTTAGCAACTGTGCTAATGGTAGTTCCTTTTGTTAAAAAAATGCAAGATGGCATCCAAAAATGTAAAACATTTCAAGGCACTGGAATCCTAAAATTTTGCTCTACAGAGAGGGTTTTATGTAAGTCTTCTTTTTTCATCTCCATTCAGAGGGTTTATTTCTTGATAAATTTAGAACATACTTGAACGAAGAGAGAAGTATAGGTCATCCTGGTACACATCTGCTTCAAAGAGAGAAAGCAGCTTCCTGAGATACATAAGAGATTAGAATGAAAAGTGAGACAGAATGACAGAAAAATAATAAAACACAGCACAAGAACTGAAAATAGTTAGCAGATGTTTATAGTGACCAAGATGGAAGAGATTCAAAAGATTTATGCAAACTGGTTTCTAAAATTGAAACTAATTAATGACTATGTCCAATAACTAGAGCAATGAAACCTGGGTTTTTCCAGATGCATTGGCACCCATGGTGGAGACAGCATAATGTGCACCCTCCCATTATCTAGACAGTCCATGAATTTACAGATGGTTGGTAGCTCTGGTTATAGGTGTTGTTCAGCTCCAGAAATGTAAATGGCCTGGGATGGCATAAAAATAAAAAAAAGAGATCATTATGACCTGCCCTGATATCCCATAGCTGCTGTTGTTGCGACACTCCTAGTCTCCATTACTCAACACTATTTCCTGTGATGCCTACTTAGCCAACTGCCTACCTGGCCATAGCACTGACCTTCTGTTGCCAGTGATTGGCTAAGCAGGCAGTTCCTGCAGGGTTAACATGTCATAGGAACCAACCGTGAGTGGTGGGGATCAGAAGCGTCTGAACTGTAGCAGTGGATCAGGCAGGTGAATATTACTTCTTTTTTGTTAAGTTTTTTTGCCACCTTGAACCATTTGTTTCCCCTGGGACTGGACAACCCCTTTAATACCTAATTCTCTTGGTGGTCATAAACGGTACTGGGGTTGATTGATTTAGTTATGGACAGAAAAATATACTAAATAGAATTCAATTCTATTTAGTCTAAATATGTTCAGAATATATAATAGAGGCTTGAGCTCTGTTGTTTTAAAGTTCCAGATCCCTTTCTTCCCTTGATAAAGTTACGAAGTCAGATGATAAGATTCTGCCTGCCTTAAACTCTAAACCCATATGCAGTTAGCTCCCCTTAGTGATTACATTTTTTATTTAACAGGTGATCACTGATTTGCAATCTAAATGAATAAAATGTGTCAATGTGTCAAATATATACATGGTTTACTAATTTAACTGTATAGGGCTGTTCCATTTATGTTACATGGTAGTATTTGCAAAATGGCTAGGGACACCTTTGAATGCAATTTTGAAATGCCCATTATAGCAGAAAATACATTTTCTCCACTTCTGGTATCGGTGAAGCTAGTCTCAGATGAGAACCTTTTCTCCCTTCTTGAAGGAACTGATAAGCAGATTTCTACACACATTAAAGGTGACCTGGTCATAGGTCAAACATCAGCTTAGGAGTTGGGGCTAAAGACAGACTTTTAAAATGAACTTCTATAACTGATAAATGGACCCTGCAAAGGCTATAAATGAGAAATGAATTAAAGTTTTTTTAATAAAGACCTAAAAAAAAGCATGTTTTTGCATTCAAAGGAGTCCATAGCATTTTAAAGGTGTCCATTACTAGGTATACTAAAGAAATTATCATCGTGTTACCTTTTGATTTGGAACATCAGAATCCTCATTTTTGGACATTGGTTTAGCATTTAGTATATTTTTCTTGTTTGGACCTCCAGCCTTAGTTTTGCAACTTCTTTGATGGACTACAAGACGATCACTGGCAAAGCTTCTGCCACAGTTTGAGCATGTTAACAGTTGATCCTTAAAACTCTGCCAAGCAGCTTCATTTTGCACTTCACGACTTGCTCCTTTAGACAAATCTACTTGAGGCCTCTGAGGAACAGGTCTTCGCTGTCCTTTAGGTAACCTATCATTTTCTATTTTCCATTTCTCAAGGCATTTCGGTTCATGTATTGGGAGAGATTTAGTTCCAAACTCCCGTCCACATATGTAACAAATCAATGTCCTTGGCTTCACTGGATTGTGAGGATTCATTACACTGGAAAACTCACTGGCCGTTTTAGATTCTGGCACAGAATTTGGATTTGTTAATGTCTTGCTAGTTGTGGAATGCGGAGATCCTAAAGTCTTACCATTTGGTTTGCAACTTTTTTGGTGTACAAGAAGTCGATCTGGAAGAAATGTACGACCACAATTCTCACATGGTAAAAGCTGTGATTGGGAACATTTCCAGGCAGCCTCATTCATTGCATCATGTGAGCTATCTGTACAAACCTGAGGTTTCATTGGAGCTGCTCGTCTGAGATTTTTGGGGAGATTTTCGTTTTCTACATGCCATTTTTCTAGGCATTTGGGTTCATGAATGGCAATTGACTTTGAACCAAATTCTCTGCCACAAATATAGCAGACTTTAAAACCTGGTCTAAGAGGAGCAATAACTGGTCTTTTTTCTTCCTTCCTTGACATGGTTTTGGTTGATCTTTTCACTAATATAGCTGTCTCTGGCCTCACAATTCTACGACCTTCGGATACTGAGTTAACATCTGTTTTTTTTACAACCTGACTTGTTTCTTTACTATTTGTCATTAAATTATCTTTTAAAATCAAATGTCTTAAAGGGATATAGCCTTTTTTCTCTTTTTTTCAATCAAATTTTTTTTTACAATCTAATATAACTTCCGACTTGATGTCCAATCTGAAATATAACAGATAAAATAATTATTCATGCATAACACTATTATGTGTTCATGTGATGCCTTTAAAAGAGTTTGAATTGTTTCTGCACCTCAATTCAAAAATACATTGTAAAAGTTCCATGCAAATTTACTAAAGTCAAAAGGTTTTTTTTTATTTACGTCCCACGCAAACATGTCAAATGTTATGATTAGATGAGGTTTCAGTGCAGAGATCCCCACTGATCTTTAGACATTTTCTGCAATCCCAACATAAGGAGGGAATGGGACTGCTATGCGTTTCTCTCAGCTATGTCTAGAGATCAGTGAGCATCTCACCACTGAGAACCCAAACAGATCAAAACTTTTGAAATGTCTGCCTAACACATTTTTTCTTCAACAGCTGAAAACTTTGTGGTCTGTTCTAGAAATCTGCTTTTACAATTTGTTTGTGTGCATATGATTCAGATTATTAGTATAGACTAATTTTACGTGCACAGCTATACATTGTGTATCATTGATATAATCATTTAATTATCAGCTACACATATATAACAAAGTAAGTCAACTACAAGAGTTGCCCACATCTCTAAAGTCACCCAACAGCAATGTGACCAACTAGTGGAGAATATGCCAAGATGCATGAAAGTTGTGATTCCATCAGGGTTATTCCACCAAATAATAATTTCTGAACTCTTCCTAAGATAAAGCACTAGAATTTTGTTGTTTACAAATGAGCATACATTTGTTTTCTTTGTTATTCTTTGAGGTCTGAAAACAAGGCATCTGGTTACTTTGACCAGTTGTTATTTTTATTTTTTTTACAAATAAATCCCCTAAGGTTGCGTTCCCACCTGGCGTATACGCAGCGTATTTTACGCTGTGCAAAATTTGCGGGAACTACACTGCGTATTCCTTGCTCACTATACACACAGGGCTTTCCAGCGGCAGCCCTATGCGTGCAGTGAGTTTTGGAGGCAGAGTCGCGTGTCACAGTTACCCTGGCACATGGCCTCGCCTCCAAATCTCACTACACGCATAGGGCTGCTGCTGGAAAGCCCTATGTGTATAGTGAGCGAGGAATGCGCATCGTATTTCCCGCTGCCGCCACAAATTTTGTGCAGCGTGAAATACGCTGCGTATACGCCAGGTGGGAACGCACCCTTAATGACAATATTTGGAATTTGATAGTAATGTTCTCAGTAGTTTATACAATAAACAAAAACTGTGCATTTTACTCAAACACATATCTATGAACAGCAAAAGTGATAAACTGAAACTCACAGCTAATTATTTCCACAGCAATATATATTCATATATGTATATATATATATATATATATATATATATATATATATATATATGCATATCTACATCCCAAGTGTGTGTGTGTATCTACAT